>NC_056743.1:1065548498-1065630998 GCF_019279795.1 Protopterus annectens
CTTCTAAATTGCAGTCATTTTTATAATGGCATTACCAGTATGGTGTTCAAATATAAGTTTATTGTCAATGGTAATACCTAATAGTTTAGCATGGGATACAATTTCAGTTTCTGTGTTGCTTTGGGAGAATATATAAAAGTGAGAGTCAGGTGAGAGGGGTTTTGCTGCAAAGAGTAGAAGCTTTATTTTTTTTTGACATTAAGGAGTAGTTGTGATTCAGTTAACCAAGCTTCTATTGCAGTGAAAATATCTTGGGTTATCTGTTGGAGGTTATTTGAGGAGGAGATGATGTTAGCATTATCTGCATATTGGATAATAGAGCTAAGAGGACAAGCAGTGTGAAGGTTGTTGGTAAATATGTTAAAGAGTAAAGGTCCAAGTATGGACCCTTGTGGTACTCCAGTTTGGTTGGATTGGTATTCTGATAGGGTATTTTGCCATTTTACACATTGTTGACTGTTAGTGAGATAGCTATTAAACCACTAGTGGGTGGGAGGGGTGCAGCCAGTATTAGAAAGGTGTTATACAAGTTGTTTGTGTGATACTGTATTGAAAGCCGTCAACAGGTCTAGTAGTAGTACAGAAGTAATATTACCTGAGTTGATGGATGGTACAGTATCCATGAAGGAGATAAGTGAAGTGCTTATGTGGTGTGAGGGGCAAAAGCCATGTTGGGTGGGGGTGAGTAGGTTGTTGTGTGTGAGATGGTGAAGTAATTATTTATGAATGCACCTTTCGAGGAATTTGGATAGTGCAGAGAAGACAGAAGTTGGGTGATAGTTAGAGGGTTCAATGGAGTTACTGAAGGGTTATTAAGCTGGTTGGGAGAACTGGAGGAACTGGGTTGCAAATCAAAGGCTTAAGGTGTTGTTGCATTATGTTTACTGGTAGACATCAGAGGCAAGGATGACATAATAAAGACATAAAGGATGGGTGGAGAGGCAGGAAAGGGATGAGCTTAGGAAGAAGGACAGAGGAAGAGGGAGGGGACAGAAAAATTAGCTGGACGAAGCAGTCTTATATTAACATGAGACAGATAAAGTAACAGGTTTATGGAACTCATTGCAGAAAGAGTGTTGCAGCAGATGAATACAAAAGGATTCAATGGGTCAGGTGTAGTTAACTAGACAAAGGAAATCAGGAGGGGCAGCAAAATAAAAGGTAGCCACACCTTCAGAATAACTAAACAGACAAAATGTGGGTTCCTGTTGTATATTCCAGGTCATAAGTATGATCACTGAAACTGCAAGAATTTATGTGATTGCATAGAAAATATAGGAAATCCAAAACAGCTGTATCTTTGCTCATTCCCTCTTCCCTGGGCTACAGCAATTTCAGAGTTAAAATATATAAGTATTGACATGTGCAGGATTGTTCCCATGCAAACAAATAAAAAAAAGGATTTTTGACTTTACAACACTGAATTTCAAGCTTTCCTTTTATTTTCCAAGGATTGTATTTAATTTGTTGCACTTTCAAGATTCACAATACTGAGTCTGGAATATTCGATAAATTGCCACAAAAGGGTGCAGTCCTCCAGCAATTCCTTACCATCTTATGCCCAGAAATGGCCTGTTGAGTTGCCACCAGCAGTATTATCAGGTATTGTGCTGTGTCCAAACTTTATCGTTTTGCTAACAAAGATATATTCGTTTCTCTAGTAAATAATGCACATACAAAGGATTCACATTTACTCAGTACTTACGGTTATCAACAAAGTCACAAATGGCTCAGTATTTTCAAAGGAAAGAATTCCCCAGTATCTTTAAATTCACATTTTGTTACTGATCACCAACAAAAAGAGCTGGAGGGATACATTCACAGCCAGTATAACGAGGAGTCATTTTACATGTCAAAACTGAGAACTTGTTCTCTTGTGGATTGTAATATAAATGTATATATGTAGAAAGCATGGAGAGCCCTGATTGTGCTAAAAAAATGGCTAAATTATATCCTGGTTCAGCACTGCTATAGCCCGAGACCCGACCTTAAAAATGCTTAGTGGGGTGCTTAACAATTAAGTACCCTGTAGATGTTATTAAATTGAGGTGCACTACAAGCAGGGAGCTCTGACTAATAAATAGCAGCAGGGCATGAAATAGCTTTACTTCAGGACCTGTTTTTGCCTGCTGTCTGCAAAAGTACACACTATTTTGGTTACAGCTGCCTTCCTTAAACAGGAAATATGTAAGGACATCCAACACTTCCCCATTGCTTTACCAACTTTAAAAGCTAACACAACACTTAACTTTTTGTTTTGTTTTGCTGTCTTAATCTTATTTTTGACTAGCTAGTCGTACATGAAAAGATAAATCTTCATGCATTAGAAAGAATTATGATTTGATCTCCAGTCATAACTACATATTATGTGTTCTCAACATGATGTGAAGCTCTCAATGTGAGTTTCTTGGTATCCATATTTTGAACACATAATACACTTGTTATGATTGGTGACCCTGTCATAATCCTCAGTGTTATGGTCAAAACATGACCTCTCATTGAAATATTTATCCCAGCATGGCAATATTTTATTGAAATAATCTTTGCTGCTCTATTTATGGAGAGAGTAACATGCAGAAGATGTGTATTGTAAAGTATGCCATTTGAACAAATTATAGAATGAAATACTTAAACTACATATAGCAGGCATGCATATAATTAACTCCTTAATGTCTTCCAGCCAAGTATGCGCTGTGACTCAGCTATACTAAGTAGCTGTTCAAAATGCCTTAAAGCAAGTCGGTTGCATTTTATTCATTTCAATCAGACTACGGAATGTAGCAGAGTAACAACATTGTGTTTAATAATGCTGAAGTATTTCCATGTGCTTTCTTGATAACCTCCTTAGTTTGCTAAAGAGTTAAATAAAGAATATTAAAGAAATATCATATAAACCTAATCCCCTATTCTGTTCAAATCTAGATACACAACATCCTAGTTGGTGCTATCATTCTGTCCATAGCTCTCCTGTGATCATCTATTCAGGGGCCTAAATCAGGAGACTGATGTTACCATTCTGAGGATCTGTGGGCATTTCCTCAACTATTCTCATAGTCTAACAACCTGTATGAGATGCATGTGTAATGGTCCTGGCCTTCAGTCTAGCTTTCTGTATCAGAATTTGATCTGAAGCTGTTTGCAGCATTGTTTCTTAAAGAAAACACGTGCAGTTATTCTGGTCTCGAATTGGAGGGGGGATCTGCTGCATTAGGATTTTAACCCCCTCATACATTCCATTGTTGGTAAACTAGCAAAAGCCAATCACTTGTGTGGAAAAGAGTTTTTTTTTTTTATTTTATTTAATCAAGTTTAACTGTGCAGATTATGTAATTATGTAAACTATCATACTGTAGATCTCTGGCTGATATAGTCAGCACAAATATAACAAAAAATAAACGATAAAATGGGCCTGCAGAGTTCATTAGAAATGCATAATAGCTGAGGAAATATGACCATTGCAGTTGTTTGTCACTGTAAGCTCATGAAACCTATTTACACCTTGAAGTGAATGTTATTGTATTCTTTTCCCGTACACATTCTTCAGGCATATGTGATATTGAATAATTATAACTTAGCAACAAACATTAAAAGAAACATTTAGTGCAAATCTGATTTTTGCTGTACTGTTCTGCATTGATTTTAAGGGGTTAAAACAAAATGTTCAAGCCCTAAACTTGCTGAAGACCTTTTGGGAAATATTATATAGTGGTCATCTTAGTCTGTGCTTGATTTTACTATAAATTCTTCATGACTCCCATGCTGCGAGACTGGTTGTGCAAATTAATGCATGTTTGTCAAAATTTTCTGTGGCCTAGTGTGCGTCTGAAAAAGGTGAAGAAAGCACTTTTGTTTTATCGTGGAATTATGAAAGTCAAGCAGGAAATTGTCAATGCTTTCATGTCTTGTTCTCAGAGGAGCCTCTGAACTGGAATCAGCGTATGAATACATCCCACCGTATAGCATGTATGCCAGATTACTGTACTAAAAACAGTGTATTGTTGGGCTTAAATGTATTCTCTGTGTACTTTTTCCTTTTCTTCTCTTTTTATTCTTTACCTTGGAAGTCTAGCATGTTCCTTTTTTCTGATTTGCCCTTTTTAAGAAAACGTTTTCTTTTATACCTATGGCGAGGTTAAGTAAAAGGGTTAACGTAAACATTTTTAAAAAGATAAAATGTAGAATAGTATAATTTTGGATTTTTGTTTATCTTGCTGAACCAGCTCCCAGATAACCATATGATCTTGTTAGGTATAGAAACAGAGACAAAACAACAAATCTTGCAATCCTAAGGGATTTTATTTTAAAAAGATAAGTTTATAATGAGCTCAGACAAATTTATAGGAATATATAGAAACCCAGAATAGTAAATAGGCACCTGACTGATGGAATAAATTCATCAGGTGTACTCGTCAGTCCAACTAGTGAATCTGGGCATTTTGAGGCAATGTTACAACTGCCTCATGTACACAGACAACCCTCTCCTCCTACCACCAAACACTAATACGTGCAAGAGATGCAATTATACAGCCAAACTGGAGGCTAAGTTCTCTCAACCCAAGACTGGATCAGACAGACAAGAGGAGAAGGGAAATACTTGCATCACACCACCAGTCTCACATAGACCCATGAAACCAGCACTGGCAAAAAACACACATAAATACAGGAAAACATATTCAGAGGCTCTAAATAAAAATCTGCAAAAGCAACAGAGACCTCCAAAGCAGACATCCAAGCCACCTCCACCCCTCAATACAAACCATGAAACACATACTTCACAAAACCAGTGTGCCACGCAATCACAGCCCTTAAGGAAAAATAACATACCCAACATACTAGTAATAGGTGACTCTATAGTCAGGTACACTGACATCCCACTCACTAGGCTGAATAAGGAGAAGGTTACTGTTAGCTGCCTGTCGGGTGCCAGGATCTGCCACATAACACAAGCACTCAGGTCACTCCAGAACAAGTACAAATATGACTCTGTCATTGTCCATGTTGGTGTGAATGACCTGAGCCGTACCTCCATGGACTACATGAAAAGAGACATGGAAGAGCGCTCTGATCATGTAGTCCAGGCCAGTATGACCCTGACCATGAGTAGCATCCTGCCCTCACCAAGAATGATACCACGGTATAAAGAAAAAATTATCGATTTCAACAATTGGCTAATTTTCTGGTGTCATTCAAAGGAGATCCAGTGTCAGTCAGCCTGGGATGACATGCTCGACAAGCCACGCTGCTTTGCTAGAGATGGCTTGCACCTGACACCCTTAGGCTTTCGAATACTAGCCAAGGCTGTTGCCACCCCCATAGTGCCTTTTTTAGGCAAGGCTCAAAAGATGAACCCACCACCATAAATAGCACAAGTAACAAAAAACTCAGGGTAATGCTACTCAATGCCAGAAGTCTAAACCTCAAAATGCACGCAGTCGAGGCACTCCTCAGTATGGAGAAAACTGATATATGTGCAGTAACAGAAAACTGGTTTAAGGCTCCAGAATGCACCCCAGCACTACTAGGCTGCAACTCATAGCATACATTTCGGCCACAGAACCTGGACCAAAATACAAAAGGCAAGGGCGTATCCATATTCATCAAGGATACCCACACCTCCAGATTAGTGGCACAGCACAATGCTTCAGAGATCATCTACGTACAACTAACAATGGGCAAAACAGCAATTCAAATTGTAGCTTGCTACAGATCACCCACCATGTCCCAGAACCCTCATTCCACGTTTCTGGAAACACCGAGAAACATAAAGGTCCTACCAAACACCCTAATATTGGGTGATTTCAATTACCCAAACATTAACTGGGAGAACTACTGAAGTACTGCCCAACATTTCCTAGAATTTATAAACTCAAAAGCCCTGGATCATCTGGTCAACACTCCCACCAGAGGTGACAACATACTGGACCTGGTCATCACCAATATGGGCAACCAGTGTTCCACATCAGAGGTCAACCCCTCGCTGGTTAGATCTGGCCATAAACAAATCACTTTGGATATCCACATTCCGCTCCCACCCCCAGGCAAGGAAACCACCATGAATAACTTTTCAACAGCAAACTTCACATTACTTAAGACCAAGGTGGAAAGTTTCAAAGCCCCCATGCTAAAGGATAATGCTGTCCAAGCTGAAAAATCCTTTACTAATGCATTCTATGGGCACCTACAAGAACACATCGATCATGCTATCCCAAGCAAAACCAAGACTCACTCCTCCAAGAAAAGGAAACCAGTCTGGTGGACCCCTGCCATAAGCAAGCTATACAATAGAAGGAGGAAACTAGTACAGAAAAGAGTAAAATGCCAAGAAGGGAAGACATCCCTGATCAGTATCAGCAAGAAACTACAATCCCTCATAAAATCATCCAAGGCGAGCTTTGAAAGAAAAATTGCCAAGGACTCCAAAGATAACCACAAGGCATTCTTTAGCTATGTCAAGAATCTAAGTGGCAATGCTCAGATCTGCTCGGAGTTAGTGCAGAATGGCACAAAATACACTGAAACGACCGATATCGCCAACATCCTGGCAGACAGATTCAGTGCAAATGTCACTCCCCTGTCCCCCCTAAAAGGGCCATAACCATATCAGAAGAATGTAGAGCCACTGAAATCACAGACACTCAGGTTAAAACAGCCCTCTCCAAAGCCATAAACACAGCATCAGTGGGACCGAACGTTGTCCCAGGCTGTGTCCTACACAAGCTCAAAGATGAACTAACCCCTCACCTAAACACACTGTTCAAACTCATCCTCTCCACAGGCTACATACCCATAGAGTGGTGCACAGCAACGGATATTCCACTCCATAAAGATGGAGCTACAACAGTCCCTGGGAACTATTGCCCTATAAGCCTGACTAGCTTGGTCTGCAAGGCTATGGAGCACATTATCATGGAACTCATTAACAGAGACATTGGGAATCTTCAAACACTGGACCCTGCCCAGTTTGGCTTTGTTAAGGGCAGATCATGCCTCCTAAACCTGATGGAATTCTTTGAGACAGTTACCAATGTTATAGACAAGGGAAAGGTGGTACACACAGCCTACCTAGACCTCGCAAATGCCTTCAACACCATTCCCCATTCTGGTATTATAGACAAGCTCACCAGCCTAAACATAAACCCCTACATCACAAGATGGGTTGCCAAATGGCTCACGAACAGAACCCACATGGTGAGAGTTGTGGGAGCTAGGTCCAACTTTAAACCGGTTACAAGTGGTGCTCCCCAGGGCTCAGTCCTAGGACCCCTCCTGTTCGGCATATACTTCTCAGAGGTACTGGCAAGCACAGTAGGACTATGGCTGACCAAGTTTGCAGACTACTGCAAACTAGGGGCTATAATAGACTCTCCAGCTGACACAGACATCCTCCAAAAGGGTCTCACTGAGACAGATAACTAGTGTCAAAATCATGGCCTCAAGCTAAATGCCAAAAAGTGCATAGTCATCCCCTTTGGAAAAAACAAAATACCCACAAACTACCACATAGGTGGTAGTCCCCTAAATACAGAAAACGTAATAAGGGATCTGGGGACCCATGTATATAGTAATCTCTCCTTTGATAATCACATTACCAAAGTGGTTAGAAAATCCTTCTATGTGGCCCACCTGATCACAAAAGAGTTCGCTTCCAGATCAAAAGAGGTCATTGCGCCCCTCTACTCATCACTCATCAGACCCATCATAGAGTACAATGCCCCATTTGGGATGCACCTTACAAAACACCTTCAACAGGTGGAAAGACCACAGAATTACCTCACCAAGAGGATCACTTGCCTCAAACAGATGCCCTATGCAGGTTGACTGAAGAAACTCCAGCTGTACTCAGTTGCATACCGCCTACTCAGAGGTGATCTCTGCCTGACATACAAGGCCATGTCCAACCCAGAATTGATGGACATGCTCCACTTAAAGAAAACCTTATCCTCTCAAGCCGCATGCTCTAGGGATATTAACCTCATCACAACAATGAATAGGATGTGCTGGAGGGATAGATTCCTGTCCCAGAGACTTTACATGCTTTGGAATAAGATTCCAGTCTACATTAGGCAAGAGCTCCTTGCTAACACTCTTCAAGAGAAATCTTGATGAGTGGATGGGAAGCAGAAAGTTTACCCCGGGGATCACTTCAGTGGCTCTGCTGGACAGAGACACAGGGAACTAATCTAAGGGGGCGGCAAAAGCCAACACATTCTGCCTAGGCTTATAAATGCCTTTGGGCAGATAGCCTAGTACCTACCTATGAACCTGTGAACCTAAAATTCTCTGGGCAGCCCTAATGAAGAAGGTGCTGTTTGGTAAAACACTGAACCTGAAAATAAATGCACATTTTCAGGCAATCCAACAAGCAGTTAAGCTTCTAAAAGAGGGAAATAAAGAAGTAACGGTAGGATACTTAACTGCTTTATGCAAGCAGTAATGCCAGACAGGGTGTGTGTTAATGTGTAATTAATGCCTGCCCAGGGGTAAGAGCCTCTACACCACTGGACGGGCATTAATTACACATTAACACACACAATAGAGGGCATTAATGTACTTATAGAATGGTCTATCTGTAAAATTGTTGTGTTTTACTTATTTATTTTTAAGTGCTATATTATTTTTTATATATATTTTTGATAAAAATAGTTCCTCTACCTAATGTTTCAAACTTGCTGTAGTGTCTGTTAATGGTGTTAGAGGAAGCATTTTACATCCAAAATATAACACTTAATTTCCCTTATTTTTTGGTCCCTTACTCCTAAAAGGTTTGGTTTGTTGACAGTCATTGGAGACTGAATTTATTAAATAATGACATACATTTGAGTTTCAGACTATTACTTTCTTCAGAAAATTCATACTAATACAAATCCTTTTAATAAAGCACGTTTGTAATTTTATAAGAGCAGTAATTAAAATCTGTTCCTATTTTGAGCCTTGTTCCATCTCTATTTTAGGCTTTATCCATATTTCTTCAGCTGAAAGGTCCAAAGGTATGCATGATCTTTACTGTCGCTCTCACTCAGTCTCTCATGCACACCTATATTTCAGAAAATGTATGCTACACAAATCCTAATAATCAAGTAAAATATGTTCGTATTTTGAGCCTTCGTCCTCTGTTTATTTTAGGTTTATCCAGATATTTTGAGCTAAGAGTCAACAGAGCATACCTTTCAACTGTCCATATTTTTAGCACTGTGTTTGGTCCCATCCTTATAAAATGGGTAGTTTTCTGGCAAATCACTAGGGCTAGAGGTCATTAAATAATGACAGACATTTGACTTTTAAACTTCATATCCTTTGGATAATATATGTTAATGGAAACCCTGTTGCTCTAGCAACTTTCTAAGTTTATAAGAGCAATATTTAAAAGCTGTCCTTATTTTTGGTCATTTGTCCTCTTCATTTGCAGCTCTCTTCAGATTTCTTGTGCTGAGAGGTTGAGAGGTATGATCAAGAGGTACACAAACCTCTTAACTGACACACACACACACACACAAACAGTCTGTTCTGCTTTCATGCCCGCATTCACTCACACACAGACAAAACCATAAATACACATACCTTTTTTTGGATTCATTTATTTATTTTACAACTTGCTAAACAGCAAAAGTGCTGCTTAGCATGTGTAAGATAATGGCTCGATCAATCTCTCACTCTCATACATGCATACACTCACACACAGACATAAACACATACATACACACTTTTTTTTTTAATTTTAATGTTTTTTCTTTATTATTTTACACTAACTAAACAGCAAAAGTGCTGCTTAGCGAGCATACAATCATGGTGGCTGTTAGTTTTTTCCAGTCCAAGCTCAGCAGCAGCTTGATATGCTGCCGTGAAGCAGCAGACTCATTTTTCAGTGGGCATTACTTGTACATTAATACCTTGCTGGACAATGTTCATTCTCCAGTCAGGGTGCTGATGTACAGTTTGCCCATTTTCTAATCACTTATAAAGGCCCTCACACTGTGTGAATTATACCAGATAGTATTCAGGAAAGACTTTGCACACTATGTAAGCGTTGGTGCATAGTCTGTGAGTTACACCAGCATGTAGATTTATTGTGCAGGTAATTGCATGGAAGAACCCTACACATCATTCACAGGGTTGCAGCACAGGTGCAGATGCTTTCTAACAGATCATATGCCTCCCCATCCTCCAGTAGACAAACCTGAAATGGCACAAAGGAAGACAGTGGTACGGTGTTAGCAAACCAAGCAAAAGGCATAACCTGGGCACACAGGGCTACCCAGGTCTACTCAGGCACATTAAGCTATAGGGACAGGCAGTGAAAATATACATTGACACATGCAAAACTTTAACATAAAAAAGCAAAGAAAGAATAATTTTTTTGCAGGGGGGCAAGCCCCCCTGCATCCCCCATGTGTAAGGCTACACTCCCTACACCCACTTTATATATTATATATTCTAACTTAAAGATCACACAATTCTTGGGGAAAAGGGCATATTCCCCTACTGAGGGACTGTCTATTTTGCATGCCTGTCGACCATCAGCTTAGTGGACTAAACTCGGTCAATTAAACAGATGTCGTCCAAAGTACCATTCGACAAAGTTACTGGGATCCATATATATATATATATATATATATATATCGGGCAAGTCTAACTGGATATATGTCCATTGTCAGTAGAGGCCCAAGGAGAAAAGCTCCGAGAAAAGAACAGTTTATACAAAATGCAAATAGGTAACTATACATTCATGTACACTTGTTATTTCAGCAGCAGTAAGCAAATAGGGTAACACTATGAAGATAGATAACTATACATTCAAAAACAATTAGATAACTATACATTCATGTACACTTGTTATTTCAGCAGCAGTAAGCAGATAGGGTAGCACTATGAAGATAGATAACTATACATTCAAAACAATTAGATAACTATACATTCATGTACACTTGTTATTTCAGCAGCAGTAAGCAGATAGGGTAGCACTATGAAGATAGATAACTATACATTCAAAAACAATTAGATAACTATACATTCATGTACACTTGTTATTTCAGCAGCAGTAAGCAGATAGGGTAGCACTATGAAGATTTTTGTTTCAGTCATTTGGAGCAACAGTTCGCATAGACAAATATAAGCATTAGTCAGTTAACATATTGTGTCGAGGAATTTGACACAGCACAGTGATGGGTATGAAGAGAGCAAATTATTTATATTTTTAGAAGAGAGAGCAGTAGCAAAGGTAAAAGAATTGATGTAAAAAAAGGCTAAAGGCAAGTGAAGATAGTATCAGTCAGGCTTGGTGCATGGGCAAAGCCATTGGGATTTTAAGAAAATTCTTAATTGGTTCCTGAAAAGATGGGTGGAAGTAATAGAATTTAGTTCGGTTGAGAGTTTGTTCCAAGTTTTACCAACAGAGTTAGAAAACAGACAGTTTTATATATATATATATATATATATATATATATATATATACACAAGAGTGAGTCGGTCTTTGTTGATTATACACACCACCTAATTGCAAATAACCGAAACAAGTCTAGTTTCTAGTTAGTCTACTTATGAAGACTACCACAGGTCCTTCAGGTAGATAAGATCTACCTTGTCTATGCAGTTGCCCAATCAGCAGTGGTTGCTTAACTGTGATTCTCTTGGGTTGCTTTTATCATTTGAGATCTGATGAAGTGTGCAGCTGACAGATACATATGCACCCATACATTCATACATACAGCCTGCACCTAAAGGCTCCTCTGAAGCTTCCTTGTCTCCACCAGTCTATCCTTTGCCAATTGAGCACAACAAGAATCAGTGCAAAAGGAGGTACCTTGATTCCCCTCCCGGAGTCATTGACAGAGGATTCTGACCTTGATGACAGGAAAGGGTCCCCAAAATATCCCAGTGATGACACCTCCTTTGGTGGCCTTCTTGAATTAATGAAACAAAAGGGGGTTTGACCATTAAAGCCCTTTGTCTAAAAAATCAGTGTTTCTTGAGTCCTTTGGTGTGGGTCCATCCATGGCTTGGCTGGTACCCCATCCTGATATGCTGATTGACCTGGTGTCTTGTAGGGCATGGAGAGAATCTGATATGATGGAGCTTATACCTAGGAAGCTAGACAAAATCTTATCTCTCCCAAAGATGGGTTATATTGGAACAAGGCTGCCTGAGGTTGATGTCATTGTTGTTGCCACAGCTACCAAAAAAGCTCTAAGAGGATAGTGCATTGGTCTATCCTCTGAACAGCATTGGACAGATTTGAAAAGTACACCTATGCTTCAGCCATTTTTGCCCGCCATGCACTGAACTATATGTCATACCTGATGAGAATTCAAAGGGACTTGATTAATGAGGTCTCCAAGTCAGTGACATTTCTATAAGACACTTGAGACTTGTAAGTCCATGGAGACTCAGTTGTCCACTATACTGTTAACATAAAATTTTAATATTCATCTCCTTTACAATGCAGTGAATGGTGCAGCCAGGGCAGCAGGCACCAATACTGCAGTTCACCACCATACCTTGATGTGCCTTAATAACTTTGCTGACTACTTTAAAATGTTCTTTCTTTGAGTTCACTCTGTTTCGTCCTAAAGCTAACGGCACCATGACCAAGACTGAGCAGGATGGAAAGATATATGCCATGGGGGTTTGTTGTTCTACCCCACATAGGACCTCTTCACGCAACCAGAGGGTGGAAAACAGTTATTCTTCCAAAAAAAATCACATTATTTCAGATGTTCCAGGTGACAGTACCTCACAGGGCAAAGGTAGGAACTTTAACTTATGCTGCCCTAGGGGCAGAAATGATCCATAGAATCAGAGCATCAGGTGGCCATTCTCCAACAAGCCCTTTCAGCTCTCCTGAAGGTTTGTCTGGCTGCTGCACTCTAAGGGCAGTAAGGAGGCGCTTGGCTTTCCACCTAGAAGTTTGAGATGCCATTGTCTTAGATTCCTGAGGGCTACAAGTTGTTACCAAAGGCTACACCATACTCTTGTATCAAAAACCCTTCCAGACAATTCACCACATCAGCAAAGGGAGTCAGCAACAGAAATTCAAAATCTCCTCACAAAATGAGTCATTCAGGAGGTCCCACCAAACCAGAGAGGATCTGAGGTCTATTCAAGTTTATTGTTGGTACCAAAGAAAAACAAGGGCCTCAGGCCCATTTTGGACTTAAGCAAACTAAATACATACTTCAGACAAGCCAGATTCTGGATGGTAACAGTGCAGTCTATTCTGCTTCTGTGAGGAAGGATAACTGGATGTGCTCAGTGGCCCTGAAAGATGCTTACTACCATATAAAGATAGTAAGACATACCAGGATATTCCAGATCTCCCAGCTAGCAGCCAATCACTATCATTTTTGAATGCAGTCCTTTAGCCACACAACAGCCCCCCCCCCCAGATGTTAACCAAATGCATGGCAGTGGCAGCAGCTCAACTCAGGCTGCAGGGATCGCAGGTCTTCCTTTACCTGGATGAGTGTCTCCTTAAGTTGACTTTCTAGGTATCAGGAAAGAGTCTCTTTGCTCCATCAGTGCCTCTCCTTGGAAATTACAGTGAACTTCTAAAAATTCCAATCTACAACTAGTCCAGGCTCTGGAGTTTATAGGTTGCCATTTGGACCAGATTATTTAGACTGCCAAGCTTCCCATCTTAAGGTTATCTCTTTGTCTTCAGGGCAGTCTGAATCTTCTGTTTCAGAGGCCACCAGCTTCTCTAGTTCTTGGTTTTCTTGGCTTGATGTCTGTTGTCGTATAACTAGTTCCCTTAACCAGGTTCCACATGAGAGTTCTTCATTGAACTGTGTCAGTCCAGTGGTCTATGCCAATTAACCCTATATATTTCCCCTATAACTTACAGAGGTTTGTAATTGGCACATTTCATAGTGGTTGATATCTGCCCATGTTTCTTCAGATCGTTACTTTGTTCTTTCCCAGCCCATGGCCACTGTAAACATCAATGCTTCCCTCCTGGGGTGGCTGGGCATTATGAAGGGAAGATGGTCAAGGGTATCTGAACCCAGTTAGAGGCCCATCTGTATATTGATATCATGAGAACAGTTCTGCTTTTGTTGCAGGCCTTTCATTACTGCCTCACCAAAGGTGTGATTTTGATCCAGGCTGACAACATGGCAGTAGTCTGGTATATTAGCAAACAAGAAAGAACTTGATCCTATTCTCTGTGTTGGTAGCCCTTGAGGTTGTGGCAATGGGTGATGTCTTCTCAACACCTTCTGAAAGCAATGCACATCCTGGGGAAATCCAGCATTCTAGTGGACAAATTGAGCAGGTGCATTCTGATGCCTCATGAAATGTTCTTCAATCCAACACTGTCTGTGTAGAGCTTCAGATGATGTGGTCAGTCTTGATGCAACTTGTTTGCAGCCCCTTACAGCACAAACAACAGCAGCTTTTTTTGCCCTGATCCCTTCCAAGGGACAGTCACCAAGTGATGGTATATTCCATGCATGGCCCTCTGGTCTCCTCTGCTGGCACCTGCCGACTCCTTTAATAATAAAGTTTTTACAAAAAGCAGCTTGTTGCAAGGCAACTGTGATCCTCATAGCCCCCTTTCTGGCTCATTCAAGTCTGTTTCCCCTTTCTGTGGCCTTACTTAGTGCACCCTACAGGGGTCCTGGATCCGGTGCTGCATTTAATCTCCAATCCATTCGGTCAGCCTCACCTGAATTTAAAATCCCTCAAACTGACAACTTGAATCCTCCACTTCCAATGATGCCCAGAGATCCCAAGCTATCTGATAGAGTTGTGCCCCTTTCCTCATTTCAGAAATCACCCACTGGGAAATTTTACAGTAGTAAGTGAAAAAGATTTCCTTTTAGACCATCTTGAAAAGTCTGGACCCCTTTTCTGCACCTTTAGATACTATTTTACATGTTTCATCTGTCCTTTTAAAGCTAGGGTAAGCTACTCCACTGCTAAGGTTCATTCGGTGGCTATTTCCAATTTCCATGTCAGTCAGGACCATCTTCTCATAGCTTCCCCAAAGTTATCTAAAACCTTTTTGAAAGGGATCTTTCTTCTCAGTCCTCCTTTGAGTGACCTGGTTCCATCTTGGGATCTGTCCCTTTTATTACAAGCTTTAACCAGGGCACTCTGAGCCTGCCACAACAGTGGACCTGAAGTTCTTACCATGAAAATCTCTTATCATATTTGCAGTGACCTCCTCCAGATGAGTGTCATCCCCATTACCATAATTTTTTTATGAGGAAATGGTTTCATAGCCTTTTTGCTTTAGGTGGCCTTGGAATCAAACCTAAATTAGTGTATTCATTTACCAGTATTCTTTCTAAATTTCAGTAATATGGGTGAATACATTTTCCACTGCCTGGACCTTCATTAGCAGTTGAGATTTTATTTAGATAGAACCAAAGGCTTTAGAAATAGAACCAAAGACTAGAAAATCAGATCAGATCTCTGTTTCCTTTTCTACGGCCAAGCTTTGAAAGGAGTTTCTAAGATCAGTCTCTCCAGATGGCTTTCTGACTGCACATCTCTTGTCAGCATAGTTAATGATTTATCCTTGCATTCTAAACCAAAGGCTCATTCAATAAAGACAATATCTACCTGTATATCCTTTTTCTCACACTTCTTTGGATGAATTTCTTTTCACAGCTACTTGGTTGAACACTCATACCTTTGTGTCTCATTACAAGATTGACATTCAATCAAGGTCAAGTGTTTCTTTTGGCTCCATCACTCTTCAAAATGTTCTCACCTAATACCACCCAACTAGCCTGGCTGGCGACCCTGTCCCACAGGTTGAGGTGGATGAAAGAAACAACACTAGATGCAAAAGTTATATTCTTAGCATAACATTAGATCCATGATGTGTTCTTCTGCCTGTCACAACCACCTCTCCCTCTGACCCCTTACCAAATTGCCACCAATATTTGTTAGACCATAATTGACCTTCCTGACCTGTCTTAAGTCTTGTTTGTTGGACACACTTGGTCTCGGTCTAATGATTTTAAAAGTGATATATTCAGTAAAGACACAATATGGGAATGGCAAATTTGATCTGAGGAGACTTAGGGTCTCAGAGCATTATGGGTGTGAAACTGGAGTTTTGGAGCGAAGAGTCTGATTTGCCGGCTTCGAATCTGGTCTGATTTGATAACCCACAGGTGAAACAAACAGGTGAAGGCAACACAGATCTCACATTATTGTAAGCACATAGCTTTCATTTTTATATGTTAGCTTTAGGTGGGGATTTACTTTTAGGGGTGAGGTGTGTGTGTGTGTGTGTGTGTGTGTGTGTGTGTGTGTGTGTGTGTGTGTGTGTGTGTGTGTGTGTGTGTGTGTGTGTGTGCACACGCGTGTGTTTCTGCGAGAGAGAGATGCTGTGATGCAGTTTTTTCTTTTTATTTTTTTTTTTTGTTTATTTTTTTTTAATTCTAATGAATTGGAAATGTAGTCCATGTCACCAATTATTTTTTAATTTAATTTTATGTTACACTAAGTGTAGATTTGGATTTAGGTGATTATCTTTTTTGGTTATAGTGTCATTGTGTTCAGTGGTTATATTATGTGGCTGCACTTTGTTTTATTTGGGCTAGAGTGTTCTGTTGCTGAGTGGTTAGATTTTGTGAGTGCCCTGAGTAAACGTTCACTTCTTTTTTGATCCCAGGACATTGTCAGATGGCTCCTCTACCTTCACCTAGCTGGCCCATTTGTTCCAACACAATGGCAGCCAGGTATTTCCAGGCTAGGCAAGAGCCTTACAGACCATTTGCTCTTTCTTCAAATTACTATTCTCACTCCCTTCAATAGCAACAGTTCCCTCCTTGTAGCTCCCCCAAGCTCACAATTGTTGCAGTTTGGGTGGAAGCATGTCTCCACATGCCAATTTTTCTTTGTCTACATAGTGCAACTGCACTAATGACATTAAGAGCTTGACTAGCACCTCAGCAAATATCTACTTCTCCTGCTAGGAGTTGCCCATATGGTGAGTCACAGTCCACCCTCCTCAGATGAGGGAACTGGCTGTGACTGCTCACCCTCTATTTTCTCAGTCAGCTTCTATAGACAACTGAGCCACAAATGGAACTCCTGTCACCTGTAAGGTAGTTAGGGTTTTCTCTGTCTACACCACACAGCTGTCAACTTTGACTTTAGCTTTTAGAGAGTAGCATAAATATAGCATGCTATGGGGAATTTTAGTAGCTTTATTGGTGTGCTGGTGGTATAGATAAACTGATGATTACCTGTGAATAAATATAAATATCTGTATATTTAGTAATAGGGCTTACAGGCTAATCTTTAACCATTGTCTTGAACAGGGAGTTGACTTCTTTGTAGACTAGCAGCAGTTTAAAATGGCAGCAGGGTGCTTCAGGCGAACCTTCTGGTCATTAGTAAGAGTATAATAGTTTCAAACAAAAGCTAGCAAGGAGTTGTTTCCTCATATTTAAAATGGATAGGGTTAGTGTGAACATTGTGTTCTTTCTAAAAGCTTAATCAAATATAAAAAAAAAATGAAAATTTGCCTTCAAAACAGGACTGCTGTCCCTGCCTTTTGGAAGGAGCATCTCTGCACCAGAATTTTCATGCAGAATTTCATTTCTGGAGAGTCCGAATAGATTTTTCATCTTACTAGTCAGCACATTTAGAAGTTTAACAATAGTCATTGAGCTGATCGAAGGAAGGACACTCAGCAAACTCTACAATATATACTATATATAACATTAAGTATCCTGTTTTTTGTTTATTTTGTTCTTTATTTCTTTGTTGTTTATAGCACTTTGTGTACTGTGTATTTTTTCTAGCTAGTTTCACTGTGTGTGAGGTATTAACTGGAAATTGTCCACTCTTATTAAGCATCTGTTGGGTTGTTTGTTTATGATAACTTGTTGCAGTTAAACTCTTTTTTTCTAGTGGCTCCTTTAGCTGTTTAAAACTTTCATTTAAAGGCTCACTGCTGCTTTTCAGCTGTGAGTAACATTTCTGCTGTTTGTTTCCCACCCTCCCTCACTATTGGTATAGTGTTTATATAGTTGGTGGCTTTGCAGTTGCCCGCCCCTAGTGTAAATTTGATCTGGGACCCTCCTCCCAGTCTAGTGTCATTACCTCATTCTACCCAGTACAGGGAGAGCATTTGAAAAGGCCAATCAGCTTAGTTTCTGCTACTCCTTTCTCTCTTTCCTTTCTCTCTTTTCAAAAAAAAAAAATTATCTGCTTTTAATGTATTTGTGTTTTTTCCTACTTTATTTTGCTTTTGCGTCATCTTAAAAGTACTCAATTGTATTTATTACTGCTTGGTGTAACTCATTGTAAGCCTTTTAGTTTAAGCACCTGGGCTTCAGACCAGTTTTACATTAGGAAGGTTTGTGGTCTGCACTGTAGTGGCAGAACAGGTAGCTTACATCCTTCTAAGTTGGGAACTGCTGATTGAGGGCTCAGTGTCTGTTATTCTAAAAGTGTATTAATTCTGGTTTAAGCACTTGGGCTTGAGGCCAGTTATTTTACATTAAGTGGGTTCGTGTTCTGCACTCTTGTGGGAGGAGAGGCTGGACTCTGTCCTTCTGAGCTGGGAATTTCTGGTTAAAGCTTATAGTGCCTGCATATTTGAACTGCTTCTTACTGAAATTGGTACACCTCGTTTGCTGTAACATAGACTAGATCCAGGCCTGCTGAATCTAGCTTTGTTTATATAACTTGAGCACTAATCCAGGCATTCTTTAAAGTATTCAGTTGTATTTATTACTGCTGGTAGTAACTTGATTAAAGTGTAGCTATCATTTCTAAGTCTTTTGGATTAAGCACTTGGGCTTCAGACCAGTTGTTTTACATTAGGAAGGTTTGTGGCCTGCACTGTGGTGGCAGGACAGGTAGCTTACATCCTTCTAAGTTGGGAACTGCTGATTGAGAGCTCAGTATTTGTTATTCTAAAAGTGTATTAGTTCTGGTTTAAGCACTTGGGCTTCAGGCCAGTTATTTTACGTTAAGAAGGATTGCGGTCTGCACTCTTGTGGGAGGAGAGGCTGGACTCTGCCCTTCTGAGCAGGGAATTTCTGGTTAGAGGCTTATAGTGCCTGCATGTTCTAACTGTTTCTTACTGAAATTGGTACACCTTGTTTGCTGTAGCATAGACTAGATCCAGGCCTGCTGAATCTAGCTTTATTTGTATGCTTGTTGTTTGTTTATTTCCCTGAAAAGCTAATTCCACCTAAAACGCGGCCTTTTAGCACTTCTGTGGATCCCTAGTGATATCTGCATTGCTTACTGTACTTATTTCCTTGTTTCACTTGAAAGAAAGTTACTGTTTGTCGTTTTTGCATTTAAGTTACCTGTAACACATTGCATTTAAGTTACCTGGCACTTGCTCACTAAAGCAATTATATAAGTCAGCTCTAAAAAATTAAAAGCACTACACCCTCACAAACTACCATTGAGTACCTTGTTCCCCATTGGCCCTTTTTTTCAATTATAAAGGAATTCCCAATACTATTCTAGCATGTCCAAAGGTCAGTTGTCAATCTCCTCTCCGGTCCAGCTGGTGAATCTGGGAATCTTGAGGCAATGTTACAACTGCCTCATGTACACAGACAACCCTCTCCTCCTCCCAACAAATTCCAACACATGTGAGAGATGCAACCATATAGCCAAACTGGAGGCTAAGCTCTCTCAACTCAGTACTGGCGTAACCAGTCAGGAGGAGAAGGAAACCACACTCACTACAATTCCAGTCTCACATAGACCTACCACGACAACAAACCAAACACATAAACACACAAAAACATACTCCGAGGCTCTAAATAAAAATCTGCCTAAGCAGCAGAGACCTCCAAAGCAGACAACCAAGCAACCGCTACCCCAAAATAAAACACGTGCAACACATAGCTCACAAAGCCAGTGTGCCAAACAGTCACAGCCCTTAAGGCTAAACAACACACCTGATACACTTGTAATAGGTGACTCTATCGTCAGGCACACTGACGTCCCGCTCACCAGGCTGAACAAGGAGAAGGTCACGGTGAGCTGCCTGTCGGGCGCTAGGATCCGCCACATAACACAAGCACTCAGGTCACTCCAAGGCAAGTACAAATATGACTCAGTCATTGTCCATGCTGGTGTGAATGACCTGAGACGTACCTCCCTGGACTACATGAAAAGAGACATAGAGGAGTTCTCTGAGCATGTAGCCCAGGCCGGTATGACCCTGACCTTGAGTAGCATCTTACCCTCACCAAGAATGATGCCACAATATGAAGACAAGATGATCAATTTCAACAATTGGCTTAAGTGTTGGTGTCATTCAAAGGGGATCCAATGCCTGTCAGCCTGGGATGACATGCTCGACAAGCCACGATGCTTCGCTAGGGACGGCTTGCACCTGTCACCCTGGGCTTTCAGATATTGGCAAAGGCTCTTGCTACCCCCATAGTGCCTTTTTAGGCAAGGCTCAAAAGACAAACCCACCTCCATAGGTATCACAAGGGATAAGAAACTAAGAGTAATGCTACTCAACGCCAGAAGTCTAAACCTCAAGATGCACGACTCGAAACTCTCCTTAGCATGGAGAACATCGATATCTGTGCAGTAACAGAAACCTGGTTCAAGGCTCCCGAGAGCACGCCATCACTACTAGGTTATACCTCATACCATGCTTTTGGCCCCAAAACTTGGACCGAACCACAAAGGAGGGGAGTATCAATATTCGTCAAAGATACCCACACCTCCAGGTTGGTGGCACAGCACGAAGCATCAGAGACTATCCATGTGCAACTAACTGTGGGTAAAACTGCCTTCCAGTTTATAGCCTGCTACAGACCACCCTCCCAAACACAGGAACCCCACTTGGCCTTCCTGAGAATACTGGAAAATATGAAGGTCTCTCCAAACACCATTATATTGGGCGACTTCAACTACCCAAACATAGACTGGGAGCATTACTCTAGCTCCAACACCCTAGCCCAAAGGTTCCTAGAATTTATAAACTCAAATGCTATGGAACAACTTGTTACCACTCCCACAAGAGGGGAAAACATATTGGACCTGATCATCACCAACATGGGGACACTATGCTCCAGACCAGAAGTGTATCCCTCACTGGTAAGATTAGACCATAAACTAATCTCACTGGATATTCACATCCCGACCCCACCCCCTGCCCAGAAAACCACAGTGAAAAACTTCTGTAAAGCAAATTTCACACGCCTCAAAACTGAGGCGAAATCCTTCAAAGCCCCCGGGCCTGTGGAAAATACGGCCCAGACCGCAGAATCCTTTATAAACGCATTCCATGAACACCTTCAGGAATGCATGGATCATGCAATCCCAAATAAAACCAAGACCCAATCCTCCAAAGGCAGACGTCCTGTCTGGTGGACCCCAGCCATAAACAAACTATACAATAGAAGGAGGAAGCTATTACATGATAGAGTAAAATCCCAAAAAGGGAAGGCATCTCTGATCAGTATTAGCAAAAAACTACGGGCACTCATAAAATCGTCTAAGGCCAGCTTCGAGAAAAACTGCACAGGACACTAAGGATAATCACAAGGCTTTCTTTAGTTATGTTAGGAACCTGGGTGGGAATTCCCAGATATGCTCAGAATTAGTCCAAAATGACAAAAAATACACCGAGCCCACAGACATTGCCAACATCCTAGCTGACAGGTTCAGTGCAAACTTCTCCCCCCTCCCCACCAAAAGGGCAAATATCTATCCCAACAGAGTGCTGCCCCCCTGACATCTCAGATGCTCAGGTAAGAGCCGCCCTCTCCAAAGCAAAAATCACAGCATCAATGGGACCAGATGGTGTCCCGGGCTGCATCCTACATGAACTCCAAGAAGAGCTAAACCCAAACATAAAACTACTGTTCAATCTTAGCCTTACTACAGGTTATGTACCCAAAGAGTGGCGTACAGCAACAGTGGTCCCTCTCCACAAAGGTGGTGCCTCAATGGATCCTGGAAACTATCGCCCCATAAGCCTGTCTAGCTTGGTCTGCAAAGCTATGGAAAGGATCATCATGGACCTCATAAATAAAGATATTGGGGACCTACAGACACTGGATCCTACCCAGTTTGGCTTTGTTAAGGGCAGATCCTGCCTCTTAAACCTGGTCGATTTCTTTGAAACAGTCACCAAGGCCATTGACGAGGGAAATTGGAAATAGCCTACCTGGACCTTGCAAAAGCCTTCGATACAATACCCCACTCGGGCATTATAGATAAGCTCACCAGCTTAAATATAAACCCCTATGTCACTAGATGGGTTGCAAACTGGCTCAAGGACAGAACCCACATGGTTAGAATTGCTGGAGCCATGTCAGACTCCAAACCAGTTACAAGTGGCGTCCCACAAGGCTCAGTCCTGGGACCTCTCTTGTTCGGTATATATTTCTCGGCGGTACAGGCCAACACAGAAGGACTGTGGCTGGCCAAGTTCGCAGATGACTGCAAACTGGGCGCCATAATCAACTCTCCAGCCGACACAAGCATCCTCCAAAAGGGCCTCATAGAAACAGACAACTGGTGCCAGAGCCATGGCCTCAAGCTAAATGGCAAAAAGTGTATAGTCATCCCCTTTGGCAAAAACAAAGTGCCCACAAATTACCACATAGGTGGTAATCCATTAAGTACAGAAGAAGTCATTAGGGACCTGGGGACCCAAGTTGATAGCAATCTCTCATTTGACAACCACGTGGCCAAAGTGGTTAGAAAAACATTTTATATAGCCCACCTAATCATGAAGGGATTCACATCTAGATCAGGGAGGTCATCGTGCCTCTTTACTCATCCCTCATCAGGCCCATAATTGAGTACAATGCCCCTTTTGGGATGTACCTTACCAGACATCTGCAGCAACTGGAAAGACCCCAAAAGTACCTCACCAAGAGGATCAAAGGGCTCAAACAGATGCCATATGCTGCCCGGTTAAAGAAACTCCAGCTCTACTCAGTGGCATACCGCCTGCTCAGAGGTGATCTGTGCCTGACGTATAAAGCCATGTCCAACCCGGAATTAATGGACATGCTGCACCTCAGAAAATCCAAATCCCATCGAGCTACGCGCTCGGAGACTTGAACCTCAGCACTGAAATAAATAGGACATGCTGGAGGGACAGATTCATAACCCAGAGGCTCCCTTCACTCTGGAATAAAATCCCAGTCCAAGTTAGGCAGAGTCCCACATTGACTCTCTTCAAGAGGAATCTTGATGAGTGGATGGGAGATCATAGGTTTACCCCGGCTATCACTTCTGTGTCACTGTTAGACAGAGGCACAGTATACTAACCTCAAAAAAAGGCATAGCAAAATTAATTTAAAATGGGTGGCGAAAGCCAAACACACTCTGGCTAGGCTTATAAATGCCCTAGGGCGGATAGCCTAGTATGAATCTATGAACCTATGAACCTATAATAATATTTTCTTGGGATCTCCCATTAATGTAATAATTAAATATTCCAAAAGAAATGCTATTGGCTATCAAAGCTGATCATGTTACTTTTTAATCACATCTAAAGTGACTGTTACTGGATGATATAATTCTGATAAAATCTGTCCCTAGGCAAAAACACTCATTTGTACAATGAAAGAGTTATTTTTATCTGACTTCCAGTGTGTTTTTAACATCTTTATTGAACATAACATAAAAAAATACATATATACATATACTGTAATAAAAAAGATACAAATCCATTGTAATATTTCTTTTTATACTTCCATTCAGTATACATTTTAACAAATTCATTCACACCGACATTACATAAATTGCTCAGTTCCTGCTGTCCTTTAAATTCACTCCTCCTGAACACTATTCTGCATGTATTGTTAAAAGAAATTTCATTTATTTCTATGAAATTTGCTCTGTCTCTTTTCTAATGGTCCCACTTCCAGTTTTTTTTTATTTCCTTTGCAATATTCAGTACTTCAGTTACAGTTGGCTTAGATTTTCTCTCTCTTTTTTTAGCCATTGCTTTTTATTCAGCAAGACCTTACTATATCTGGGTAATTCAGATCCTTAATCCCAGCTCAGGTGAATCATTTCCATAGTTACGGCCATTTGCTCCTCCAACATTTCTGACAAAGTATTCTATATAGAATTTTAAAAAAAATATGCCAACTCATTGCTTTCCCAAAAATATGTTCACAATTACTTATCACTTTCCCATCACACAGCCAGCATTTGCTATCTGCCTGTGGAAGTCTGCTTGGGGTATAAAAATGCATATGCAGATACTTCCAAACAAAAGTCCTAAACCTTCTGGACTTTGTTGCATACTTGCCATGATGGCAGGGCACTTCTATAGGCTAGGCTTGTAAAGGCTCCAGGGCCATTAGCCTAGTACACACCTATGGCCCTATGAACCTATGAACTTGGGAGCCATACATATATCCTCCCATTGTTTCTTTATATTGCACCATTCCATTCTGTCTTCCCAATCTTTTCTAATCACCTCATCCTTAAAGGTAGCATTTAATATTTTATGTGTTCTAATAAGTATCCCTTTTTTAATTGCAACATCTGTTGTAGACTCAACAAAATACAGTACAAGACCTGCTTTTTCATCTGTTTACCTTTATTCTATTATCAAAACCAGGTAAAGAAGGTAGCTTCTAAACTGCAGTCTAAACTTCTGCTTAGTCTTATCCCACTCTATTACCTTTCTCTCTCTAGTTTTTTGCTCCAAAATATTGGTTCCTTTGCTAATTTTCACCACTAACTTCCAGTCCTCTCTTGCCTGCTTTCTGCACCCCTGCTTGTAGTCACCCCTATTAGTAAAATTTAGTTTAGCCATTCCTTTGTTGGCTTAGTTCTTAGAATACTTTATTCTACTTTATGAATATAATATTCCGTATGTTTGCAGTTGTTCTCTTTAAAGGCCTGTATCAAAAATCCTACTCTCTACTTACTTCTTGAATCACCTCACTCTGTTTCATTATCACCTCTTTCCACTTTGACTTATGACCTTCTGCTTGTGTGAGTTCTACAAAATAATCATATTGTTAATTGTTCTTGACATGCATGCCAAGATATTCACCTTGTGAGCAAAACTGGAGAGGTGAAAGTTGGCATCCATGTCAACAACACATAATAGTAGGTTAGGAATGGAGACTCCCATCATAATTCTTTGTAGTGCATGGACCTTTATCTGCTGCATATAGTAAAGTGTTTTGCCAGCTTTTAAAACCATAATACACTTACTAGCACTAGCACTATCAAAGAGATGCCAGCATATGTCTTATGTCTGGGATAGAGAGAAAGTCAAGGACATATTACTGGTATAGGCAATGAGCAGAGACTAAGCTGTTTTAAATTCTGCCACTGTCATTTGCTAGCTGGTGTAACACCTGATTTTAAAAATACTTAAGCTGGGTGCTTAACAATTGTTAAGATCAGGTCTCAGTCTACAGAAGTACTTAACTAGTTTGTCTTTTTCTTGTTATTAGAGCATAATCACAGTGCTGTATGCATACATTATATGACATTTGGTAATAAATAATGATACTAATATTCATTAATGAGCCTGCTTAAATAATAGGAAAAATAGTTAGATAAATTAGAACAGCAAATAAAAAATACTGACTGAAGTAGTTCACTGCTTCAGAGATCTGGGAATTCTGATAAATGCTCAAAGACCAGTAAACAGTGCTGTGTAGAATAAACTCCAAATACGTAAACTGTGCCAAAATAAAAATTTAATGCAAAGCTTTTGGGCTAACCACCCTTCATCACTACGTAAAATACTACATTTCCTTTTCACTTTTAAATAGGGCACATTTAAAATCACATGTCACAGCCAGCCTATCCTCATTTGTTAGCAATTATTACTTTTAAAACAACAGTACCTAGAATTCATAGATATGTACATATATATGCAAATAAAATATACACATATAAACAACATAAATAGTATAGAAAATATATAAGGTATAAAGAGTTTTAAATATTCAGTCAGCCTTTCTATATTACACATAAAGTATCTTTAAAATACTATAAAATGTTATAAAACTAAAGGTTCTCCCTTTGTCTTTTTACCAGTACAGGTTTCAAACTAACTGCATTATTCAAACCTGGTTCAGCATCTGCCTGGAATCTGATAATCCATTCATATTCCTTCAACTCTAACATGTTATTCATGTCACCTCCTCTATTTCCCATAGTCACTGTATCAATCCCTCTAAACTTAAACCTATGTGTACTATTATTCTCAGATATATGCTTACTAAGAGCATCAGTGGCCACATTTCTTCTGATTTCTGATTTGTACTCTATTATTCGTTCTCTCAATTTATATATGCAGTTAGTTTGAAATGAGTAGAAAAGAGATTTAGTCCCCTGAACTAACTGCCAGATCCATGCATGTCTTGAGTGGTCCATCCTCCAGATGCCCTTATAGATGCCCTTATAGGCCTGGTGTCTCAGAAGGCTTAGAGAGAGCCTGATGTAGTGGAACAGGTCACCAGGAAACCAGATAAAATTTTTGCCCCTCCTAAAAATAGACCTTACTGGAGCAAGGGTCCAGTCATGGATGCCATTGTGATTGTATCCGCCACAAAAAGTATGTTTCTGAGGAGAGTTCTTTGGTCCATCCACCCAACAGACATTCTCAGGCCTTGGATCACTTAGGAAAGCACACATAGACTTCAGCCACCTTTACTTTGTGTGTGCTGAATTATATTGCCCGTTTGATGAAAAGTCAGAGAGACCTTGTCACTGAAGTGTCAAAGATCATTAAAACCCAGAAGCCTCTGTAGGCTCACACGACTTTGGAGGTTCAGCTGTGTACATGTAGCCCATATCCAATGTCTCCATGAGGCTGTTGTGCAATGTGACTGATGCAGTTTCCCGCGCAGTCACCAGCACCGCCACGCGTCATCATGCCTGGATACATTTGTGTAACGTTTGCAGGCTGTTTCAAAGCCTCCTTTATTGATTCTCCTTTATACGGTTCTTTCTTAGTTGGCCCAAAGGGCAGATAGAAGCTGATAAGGACTGAGCAGCATGGAAATACACTGTCTGCCGCTGGAGTTTGCTTTTGAACCCCTCAAATGTTTTACCTCTAGGAAGCAGAAGAGTGGACAGTGTCTCTTTTTTCATAAAGCACATCAGCCTTTCCAGGATACTCCTAGTCAAGGTTACCCCCATGGTGGGAGTGCAACTATAATGGATGCCATTCATGAGGCAGGAGTGATCTGCAGAACTAGGTCTTCCATGGCACATTCTACAGTGCCCCTGAAGGGCTGCTTGACTGCCATATTCTGGCGGCAGTCAGGGGTTGCTTGGATCTCCACCCAAAAGTTTTGGAGGCCATCACCTCAGGCACATGGGTGTTGAGATTCATGTCCAGAGGTTATACAATTCCCTTTTTGCATATTCC
Source organism: Protopterus annectens (assembly GCF_019279795.1). Classification (NCBI taxonomy): domain Eukaryota; kingdom Metazoa; phylum Chordata; order Ceratodontiformes; family Protopteridae; genus Protopterus; species Protopterus annectens. The sequence goes on from NC_056743.1 coordinate 1,065,575,824, forward strand.
CAGACTCCCAAAAATCCCTTTCAGCTGTGCCACTCTGCCAGAGAAGGGACACAGCACCAGAAAGTCAAAAGCTGCTTGTCAACCAAGTCATCCAGGAGGTCCCACCAGACCAATGAGGATCTGGGGTCTATGTTCAGTGGATCTCAAGAATGCCTATCATCACATAAAAATAACAAGGCATTCCAAGAGGTTTCCGCACTTTCAGCTGGGAAACAGTCAGTACCAGTTTTGGGCTCTGCCTGGATGTTCACCACATGCATGACAGGAGTGGCACCCTAGCTCAGGCTACAAGGTTTCCAGGTCTTCCCCTACCTCAGTGATTGGATCCTGATTGCATCTACAAAGGCATCGCTAATGAAGGCCTGAGATTTCTTGCTCCAGGTGTCTGTCCTGGGGCATGACAGTGAATTATGAAAAGCCCATCCTGGGACTGGTTCAAGTACTGGAATTATCAGTTGCCTCTTGGATTTGGTACTCAGACAGCCACACTACCATTATCAAAGCTGAATCCTCTCTGTTTACAGGCTTTTCACATTCTGCAGGTTTACAAACATTCTGTCACTTCAGTACTTCATATCCTTGGTCACATAACTGCCTCTATTTGTGTAGTACCCTTAGTGAGGTTTCACAATAGAGTGTTACAGTGGACTGTAATAATTCAGTCATCCTGTATAACTCATCCTATAGTCTTTCCAATGGCAATGACAAATGTCTGCCATCAAGCACATTCACTGGTGGTTGTAATTTCTGCTGGTCATGGCAGGTTGGCTTTTTGCTCTTCCCCATCCCCAGGCCATGGTGACTAAGGACACTTCTCTTCTGGGGTGGGGCATTTCAAGGGGAAGATTGTCCAAAGTACCTGGTTACAGTCGAGGGTAATCTTTACATCCGTGTCTTAGAGATGAGAGTGGTCCTTCTATCACTGCAGGCCTTTCAGGGCCTTCTTCCCAAAGGTGTGGTTGCCATCCAGTCTGACAACATTTCAGTGGTATGGTATCTGAGCAAGCATGAGGGTTTGGCAATGAGTGATGCTCTCTCGGTTGTTTCTGATTGTAACACACACCCCAAGGAAATCAAACATCCTGGTAGACAGTTTGAGCTAGAACATTCTTCTGCCTCAGGGTGGTCCCTGAACCCAGTCATAACAGTGCAGATTTTCAGCCACTGGAACACACCCTGATGTGACCTAATGCAGCAGTTTATACAGCCTGATCCCTCTAGAGGGACAATCACCAAAAGATGCTCTTTGCATGCTTGATCCTTGGGTCTTTAAGCCTAGCCCCTGACTCCTTTGATAATAAAGTTTCTTCAGAAGGCAGCCCATTGCAGAGTGACTATCATTCTCAGTGCTCTATTCTGCCCCATCAAGTTTGGTTCCCCTTTCTTTGGGCTCACCTGCTTTACCAACCCTGGTTGCTAGACCTGGTTTTGCATCTGATTTTTCATCTTTCAGGATTACCTCTCCCAAACTGTCACTCCCTCAAACTAGTCACAGCATTTCTCCAATTCTGGTGATGGCCACGAAATCAAGCTCTCTAAGAGAGTTATTCAAATAATTTCATCCTTTCAGAAATCTTCAACTATGAAAGTTTATTCTAGCAAATGTAAGCATTTCTCTATTTGGACTACTTCCAAGGGCTTAGATCCTTTTTATGCACCATTAGATGCTATTCTGAACTTCTTGGCTGGTCTTTTTCATTCTGGTCTTCGTTATTCCACCATTAATGTACAATTGGCTGCCAGTTCTAACTTTCATATTGGTATGGATAATACCCCCATGGTGGCTTTCAAACTCTCAAAGGCCTTTTTCAGGGCCAACTTTTTATTATTTGCACTTGTTTAGGAGCTGGTGCCTCCTCTGGGCCTTCCTCTGCTCTTGCAAGTTCACACTAGACCTCCTTCTGAACCATCAGCTATGGTATCTATAAAATTGTTGTCTTGGAAAATGCTATTTTGAATGGCTGTCCCATCAGCCAGTAGCTGAACTAAAAGCATCACCCTCCATTCCTCCTTACTGATTTTTCATAAAGACAGGGTTATCTTAAGGAACAACCCTTTCTGCCCGGGGTTGCTTTGGAGTCAAATTTGACCCAAACTATTCATTTGCTGGTTTTCTTTCCACATTTCAGTAACAAGGATAGAACATTTTTTTCATTGTTTGGATGTTCACAGTCAACTCAGATTCTATTTGGACAGGACCAAAGGTTTCAGAAAAATCTGACCAATATTTTGTATCCTTTTCAAAGTTAAGAGTTGGCAAGCCTGTTGTCAAAGTGACCTTATCCAAATGGTTCTTTTATCCTATTTCCTTTGCATACTCCTTGAAAGGAATGTCAATATCTGTGAAGCCTAGAGGTCATTCCAGGAGAGTGATGGCTACTTCAACTGCCTTTTTTCATGTAAGTTTCTATTGATGATGTTTGTCTTGCAGCTAAATGGTTTAGAACTCATCCCTTTGTGTCCCATTATAAACTGGCCATTCAGTCTAGATCTAGAACTTTGGTTCCACCATTTTGTGAAATATTCTCTCCTAGGGTATTGTTAGGTGGGGACTCTGTCCCACAGGTTGAGAAGTGACAGAAACAACAACATTGGATACAACAAAAGTTATGTATTTACCATAACAATAGATCCATGTTGTCTTCCTCCATCCATCTCAAGCATCCCTCCCTCCATGCCCCCTCCTAATTGTCACCTTTTATTGAGTGGTCCTGATCAGCCTTGCATTCCAACTCCAAAGCCTGTTTAAGAGGGTCCATTTATTGCTGCCACCTGTTCTCTGCTTACAAATTGATCATCCTGTTTGAGATGTTTTGTATTTCTGATAGTTTTCATGGGGAAAACTTGATCTAATTAGAAGTTGTTAGACTATGGTATTATGGGTAGAGGAAGTGGAGCTCTTGGACTGAAGATTCTGAAAAGGCAGGCATGGAATCCAAGTTGGACCTAACACCAGAGGTTGAGACAGAGAGAAGAATAAGACAACAGCAAGTATTTAACTTTCATTTTTTATAACTTGTTAATTAAACCACTTACTCATAACTTTACAAGTTAGCAATCCTGCATAAAATGTGAAATATGTCTGGCCATTGTCATTCAATTATGTGGGGCCAAGCCTTGTAAAATGATTTTTTCTTAACCTTCAAATATAGATGTCACCAATTTTTTAATAAAATTTTGTAAAGATATTGCTTCTTCTTCTTGACAAGAACTAATTGTTATTATTCCCTTTATACACTGAAATTGAAATTGCAGTCTAATAATGATTGCATGAGTAACATTTACTTTGATGTACTATATTTTGTGAGGAGAATTTATGCTGATGAGACTTGACAGAAAGGTTTTAATGATTTGTACAGGATTTGTTGTGTTCATTCTTACATAATTCCTAATATTTGGAGTATACTTATGACTGAAGAGGTTCTTAATTTTCTGGACTAAATATGATCTGATTATACAGTATTAAAAAAGGGTTCCTATTACCTGATTGAAAGTTTAAGTTAGCGAATACCTAAACGTCACTCTGGTAATAGCGAAAGCAAAAAACCACAAATGGCCGATTTAACACAGGGAAACAATTCCCTTGGTAGTTATGTGGATTTTGTGCCTTTCCCCACTGTAGAGCAATCTCAGACTTGGTATATTTAGTTAGTTGGGGTGGAGGTGGGGGTGAAGAATTTTGGTTTAAATTTTTTTTTTTTTTTTTTTTTTTTGCGGCTGAGGGAATTCATTCTCTATGTTAAATCGGCCATTCGTTGTTTTAATTTTTCAATATTACCAGCTCAACGTTTCGGTATTCGCTAACCTAAGCATTCAATCAGGTAATATAGATGCATAAAAAATGCCTTTTTATGTGGCAAATGCTCCTTTAACTTTGTGTTGTATTCCTGAAAAATGCTTTTCCATTCTGAGAAATATTGTCATCTTTTATTTACAATAGTTCTGATTAAGCTTCAAAAGCTGATTCCAAACTGTTTGCTGTTTGTAACTCCTTGTGCTTTAAAATATTAGCATATAACCTAATATGACTGGATATCTTTCCAGTTTAATTATTGAGTAAACAGTATCACTTCACATTAGCCTTACCTTCTTGTATACAAGTTTAAAATAGACGCGTGCAGTTGTATTTCTTTCTTTCAGCATCTATTTTTACATGAAATAAATGAAAAAGGTATATTACAAATATGTCAGTTCTTTTTTCTCAATTGTTTTTATTGAAAATTCAACAACAAAACATTACTATATGATAATAGAAATACTATAAAACAAATATATCTACAAAGTATGTCAGTGGATAACATGTTCATAGGTTCATAGGTGTATACTAGGCTAATGGCCCTGGAGCCTTTACAAGCCTAGCCCATAGAAGTGCCCTGGCATCATGCCGCCCAATGTTAGTTCCCAGTGCCTCTATCAAGTAGAGTGACTGGAGTGATCCCCAGGGTGAACTTTCTATTACCCATCCACTTATCAAGATTTCTCTTGAAGAGGGACAGCGAGGTGCTCTGCTTGACATGTATGGGAAGTCTATTCCAGAGCATGGGCAGTCTCTGAGTGAGGAATATGTCCTTCCAGCATGTTCTGTTGATTGTGGTAATAAGGTTAAGGTCTCTGAAGTGTGATGTAGCATTTCTAACAGAGCTGGGTCAGACATGGCTTTGTAGGTCAAGCAGAGATCACCTCTATGTAGGCAATATGAGACAGAGAATAGCTGGAGTCTTTTGAGTCTGTCCATGTAGGACGTCCACGAATACTTCTGGATAAAACACCTGAATAACCAAACATATACAACCAACAATATTTGAAAGGAAGAGCTATAAAATTCAGCATGATGTGGAACAGTATAATCAAAATAGAGTGTATTTGTGGAGACAGGATAAATATGTAAATCAGAGAGTATATCCTAAGAATAAAGATAAGACATATAGGGAGAGGAGATCAAATTTTCAGGGCGGTCGGTATTTTCCACCTTCACCGTGGTGGTGAAATTATTGGAGTCATCATCTGAATAATTGGTAGCAAAAACAAGCTGTGAAAATGGAGAGGGTTCAGGTTCGACTAATGTACAGAATAATATGAATAATTTCATTAGGTTTTGTATGCCTGAAGATATAGATGAGAGGATGAACATAGTCAATGAATTTAATGACTTAAAAGTTTTTAATTACACCAGTATAGAGATCAAAGAGGAACATTTTACACTTTTTAAAAAAAGGTATGAAATTTATTCCTTCCACTAAGTTCAATTTAGTTGATGTAATTACAGATATAAAATTATTTTGCTGTAAAATCAATTTAGCTTTGATATTTAAAAATAATAGTGAAAGTAATATAAATATAGAAAACAAGGCCCTAAAGAAAAAAAGTGTGTTTATCCCTATAGCACATAAAAAAGTGATGAATTTTGAAGAAGCAACTTGTCATGAAGTATACAAATATAACAATAAGGTGAAGTACAATATTATAATGGACAATTTGACTAAAAAAGAAAGAACATGTTTAAACGAATTAATCATGAGCAATGATATCCGAGTTATGAAACCGGATAAAGGTGGGGGAATTGTTTTGTATAATAATGTTGATTACATTAATGAGATACAAGCTATTCTGATGGAATCTGGCAATTATGAAATAACCTCAATAAATGAGATTAATATAAAATATCGAAAAATCGATTTGGCAATAGAGGAATATGCTATAGATAATAGAATTACTAATGAAATATATAATTTTATTAAGGTTGACTATCCAGTTATGGCCACGATTGTTGGCATTCCTAAAGTACACAAAGATATAAGAAAACCCCCGTTTCGCCCGATAATATCAGGAAGTAGATCTAAAACATTTAATATCGGGGTAGTTATTGATAGATGGGTAAAGCCGAGATATATGAAGCTGCCACATCTCATTAAGGATTCATGGATGTTTTTAGCACAGCTTACCCCTGATATTTGGAAAGATAAGTTAATATTTATCAATATAGATGTAGTTGATTTGTTCTCGTGTATCCCTAAATTCCAGGGATTAGAGAATTTTTGCTCAAGTCTGAGGAAATATTCAGATATGAGTTGGGAAAAGATAAATTTGATTACTGACATGATGGAAATAGTGTTAGATAACAACTTTATATATTATGAGGGCGAATATTATAGACAAACAAAAGGTGTTGCAATGGGGGCTACATGTGCCCCCATTTTTGCTAATATGGTTATGTTAGAGTGGGAAAACCAATTTGTATTTTGTAGTGAGTACTACAAATATATAACATATTATACAAGATTTTTGGATATCTTTGTCTTATGGAATGGCCCTGAAGAAAGTATAAAGGATTTTATGACATATATAAATCAAACCAGTGAATTTTTTAAATTTACATATTCAATTGATAGGAAGGGTATTGCTTATCTGAATACATATATAAGCCATACTGCAAATGGCTTTCAATCGGAAATATATAGGAAAAATGCACAGTCTAATGCATACTTAGAGTTTAATAGTTGTCATCCTAAGTATATGTTAAGAAATATTTTTAAAGGTTAATGTATTCGTGTAGCCCGAATGTCATCTACGTTTGAAATTATGCATAGGGAAATGGATAACATCACAACTATGTTTTTTAATAGGGGCTACCCCTTGTCGTTGCTTCAAAATATATCCACTTATGTGATAAATTAATGTGGGAAAAGATATACACCTATATTAGGTATTGACAAGAATATTTTTAAACACATAGGAACAAAGGATGATATAAGTCCCAATAAAGTATGTGTTTTGACATACACCCCTTATGTGAATGATATAAAAAACATTTTAAGCAAGTTTTGGGATATATTATTAATAGATGAAGAAATGAAAGAAGTTGTTGGAGATAGTATAAAGTTTGTATTTAAAATGGGTATGAACATAAAAAAAATATTTACAAAAGACGTTCAAGTCTATTAATGTTGAAAGGGCAGGAAAAAGTACCAAGAAATGTGGTTCTTGCAAACAGTGTGGATTTATAAATGAGAATGAAGGATGTAGATTAAGTGACATCAATAGGACCCATGTAAAATTCAAGAAGGGGAATTGTAATAGTAGTGGTATAGTGTACTTAGCTAAATGCTCTGTATGCCCCGCATTTTACATAGGAAAAACTGAGAGACAACTAAAGAAACGCATATATGATCATTTATATAGAATAAAAATTAAAGATACAAAAAATGCATTATATAAACATATTAGCAAATATGGTATTTTACATACCTTTAAATTTGCGATTATAGATCAGGTACATAGTACCCAACAGGGAGGGAACTTCAAAGCATTTCTAAGCAAAAGAAAAAGTGTTTGGCAAATTTTAACTGACGCCACTAGAGAACCAGGCATCAACAAATTTATTTCTATAAAACCATTTCTTTTACTGAAATAAGGAATATGATGGTTATAAACTGGTTTTAAAAGTTTTTTACATAATTTTATAATATTTTTAAGCATAAAGAGATATATATATATAAAATTCAGGCAAATAGGTTTTTACAAAGTGTACATTTTATACATTAGTTATTAGTATTGAGTTGTTTGAGACATTATTATTATTTTTATTTTTATTATTCTTTACAATGATTGTAATATGATGTAAAATATACATATAGTAGGTTTTATAGTATATTACTATATATGCAAATGTTTTAATATATACAATGGTTATAGGAATGGTTAGGTAATTTAGAGTTTAGGTAAAATATCAGATATAATGGACAAGAGGCGATCGATAATATACACCTCTGAAAATGTTCTGAAACAAAGTATTGTGTTGTTAGTGCTCTTTAAATATATGTGGGATATATGTTTATGTCAATGGAAGGGTTAAATGGATTTTTGAAGGTTGGATTTTGGCGCCAAATAGTACTTAAATATAGTAGGACTAATTGTGTCACCTGGTCTGATGAAGTCTGCATTAAGCAGATGAAAGCGCTTACCATTGTGTTCTGTGAAAAAAGTTTTGTTTCGCCTTTGAAGTTTATGTGTTTGTCGAGCAGTTATATGAATTAAAACTGGTTTTATACATCCTTATTCGAGTCCGGATTCACTTATAGCCTAGTACAAGTAGCTTGGACGGGGTTCTGTCTAACTGTTTGGTTATTCATGTAGGACATGTGTTTAATGCCTAAGATTCTCTTCGTGAGGTACTTCTGTGGCCTCTCCAGCTGTTGCAGGTGTCTAGTGAGGTACATGCCAAATGGGGCATTATACTCGATGATTGGTCTAATGAGGGAAGCTAGAAAGAGGCAATGACCTCTTTTCCTGGATGCAAAACCCTTGGTAATGATATGTGCCACATAGAAGAACTTTCTGACCACAGTGGCAATGTGGTGGTCGAAGGAGAGGTTGCTGTCAACCTGCATCCCCAGATCTCTTATAATACCTTCAGTGTCTGAGTTTTTACCAAAGGGGATGACAGCACATTTTCTGGCATTTTGGCTTCATGCCATGGATTTGACACCAGTCATTGGTCTCAGTGAGGCCTTTCTGTAGGATTGACTTAAAGTAAAAAACAAGTACCAGACCAACATGGCTAGGCAAAAACTCTTATTTATTGAACATAAAAAAAAGTGATAAAAGTGAGCGCATTTGCGATAACACTATCACTTCTTCAGACTAATAAACAAGTAGAAAGACATGAGTTTAAAAAGAAAGCAAGACCAATCAGCTATCATATGCAAATCTATTAAATTAACTAAAAGGTATATACACACACAAGCAATGCAACAATTGTTATAAATACAAGGGAAACAGTACAAATAAAATCTTAGTTGAAAATCTTCGTTTAAAAATAACATTAATGTTTAAGCGGGCATGCTTTCAAGAATAATTTAAGGCTAGAGACGCCATTTAAACCAGGGAGTTTCTCTGCATTCAAGAGCAAGATCCATTTCTGTTCAGCCCTTTCTGTTCTATTAGATGTTTCACCCCCTCTAATACTAACGTCCAAAACCTGAAGTACAAAGAACTTAAAAGTGTGTTCTGAGCCATGTAAACCAATGTGTTGTGCGAAGGCATTTGTATCTTTCTGGTTCCTAATATCCTTATAGTGTTCTAGCATCCTGTCCTTCAGTGGTCTGTTAGTTTTGCCTATATAGAAGGCATGGCAGATCTGGCAAATTGCATTACTTTATTTCATTATTGGGCAGTGTCCATTGACAAAATAGCTCTGGGTGGTAATATTTTTTTATGAATCTCAGCTGATGTCATTCTGTCATTAATAAATTAATCTTCTTTGTCATCTGTTTTTCTGTAGTTTGGTCTGTAACTAAATATTTGACTTATTTTTACAGTGTTTAACAAATTCCCTGGTAGTTCATTTTATCTATACTGTCATCACTTTGCTTACGTTTTCTGTTATATATGTAAGCAAAAAATGAGAATGAGTGTGAATTATCATAAAAATAAAAACAAATAAAGAAATCAACTGAATCTTCACTCTCAAAACTCCTTTATTAACTTGCCATTTTCAAAATATAAAATCAGTTACTTCCAAGTCAAATAGATGTTCTTCATATTGATCACTACTGCAGTGCCTCAATAGACAGGTTATATTTTGCAGAAGATATAACGGCCAACCTACTTCCAAAACTTCAGGGCACCTTCCATGATCCAAAACCTTTAGTCAGCTTGAGCTGAGCTGACTAAAAAAAAACAGGTTTAGGTGCCAAGTCCTTCAGAGCTTTCCTACCACTAAAGAGAGCATTCTCTGCTGGCTTTCGAGGATCGGCAGTCGGCTTGTGCTGATCCATTGCTGAGCAGATACATTCCTGCTGCGAGGAAACCTTCCACATTTCATTTTTAATGTTTAAATTTACTTTCCTGTTTAAGAAAGTATATTTTAAGCTAGGAATATGTGTTTTTATTGACTTCCACACACCTTTACTGTACTTTTAAACAGGAGTGCACTTTTGTTTCTGACAGTTTAAAAGTTAATATAAACATTGCAAAATATTTTTTTCTTGTAAGAAACTGCATTTAAATTACCTTTTGGGGGCTGAAAAGTGTATTAGAGTGCTTGTCTTGACCATAGAACAAAATACCAGTCCCATTGTCATTCCTTCTTCCAACCACAAAAAGAAACAGTTAACTAAACAGCCTTTGCTAGCATGGCAGGCTATCAGTTTGCCTCAGCTGCAGGTGCATAACCCTGCTGTGGTCAAAGCTGGTTCCTTAAACCATCCATCAGGTGGTGTTCAGGCAGCCACAATGGACTGGGGTCTAGCCAAGTCCTCTGTGGCTTTCTGGGTCCACCTTGGTGGGAGAGGGAGAGCCACTCTTTTCAGTCTTGGAAGAAGGGGCAAGGAAGGTGCCCCTTATTAGCTAGAATGTTGTGCCCATCCCTGGTGAACATGTTGCTGCCATGTATAGTCCTGTTTGTCCCAACTTTCCTGCCAAAACGTAACAGAAAACTAAACATGTATCTTCTCCTGCACCAGTTTCACCAAACAGAAGTAGTTTATTATGTCTGACTTTGGGTCTTGCACAGGCTTTGACCCTTCTTGTCAGGTGGTTTCTGGTAAAATGGAAAGAGATTCCCGTTTTCCTGAAGAGATGTGAACCTTGGCTCCAGATGATTAGCACTGTTAAAGTGACACCCCAACCCCATGTGTTAGAATGGGAAAAAAGTGTTGTGAATGGAAATGAATCTGGAGAAGAACGTGATATGAAAGATAAAGGTCTTTATCCTCAGATTTCTGATTCAGATTCAGAGGAGAACATGTTATCTGAATCTCTGTGCCAAGGATTCTCTTGCTCTTAAACTATTTCTAGAATGTGCCAATCTTTTCAGTGGAAGAACACTGAGGTTTCTCAGTCCCCGAGAAAATACTATGAATTGTTACAGTTGGAATTCCCAGAACCTCCTCTCATCCCACGAGTGCTGTCAGTTTTGGAGGATGCATTTATCACAGTCTGTGATTTCCTTGATAGCCTACTGCACTTACAAAAATAGATAGAATGTACAAAGTTGCTCAGTTTTTCAAAATTTTATACACTCATCCCTGATTTGACCCAGCAGTTTTACAGTTTTAGTTAATCCAGAAGCTGCCACACATTTTGCTAATTCTAATCCTTCCCCAGAAGGTAAAACTATTGATTTGTTTCAGGAACATTGTATGCTAATGCAACTTTAATATTTAGACTTTTGAATCATCAGACTCATCATATGTTAAAGTTTATTATAACTGAAAGTACGAGGAATGTTTCATCTGCATTTCCCTTGTGTGAGGAAAAATCTTCTTTGGTTTATTTTCTTCAGTTTCTCAGGTCATTAGTCATTGTTTAAAGTATATTTATGACAGTGTAGATGCTAAGCCAGGGCTGTTGCTACTGGTGCTGTGTTAAGGAAGTTTGTCTGGCTGCATTCTCCGAACCTCCCACAAGATATTAAAAAAAAATGAAATTTCCTTTTGATTTAGTTTCTGAGCCCTCTGCTGCAGATGTTATCACAACATGTGATTTCTCAGATTTTTCAGCCATCCTTCTCTATCTTTTCCAAGGGATTTTATTCTCCCTAATCCAGTTTTAGCAAGAAAGAAAATAAACAGTCTGAGCAAAATGGTTGTAAACAGATGTGTAAAATCAATATCAAGGAGACTCCAAAGAAAACAGGAATATCCCAGAACAAAGGAAAATAAAATAAGCCAGAATGCCTATGTAAGGTCCCACCTCCCACCATGGCAGTCCTTTATCCCTCCAGAAAGTCTGAATCCCCTTTTCCCTCTTTGGCAACATATGTGTTTCAGACAAATGGCTTCTGAAACTTCTTCAGCGGGGTTACAAATGGCAGTGGGAAGAAATTCCTTCCTTTCAGAAAATTATTCCACATCCAACAGACCAAATCTTACTGTTCCCTCCTGTTCTACAGCACATGCTATTGCATGGGGTAATAGAAAACGTTCCTTCTCATAACTCTCAAGTGCACCACATTATGAGGAATGTACCTCATTTGGGGTCTTAAAAAGTTCATGTTCCTCAAAGTTCCACATTGAAAGTGTCTGTCACACATTCAGTGTTAGGAATTTTTTAACAGAAATGAATCATATTAATTCATTAAAAGATCCTTTTTATAAGTAAAACTAGCATAGTTTAGCTATCATATGACCTTCCTACATGAAGTTGTTAGTAAGCTATTAGTGAGTGTTCCACATTTTGCCCATTTGTCCCACATTATGAGGGCTAGTATTTCTCATTTTGGAGAAGGGAGGTTGAAAGCTATGTTCTTTCTTCCTAGCTGTGAAAGGTTTTTATTCAAGAATGTTATTGGTGCCAAAAAAGAAAATGCTAAGTGACCAGTTCTGGACATTTCTTTCTTAAACCAGTATGTGATAGTGCCCATTTTCAAAATGCATTAATTTCACAACCATTATTAATACATATACACCTCTTATTGCAAGAAGTGTGGACAAAGCCAAAAATAATGGGTGGACATAGGCCCAAAAATTAGGACAAAAGCTCTTACAAATACAAACTTATAAAGTTGCTAGAATAACTGGTTTTGTGTAAGCATGTACTTTCTGAAGGATAAGAAATCTGAAACACAAATAAATGTCTTAAATTCCCTAGTGATTTGCCCGAAAATCACAAATTTTATGAGGAACAGACCACAAATCTGTCACAAAAATCTGGACATTCTGTGAAAATCTGGACAGTCGACAGGTATGTTTCCCTTCTTCTTCATGTAAGTTTTTTTTATAACCTTAGATTTAAAATGTGATATCATCACATGTCCATTCATCCAGACGTCAGGTGTTTCTTAAGGTTTTGTGTGTCCAGATCACATTAATGGGCTATCCATTGCTCCAAGAGTGTTCTCAAAGTGTGTAGCTCCTTGTTATAGCCCATTGCAGGCTACAAGGTATCCACATTTTACAATATTTACATGACTTGCTTATCTTTGTAGAGTCTTTTTGAAAGTGTCAGGAATCTCTTATTTGGGTGACACAGGCTGGGATTCCAAGAGAACATTCAAAAGCCTTTTCTGACACATAGGATTGTGTTCCTGTGGTGTCTGCTAGACACCTCCGTACAAAGAACTTTTCTTCAACAGGAAAAAAAGTAGATTTATATTTAGATGTATTCCAGGGGTTTACCACTCAGACTATGATCACTGTGAGGGAATACCTCGGGATTCTGGGTTTCATGAGAAAAATACAGTGCTATCTGAAGTCCCACTGATCCCAGCACCATACCTCTCAACCTCTTAGCAGACAAAGCCTAAAATTATGGTGGGACAAAGGCCAAAAAATAGGGACAGATTTTAAATATTAGTTTTATAAAGTTAGACAATTGCTAGAATGACAGTTTTTATATTTACATGCATTTTTCAAATGATGTGATGTCTGTAACTCAAATGAATGTCATTATTTAATGACTTCTATCCTCAGTGATTTACCAGACAAACAAACATTTTATGAGTGACAAACCAAAAATATGAGGCAAAAATCTGGACATTCTGTGAAAATCTGTACAGTTGAGAAGTATGACAGCACCAACACCCATTGTCTTTTCAGATTTCAATTCTGGGATTTGTCAGAAGAGAAATTATTTGGTAGAGACATCAAATATCCCTGAATCTATGTTTCCACTTCTTCCTTCCTGTTGCAAAGCAGTCAGTCAACACAGACACCTTGCACTTTGTGTGGGAAGCGGTATCAAAGGGGATAAAAGTGCAAGGTGTCTGGGGCTACAAAGACAGACACGAGCACATAAACATAAAAGAGATGCTTGCTCTTATTAATGCACTCAACCCTCTGAATCACCTTTGGTCTCCAGGACATTGACAAGTTGTTACAGACAATACTACAATGGTATAGTACATAAACAATCAAGGGGGAACCAGATCTTACTCCCTATGCAGACTAGCCATGTTAGCATGGGATATAGCTTTACAACACAGTCTCACTGTACAGACTTTCTGCATTCTGTCACATCAAAATTGTGGGGCCACAAACTGAGCAAGACAAAGACAGACCTTCATGAATAGAAACTAGATCAGGGGTCTTTCAAGATTTGATCCATTTGTCTGGACCTCCTCAAGCAGGCCTTTTTGTCTCCACTCTAAACAATCAGCTGGAAAAATTACACTCCAGGATTCCATGCAAGAAGGCCTGGAAGACAGACTGTGTTCTTTTCCTTGGACAAGAATGTTCCTATATGCTTTTCTACAACTTTCCAGGGTACATCTGAACATTCAGTAGGAATCACTCAGGTTCACTGCATCAACTCTCTTCTGGCCCAGGCAACAATAGATGTTCATTATACTGAGCACCACTGCAGTAGCCTTAACTATATGAGTTATATCCTGCAAGGGTATAGCAGCCAATCAGCTTCCAAAGCTTGAAGGTACCTTCCATGTGCAGTAAAATGGATGTAAGCATGTTGGAAACCAGTCACTTTAACTCCACACGTATATATTTTATTCTTCCCAGTTGCAAAAAGGTCCAACTGGAGTGTTTTTTTGATTTAAGGTGGACCAAAATTGTTGGAGTTGTTGCTTTAGTGGGCACTAATTTTGGTTGGTACCTTCCATGTGCCCAAACTGTTAGGCTGCTCAAGCTGAGTTGAAGAAAGAGAAGTTTGGATGCAAAGCCCTTCAGAGCTTTACTGCTGCCAAAGAGTATGCACCTCTGAGGCTTTCAAGGATCGACGGTTGGCCTGTGCTTTCCTTTGCAGGGCAGGTAAATTTCCTTTGGGGAAAAAAAAACTTCTACTCTCTCTGTCTTGTTGATGTTTTATTACTTTACTCTTCAGGAATGTTATTTTAAATTTAAGAGTGTTGAGATTTACTGGACTGTCTGGAGACTGTAATGTACTTTTAAAAGTCATGCCCATTTTTTTTTGTCAGTTTCAATGAGGAGTAAAATAAATGAAAACTTTTTTTTCTTGTGGTGACATTTTGTTAATTGTACTTTTATGGGGCTGGCATAGTGTTTTGAAGAATTTTTTGAAAGGGTTATTGCATAACAGCCCTTCGTGTAAACCAATGGCTCCTCCTTGGGATTTTAAATGTGTGATAAAACAGTTAACACTTGCTCCTTTTGAACCAGCTCATCTGGCTGACTAGAGGTTCTTAACATAAAAAAACATTTTTTTCTGGTTGCTTTGTACTCTGCAAGAAGATTTTCTGAGCTGCATGCTGCAAGCTCTTATGGTGGGTTAACCTCATCTTATTTTCTATAGAGATAGGATTTCTTTGAGAACTAATCCTTTTATGCCTAAAGTGGTATCTGAGTTTATTTAAACCAAAGTATTCATCTCCTTGTGTTCTTCCCTGAAGCCAAAAAAATGAGGTAGAAAGGGTACTTCTTACTTTGTATATCCATAGACAACTTACATACTCTCTTGACAGAAAAAAACTTTCAGAACTTCTGATCAGTTGTTCATTTCTTGTGAAGATAAGAAGAAGGGACAACCCTTATCACACTATTTCCAAATTCTTGTCTCAGGCTATTACCTTTTGTTATATTCACCACAACAAAACTGTTCTAGGCAGGGTCAAGGCACACATTACCAGCCCCTTATCTTCATCTATGGCTTTTTGGAAATGGTTTGACTCTAGATGCAGCAACTTAGTCCACAGTACATACTCACAAAGTACTGCATTCTAGATTTATTTTCCAAGTGTAGGGCAGGGTTTGGTAGGACCATTCTCCAAGGGTTCTTCTCCTTCCACCTCCCAGTTGTTCTAAGCTATTGTAAGCTACCCATATAACTTAGGCTACTGCAGCAGTAATCAGTATGAAAAATGTACAGTACAGTTGTGAAAGTAAACTTACCATAGCATTGTTTAGTCAAATGGTCACTGCTATTCACTCCCTCCCTTCATCCCCTTATTTTAGTGTGTTTTTATGCCAGGTTGTGGACATTTGATTTTTGTTGTTTCAAGCAATGTCTTCTCAGAGATTACCTCTCTCTATCAGTTGGCATGAAAGCTCTGAAAGGCTTGGTGCCCAAACCTGTCTTTTAGTCAGCTCAGGTTGAGATGACTAATGGTTTGCATGCGTGGAAGGTGTCCTGAAGCTTTGGATGCTGGCTGGCTGTTATATCCTATGCAGGATATAACCCACGTAGTTTGCACAACTGCAGCAGTGATCATCCAAACATCTACTGTTGTGGTACGTTTACTTCCACAGCTATACTTTCTTCAGGCTGCTACATATACAAACTCAACTGATCAGCCTATCATCATCATTATCATTGCTAAGTAAATGGCTGATCATCATGGTGCTAACAACCTGAGCAGAGTGGAGCAGACAATTTATCAATAGCAACACTCCCTCTCCTGGAGGATCTTCCAGCATTTCTAGCATAATTTTCAACGTCTTAGTTCTAGAAAGCCTGACATAAGGGGGGGACAAAGGTGCAAAATAGGGACACATTTTAAACATTGCTGTTATTAACTTAGAAAGTTGCTAGAATAACACGATTTGTATTAGCGTGCATTTTCACAAAGATATGAAGTCTGAAACTCAAATGCATGTCATTATGTAGTGACTTTAATCCTTAACTCATCCCAATGATTTGTCAAAAAAAAAACACAATTTTTATGAGGAATGGACCAAAAATGTGAGGAAAAATCTGGACATTCTGCGAAAATCTGTACAGGTGAGAGGTATGATAGGGAAGCTGAAAGATATGATTTCTCCAACATGTCCCAGCTCTTTTCTAATACCTTCTTCCCATGGCTATGTTACCCCTGAGCTACCGGATACTGGCCAAGGCTCTTGCCACTCCTATAATGCCATTTTTAGGTGGTGTTCCAAAGACCAAATTACTGCTGTAACAGCTACAAACAAATGCAATCTGAGGGTCATGCTGCCCAATGCTAAAAGTCTAAATCTCAAAATGCACTGCCTCGAATCACTTCTTAACATGGAGAACATTGACATTTGTGCTGTAAGAGAGACCTGGTTCAAGGCAGCAGAAAACACCCCTGCACTACCAGGCTACAACTCATTCCACACCTTTCAACCCCAGAACTTGGACCGAAGCTCCAAAGGCAGTGGTGTTTCCATATTCATAAAGGATACGCACACCTCTAGACTGGTAGCCCAACATAATGCATCAGAGATACTTCAGGTGCAGCTAACATTGGGTAAGACAGCAATTCAGGTCCTAGCCTGTTATAGATCCCCAACCATGTCCCAAGACTTACACTCCATGTTCTTAAGCACTCTCGAGAATATTAGGGTCCAACCTAACACTCCCATACTGGGTGACTTCAACTACCCCTCCATTAACTGGGAAAACTACTCATGTACCAATACACTTGCCCAATGTTTCCTGGAATTCATTAATTCCAATGCCCTAGACCAGCTCGTTCTTACCCCCACTTGAGGTAGCAACATCCTTGATCTGATCATTACTAACATGGGTGACCATTGTTCTACACCAATAGTCAACGCCTTCCTGGTTAGATTCGACCACAAACTTATCACCTTGAAAATCCACATCCTTCCTCCCTCAGCCCCCGCAAAGGTAACCACCATGAAAAACTTCTCCAAAGCTAACTTTGGGCTCCTAAAAACAGAGGTGGCTAACTTCACGGCACCCATGCAAATGGAGAATAGTTGCATGACCGCCAAATCATAAATCAATGCACTGTATGAACATGTACACAAATGCATGGATCTTGCCATACCCAATAGAACCAAGATGCTCTCCTCCAAAAAACGGAAGACAATCTGGTGGTCCCCTGCCATAAACAAACTCTACAACAGAAGGAGGAAACTGATGCAGAATAAGGTGAAGTCCCAAGACTGGAAAAACTCTCATCAGCCTCAACAAAAAGTTGAGATCCCTCATCAAATCCTCTAAAGCTAGCTATGAAAACAGAATTGCAGCAGATAGTAAAGACAACCACAAGGCCTTCTATACTTATGTAAAGAATCTCCACGGCAATACCCAGATTTGCTCTGAGCTACTGCACAGTGGTACCTCCTATACTGAGCCAACAGATATTGCCAATATACTGACCGACAGATTCAGTGCCAACTTTACCCCCCCCCCCCAAAGGACCATCATAATACCAGTAGATTGCCAGGCACCCAGTATTACTGCTGCACAGGTTAAAACAGCACTGTCCAAGGCCAATAATATAGCTTCTATGGGACCTGACAATATCTGTGGCTGTGTTCTACATGGACTACAGAGTGAACTGGAATTTCACCTGTGTGCCCTGTTCAATCACAGCCTCAACTCAGGCTTTGTTCCTACTGAATGGTGCACTACTACAGTCATCCCCCTCCACAAAGAAGGAGCAACTACAGACCCTGGGAACTATCGCCCCATTAGCCTGACAAGTCTAATATGCAAAGCTATGGAACACATCATCACAGACCTAATAAACAAGGATATAGGGAATCTCCAAACTCTGGATCCCACACAGTTTGGTTTTGTGAAGAGTAGATCGTACCTGCTCAACTTGGTCGACATCTTTGAGTCAGTCACCAGAGCTGTGGATGAAGGCAAAGTGGTTCATACAGCCTACCTTTATCTGGCTAAGGCCTTTGATACTATTCCCCACTCAGGAATCATAGAAAAACTCACTAAGCTAGGCATCAACCCCTATATCACTAGGTGGGTTGTAAACTGGCTCACAGATAGAACCCACAGTGTAAATATAGCTGACTCCAAGTCAGACTGCCGACCAGTCATGAGTGGAGTCCCACAGGGATCAGTCCTGGGTCCTCTCCTGTTTGGTATCTACTTTTCAGATGTCCAGGCCAACATGAAGGGACTCTGCTGACAAAGTTCACAGACAATTGGAAGTTGGGAGCCATTATTAACTCCCCAAGTGATGTTGACATCCTACAGAAAGGCCTCACTGAGACCAACGACTGGTGTCAGAACCATGGCCTTAAGCTCAATGATAAAAAAATGTGTCGTCATCCCTTTTGGGAAAAAGCTAGTTCCCATGAATTACCACATTGATGGGAGTCCACTGAACACAGAAGGTGTTATAAGAGATCTGGGAACACAGGTTGACAGCAACCTCTCTTTTGACCACCACATTGCCACTGTGGTCAGAAAGTCCTTCTATGTGATACATCTCATTACTAAGGGTTTTGCATCCAGGAAGGAAGAAAGAGGTCATTGTCTCCCTCTACTCTTTCCTCATTAGGCCACTAATTGAGTACAATGCCCTATTTGGCATGTACCTCACTAGACACCTGCACCAACTTGAGTGGCCGCAAAAGTACCTCACAAAAAGGATCCTAGGCCTTAAACACTTGTCCTATATGGACAGTCTCAAAAAACTCCAACTATTCTCTCTCTCATATCGCCTACTTAGAGGCAATCTCTGCTTGACTTACAAAGCCATGTCTGACCCTGCTCTGTTAGAAATGTTACATCTAAAGAAATCCCAATCCCTCCGCACCAACCGCTCCAGAGATCTCAACCTCATTACCACAATCAACAGAATATGCTGGAGAGACAAGTTCATAACCAAGAGACTGCCCATGCTATGGAATAGACTTCCCAAACATGTCAAACAGAGCACCTCACTGGCCCTCTTTAAGAGAAATCTTGATGAGTGGATGGGAAATAGAAAATTCACCCCAGGGATCACTCCAGTGGCTCTACTCGACAGAGGCACTGGGAACTAAGGTTGAGTGGCACGATGCCAGGGTAATCCTATGGGCTAGCCTTGTAAAGGCTCCAGGGCCATTAGCCTAGTACACACCTATGAACCTTGTACACCTCATTTTGGAGGCATCCAAAAGGCATACTCATAAGATACACAAACCATAAAAGTTGACTCTTGGCAATGTGGAGAAGCACTGACCATACTCCTGAGATCCTCTCTGATTATGAAGCCCCCTCCCTATACTACGGAGTGTGTGCCCAACTTACCTGTGAAAGAACATCATGTCTTCCTTCTTCATCTGTGATATTATTCTTATATTCACTGCCTAAAGTTCAAGTTCCTACGTGAAGGTGAGGCTGTAGACTGAAGTTTATTTTTTTTACTGCAGATTTCTCATGCACAGCACCTCTGTTTCCTTACTGCCTTGGCTGAGCTATTTTATTTGAGTGTGGTCACCCAACACTGACATCAGCTCCTCTTCTTGTCCAGTAGCTCTCTTCAATCCTACAACACCACCAACATGTTGCTGAACACTTCAAGCCATCCGCTCACTATGTGGGACATGAATCTCCAGGCAGAAAAAGCCTTGTGGAAAACTCAGACTCTGTTGCCCTGTGAGTGGACAAGAGGGGATCATCATACTGCAGCTAGACGGTAGTTTGTGACAGCATAGTTGGTTTTACTTCTACCCACTAGTGATATGCTGGCTTTGTACATGACTGTGTGCAGCATTATAGTAGGACATGGCAAGGGAAATATTGTCTCTCCGCTGTGATGCACTCTACAATAATCATCATCTACATGCTTTGCCAGTTACTGAATGTTTCAATCATTTATTGGTCTCTACTGGGCACTGACTATGGTCTAGGCTTCTCCAGCATATCATCCTTTCCCTCCTCCCTGTGAAAGGCAAACAATCTTATAACTCAACAATTTCTCCTCCACCCCCCTCGCTTCTTGCATGGGATCCCACAGCAAATGGGCTGCTAGTCAGACCTATGCTGTTTGTGTCACATTCAGGACTTCATCCCTCTATTTCATGGAGATGAATAGTGAATGACCTGTAAATTGAGAACTTTGTCCTGTGATTCCAGTCTCACTTCCCCACCATGGTTTGGTTTAACACCTGCAATACTGCTGCTACTGCTGTTGCAGCACCACTCTGCAGGCCATGCTTCTGTTCCCATCAGTCCTCTCCCTTGAACACACATCAGATATTTAAAACTCCTCCAGTACTCATCCCTCCATTGAGACAGAGAGAGAGTGAGAGCAATCCACTCTGTTATGGGAGAGAATCATGATCTCTTATTTGAAGGTTTGTTTTCCATCTCACCTGTTTCATAGTCAGCAACAGGTGCATACTGGAGATACAGACATGTCCACCTATGAGGATAACATTATTTACAAACAGCAGTAATGCAGCCATCACATTCCCAAATGGTATACATTCCAGAATGTGGCCCTGACTTGATATCTTGTTCATGAAAATCATGAACAGGCAGTTAAACTCATTATTTCATAAATATATCAATAACATTGACTAAAACACTTTAACCTGAGGTCTCTGATTATCATTCTTACAAATTTGACTAGGAAACATCTGAGACAACAAGGTCCTCCATAGTTGCTTGCTGCTGAATTTTTTTCTTCTTCGCCAAACTATTTCCTGTGCCTACACCCAGTAGCCCATTTGTTCTACAGGGGAGAAGCCATGCATTCCTAGGCTCAGAGAAAGCCTTAAGGCTCATTTTTCCTGTCCAGAATACATACCACCCATTTGTTCCCCCAAGTGTAAGAGTCAGTTGGCAAAGCTAGCAGCAAGCTTGCTCTTCTTGTAGGGTGGCCTACCCTCCCATAGTGGAGCACCGCTCTCCACTCAGTGACTCCATGGGCTGTCACCATAAAAAACATGTCACTGCAAGCTGAATCGTATAGTCCATGCATATACACAATAGCAGACCATGATCCCTAGGCCCATGCTCCATTGGAGCAACACCTAGTGTTTTGGCTCGGGTGTGACCAAAGTGGAAAGCCAGAGCTGCCTCTCCCTCAGGGATAAACAAGCCAGCAGCAGCCACTAAGGCCCATCGCCCTTGGTTCTCTCCTACAGGCAACCAAGTTGCTAATTGATCTCAGATCACCTGCATTATAGTCAGGGCTTTATCCATCTACATCAGAGAGCCGGTGGCTCCTGCTGCATTTAAAGTAAAAATCTTATAGAACTGATGTTGTCTCTTCCATCCATCCTCAATTGATGGGTTTGTTGAGTCCATATGGATCTTACATCAGCAACGCTAGACTTTTGGATCCAAGACCCAGGCTCCTTCACCTACATATAATTCCTCTCTGTCAAATAAATATCTCATATCTCATTTGCTTCTCAAATGCTACAGATATGGTCTTCTTGCCTCAGTCCTATTTGGCAGATAAGTGGTGTTTTTTGAATAGTCTTTAGGATTTCTTCCTTCTAGCTAGCATTATATACTCTTATCTCCTTTGAGGATCTGTGTCTTTTTCTAACACTACTTTTCCCCTATAAAAAATAAAAAGGTAGTGTCTGCTTGCATAGTGTTTGTTATTGGAACTGCTTGGGCTGCTTGTGTTTGTTGGGCTTAGCCTAGGATATTTTTATAGTAGCTTGTTCTCTCTGTTTTTTCACTTATGGTTATTACCATTGTGTAAACCTGGATGATTGACAATATGTCTGACAAGGTCTCCAGCTTTAAGAATTGTATTTCTTGGGAATACAAAATTTCTCCACAGGATGCATATTCTAAGTGTGTATACTGCTTGGAGGCCTTGAATCTTGATGAGAATTGCTCTGCATACTGCGTGTTTAGGCTCGCAGGTCATTCTGACTGGCAGTCGATGCTAGCTTTGAAGGGGCTTCTCCCTGCCTCCACAGGGGGAAGGTAACCCCTCACAATCTTCTTCTTCTCCCTCAAGCAAGAAACAAGCAGACAAAAACAAGAGAGAGGAGGTCAATGATAAGGACAAGGATAAGGATGTAACTTGACAAAAACAACATGAGAAAGAATCAATGAAGAGGTCTGTTGATCCGGCAGGCCTGTTGAGCCTGACTCCAAAGGAACAAAAATCTTTGGAGAAGGAGATGCGATTCAGATCTGATCAGATTCAGACCTCTGACTCTGTCTTTTTCTGGATACAGGTTTTCATTGCAGCCAGTTAGTTCCTGACTTTATTCATCCTTCCTACAAGAGACGTCATTCCAGAAAATTTCTAGACCACCATCTAGGGCCTCTTCTCTTAGGTCAGTGCAGTCATCCAGGAGTCTGTCCAAAGCTGATGTAGACAGGATGATGAGGAAATTCCTGAGGAACCAGATTCAGCTAAGTGTCCTTCTTGCAGAGACCACTGTAAGTATGCTGGGAGCCATCCCCTCCACTCCAATGGTGATTACCCCATCTCTGTTCAAACCTTGAGATCCAGCCTTCAGATCCAGAATGTTTCTTCAACTCCAATAATATCTCTGACCCAATCGACTCTTAACAGAGTCAGATCTTGACAAGTCCTGGAATCATGCTGGGGGTTGGGATTGACTCCAAGGTTCTAGGATCCTTCTTTTCCCTTCCTCTCAGCAATTTGTTTCTTAACAGCTTGGGCCCAGTGTTGGCTTTGTAGCCAAGATGGATTGGTTCGTGGAACATGCTCTTGTTGGAATCTTTGGCTCCTGCAAGACTTGCTTCAGGACCAGTTTCAGCTTCAGCCTTTGAGGCCTTCACAAGGGTCATCTCTAGGTGTAGAGGTGCAGGAGGTCATCTGCAGGTGGTCCTTTTCAAACTCAGAGCCATCCCTCCCTGTTCTGTTTTTCTCTGGTTCTCTACCTCCTCCTCCTGCCACCTTGGGTCCACGTTGTAGATTATCCATCATCTTCTCAGTGTGACCCACCGCAGAAGTACTAGGAAGCATACATACAATAGGAAGCACTTAGACTCCTCACAGAAGTCCCTCATTGAAGATACTGAGTTTAATGATAGGGAACATTCCTCTAGATATACCCTAGAAGATGTTTCCTTTGGTGAGATTCTGGAATTAAGACAGAAAGGGAGATTATTGACCAATGCCTATTATCAGGAATGCCTTCAGGGCTGACCCATCCACTTCATGGGTAGTCCCTCCTGCTGACAAATTTGTGGATTTTGTTTTAAAGCAGGCATGGAAGAGACCAGATGTAGTCAAACCAATTCCCCATAAAACTGATAAAACCTTGATTTCCCCTAAGGACAGAACTTTCTGGAGCAAGGGTCCTGCAGTAGATTCCATGGTGGTAGCAGTGGCCACTAAGGAAGTGTCTGTGGAAGACAGCTCTACTGTCCATCCCTCTAACAGGTAGTCCAGAGCACTGGACAGGTTTGAAAAATGGGTTTATGCTTCAGTTACTTTTGTATTAAAGGCACTGAACTACTTAGCTCATCTACCAGAGTTTCAGAGGGACTTCACAAAGGAGCTTTTCAATTCTCTCTCTGGATCCCTACCTGCAGAAGCCCATAATACAGTGGATATGCAGCTGGCTACCCTCCAATCCCTTCCAAATGTGTTTATGGCTCTTATTTTCAATGCAGCTAATGGCATGTCAACAGCAGTGTGCTCCATCCTTGCCATTCAACAGCACTGCCATTCACCGGCATGTCTGGATGGATGTTTGTGAATTTGCAGAGCACTTTAAGACATCCTTTATCAAAGCCCCCATGACATAGCCACTCCCTTTGGACCCAAGTTGAAGAAGATGTGATCTAAAAGTGGGCAGGATGGCAAGACTTTGTCTGCCATTGGGATCTGCTTTTTTACTAGAGACTAGAAAGTAGTCAAGGAGATGTGGTTCCACAAATGTTTAGGGTTTGCACCCAACACTTCTAGAGACAGGTCCTCAGAGGTGGGGGGGTGGATAATCACAATGGATGCCACCCTCACAGCACATGTGGTCTGCAGAATCAAGGGTTTTGGGAGGGGGGACTTCTCCGACAGACCCTTCCAGTGCTCCTGCAGGTTTGCCTGACTGATGCATTCTGGAGGCAGTTGGATACTGCATTTCTCTGCATCTCTTAGCCTGCACAGCCATCACCCAAGATATGTGGGTATAGAGAATCATGACCAGAAGCTACACAATCCCCTTTCCTTTGTCTTGTCCTCAAACCTAAAAAAAGCTTCTAGACAAGTAAGTCTTGTTCTTGCTTTGCTCCTATCTGGGACTCAAGATCAGTATGGAAAAAATCAAAGTCAGTTCATGTCCAGACAATAGAGTTCACTGGTGCCCATCTGGGTACAACTTTGCAGATAGCCAGGCTTCTGAAGTTGAGAATTCTAATCCTTCAGCAACAAGCATCAACAGTTTTCTTCCATCAGAAGCCCCCAGCCAGCTGCATTTTGCATCTCCTGGTATCTAAGTCAGCCTCTATCACCCTTGTCCCTCAGAACAGATTTGATATGAGAGTGTTTCAGGGGACTGTTGGAGTTCAATGGTCAATGGTTTACCATCTGATGCATTTTCCCATTTGTCTCACCACCATATGTAAACAACATGTTCAGAGTTGGTTGAACTCCTCCCTCCCCCAGTGTCCCAAGGTCATCTTTATATTCTGCCACCCCCTCAGGCCATAGCAAGTATGGACACTTCCTAGATGGGGTGGGGTGGGGGCATTTCCTGAGGAAAGACAGTGCAAGGTACATGGTCCTCCTCAGAGTCCAGTCTCCACATCAGTGTCCTGGAGATGAGTGTGGTCCTCCTGGTTTTGCAAGCTTTCCAGGACTCCATCCCCTAGGGTGTGATTTCAGTCCACACCTAACAACATGTCAGTGGTTTGCTACATCAACAAACAAGAGAGAAAATGATCCTATCCATTATGTCAAGAAGCCATGAGGATTTGGCATTGGGCAATGTCTTCCCATCACTTTCTGGTGGCAACATGTATGCAGGGAAAATCTAAGGTTTTAGAGGACAAGCTGAGCAGGTCCATTCTTCTTCCTCATGAGTGGGCACTCTGTCAAGTTGTGGAAGATTGTATTTTCAGTTGTGAACTGTTTGCTACCCCATCCAACTCCAGGCGTGGCAGCTACTTCACCTTGATCCTCCAGGAGGTGTAATCATCGATGGATCCCGTGGTCCACACTTTGTCTTTGGGTCTTCAATACACTTATTCATCCACTCCTCTCATACCAAATTTTCTGCAGAAAGCAATGTATTGCAAGGCAAGAATGATGATGGCTCCTATTCTGGATTTCATCTCTCACCCATCTGGCAAGCCTCACCAGACACAGTAGCCCTGAAATTAACAGCATGGTTTCTCCAGTTCTGATGATGGCCAGAGCCAGTCCAGGCTTTTATCTCAGGTCCTCCATATCCTAACATCCACTCAGAAACTCTCCACTACAAAAGTTTCTTAAAGCAAATGAAGAACATTTTTTTGTGTGGTTGGCCCCTCTTCATGCTATTTTTAGATTTTCCAGCTGCTCTTTTTCAACACAGGCTAGGTATTCCACTATTAAAGTTCAAATTGCTGCCATCTTAAATTTTCATGTGGGAGAGAAACGGGCTCTTATTACTTCTTTGAAGTTGTCTAAAGCCTTTTTAATAAGTACTTTCCTTCTTGGTCCTGCTTTAAGAGATCCCATTTTACCTTGGAACATTATCCTTTTACTTCGGGCATTGGTGTAACTAAAGAGTTAAAGTATCTGTCTTGGAAGATACTTTTCCTGGTAGCTTCAAGCTCTTTCTTGTAAACCACCTTACTTGGATAGACTGTCACTTCAAACTAACCCTACATTTCTTCCTAAGGTGGCTCCAGGATTTTATTTTGAATCAGGCTATTAATTTACTTGTTTTTTTTTCCAAATTTTTCCAGTAAAGAGGAGTACACACTACATTTGATGGGTGTTCATTGCCAACTGAGTTTTACCTGCTTCAAACCAATGCTGTTAGGAAAACAGACCGTTTGTCTCCTTTTCTTCAGTCAAACTGGGTTAAGTGATTTTTAACATCATTCTGTCCAGGTGGCTATCTGAATGCATTTTGTTTGTGTATAAGGAAAGAGAATTATCTTTGCCCTACAATCACAAAGCTCATTCTACCAGGTTGGTGGCCACTTCTATGGCCTTCTTCTCGAGGGTGCCTACTAATTACATCTGTGCAGTGGCTACCTAGTCTACTATGCATACATTTATATCCCACTATAAGCTGGATTTACATTATAGGTCTAGGGCCTCATTTGTTTCCACCATCCTCTAGAATACCCTTCTATGAGACCTCTCAGATTTTGTAGTAGCAGGGACTGTTGCCCCATCACTTGAGGACAGCATCATATCCAAAAGTTATGTACTTAGCATAACTTAGCAGATCCAGTTTGTCTTCTTCCGTCCACCTGATATTTTCCTTCCTCTGTCCACTTGTCAAATTTTCACTGGTCTTGAGATCCTGTTTGACTGCACTATACTTACCTGCAGCCTTGTCTTTATTACCGCCATGGTCTGTATTTCTAGTGCTTATTGCTGATGGCATTATCAATATTTTGCTGTGTAATTCAGGCAAGCATGATCTAAGGTACTCATTTGATGAAGGGGAATTATAAGTACAGGAGAAGCCTAACCCTTGGATCAAAAAGCCTAGAGCTGCCATTGTTGGATCTGTACAGATCTAAGAGGAGGACAGAAGAAGACAACTTGGATCTAGCGTCATGATAGGTACATAACTTCTGTTTCTTTACTACACCATAAAAGTTCTGAATAAAAATATAGAATTTATAAAAAAATGTTTATATCTGACTGATCAATTTAAAGAAAATGTAACCTGAAAGAAAAATTTGAGGTTCATGTCTCTGGTAAAAAGGTGTTGGCATTTCAGTGATTGAGCCACACTGAATAGGAATAAACATTAAAACTTCTAACAACAAAATATTTGCCTCAGATAAATTTTATGTAGAAATGTTGAAAATCTGACAACCATACACCTCCTGCCTCCTCTTATCTTCTTTTGCCCCTTCTGGTGCTGCAGATATTGTTGCTTGTATTGATATTGCACCCAGCATTCATTACGTACAAGCACACAAGTTCTTCCAGTAGTCTACACCAATGAGTACAACTGGATTCACATCTTGCTGTTTATTTCCCATCGTACTGGCTATTGATTTTCACCCCCTAGTTTCAGAATCCCTACCATTATCAAAGCAAGCAATAATGCCTGTCAGGATGTGAGTTAATGTGTAATTAATGCCCACCCAGGGGGCATTGTGAGGCCCAACAATGCAGGCTTCATGAGTGTACTATACTGGCTCACTTTACTGACATACACACAAACACTTGCACACACAGACATACACACACACATACACACACACACACACACACACACACACACACACACACACACACACAGTTTCATTTTTCATTTTTTTTTCATTTTAATATATTTTACACTCACTAAACAGCAGAAGCACTGCTTAGTGAGTGTAAAATAATGGTGTTCATTCCGTTTTCTCAGTCTAAGCTCCATGGCAGCTTGGTATGCTGCTGTGAAGCGGCAGACTCGTTTATCAGTGCGCATTACTTGTACATTAATACCCTGCTGGAGAACGCTCATTCTCCAATCAGGGTACTGATGTACAGTAAGCCCATTCTCTAAGTCCTTTTATTTTACTGGATCCCCTCCATACCTGACCTTACTTAGACCTATGGATGTTTCCTCAATTACCATGTACCCACATCCCTGGAGTCTCCATTTGCTCCTTTCCAGTATACCTGTGATATAACCTTTCACAAAGGAACTTATTCATTTTTGTCTTTTTTTTAGTGCGCCTTCATAAGTGGAAACAATATTACATACATTATCATATCTGTTTCTAAGCAGAAAGAACATGGGATAATTGTGTAATGCTTTTTCTTTATGTAAAATTTCAGAAACAACTTCCAGTTTTGTGTGTGTTAAAATAACTTCATGTATTCCATAATGATTTGTAAATGAAGTCCTTCTCTTGTCTCAGAAGGTCAGACTTGACATTTCCTTCAGTAGGCATTTTGACAATGTATTGATCTTACAAACCTTCTGAGTAGCTTTCAAAGGACAGTCTATGCCAATGGAGCCTTTTAAATGCCTTACACATTTTTCTAATTTCATGACAGATTACCAAAGTTAACTCCTGGTGTTAATTACCACACATCTGCAGCATTAGTCTTTTAGTAACATCAGAAATGGGTCTGCTGGGCATTCAATAAGTAATTTGCTATGTCAGACCAATAGTCTCATTAATCCCTGAATTATTGTCAGTATTCAGGTCTAACTGCCACTGATATTCGTTAACAAGCAATTTGTTACCAAGATACCACCTGTGACTGAGGGCAACAAAGCAGCCAATGTATGGAATAAAAAAAATATGACTGCTGTCTGTATATGTCATGTTTACAAATTGCATTTTCCATATTTACATTTAATGGGATGGTATTGTTATAAATCTAGTTATTTAACTTTCTGTTGATTTTATTAGCCTACAATGATCTTGAAATATTATCATGGATTATACTGAAACCTGACACAAAATAAATGCTGTCATTAAATCTTAAATAAATGACAGTTTCATTCATCGTGTTAGTGGCATTATACATTTTAAAATTGCATTACGTACATAGAAATACAGTTTGAATAATGAGGGACCATTGTAGACCCATTTCTGTGCCACATTGATGATTGTAAATGGAATTTTCAAATATGAATGCATTTAAAACAAGTTCTAAAGGAGACCAAAAGCTATTTATTTCACAAACTCTGTATCCAAAATAATACTGTACACCCTTCTAGCTGCCTCCATATTGCCATTGTGGGGAATGCATCTATAGAGAGATTCAGCGGAAGTGTTTAAAATGCATTCTCCTGAATTAATGTTTTGTCACAAATGAATTTACTCATCTTAGAAATAATATTGTTTGTGTTTCTGATATAAGAAGGCAAAAGGTTTTACTACCTTTACAATAATGTGTGTAAAATATATTCTAAAGTTATCCATAGTTTATCCAAAATGTAAAGTTATCCAAACTGTATCCAAAATAATAGGTCTAAAGTGTGGGAAATCTCAATTTTATGTAATGTAAGAGACAAAATGATATAAGAGATAATAAGTTATTTCACATTTTAAGTAAACTGCCGACTCATATGGCATTTGTGAATTAATTAAATTGTATTAAATTCCTTCAAGGCATTCTCCAGTTATCTATAGCCAGTTTCACAGGAAATAGCAGATGCAATTTAAATGCTACAGAGAATAGGCAGACCTATAAAAGGCAGTGCAGATGCTGTGACAGAGAGACTCCTTCATAAGGAACACTATACATCCTTAGAAAAAGAGTGTGCAAAATGCAATTGATTAATTAATTAATTAATTAATTAATAATTGTTTTGTTAAAATATGCAGAAGTATAAAAGATGAATAATAATTTCCAGACACACAGCCAATAAGAAAAGACAGAAGAGTAGAACATATGTAAGAAATACAGAATAAAACAATGCCAGAGATGTAGAGGATGAAGACAGCACCAAACAAAGGATCACTTTTGTATACATAATGGCCAGGACTTATAGGCAAGTGTTGTGCAGCATGAATTTTTGGGGAGGTCACTGCACAAAGAGCTGCATAGCTAATCAGACATATATAAGGCAGTGAATAGTGCTGGCATTCTGAGAAAAGAACCATATAACGAGAGGTGTAGCATTAACAGAATAAACAGCATTAAGCTGCTCTACAGTAGGAGCACTGCTACAGTAGGGCAGTCAGCCAGTGTGATAAATGTCACATGCAAGGCAAAGAGGCAACACCAGTAATGAATACTCATGCGCTGCATAGCTGCATATAGTGCCTATCCAGCACAAGAAAGTTAGCATAGCTGTCAACAGATACATAAATGTGGGCATGCACAGCAAAGCCACAACCTTGTTCATAGGTAAGTTCTAGACTAGCTGCCCTTGCAGGATATTTTAAGCATAGCCAATTTCCATTCTGGTGCTTGAATTAACCCATCCCATTTGATTTTAGATTAGTTATACCCATTTCTTGGTTGAAAATTATATAGTACCCCTAGTGAGAATAACTGAGATTATACCATGCATAATTGATGGGACCCATATATGGGCTAAGACATTTAGGAGCTGCCTATGTCTATTATTAGCACAGGGAGAAGTCTTGGGGTAAATTTTCTATCCTGTCCATAGATTCAAGTTACACTTGAATATGGAAAGGTTTTGTTTTACATGGGTGGGGAACCTGTTGCAAAGAAGTAGTGTCCTCTCTGAGATATACTTATACCACCAAACCATTCTGTTGATGTTGCATATAAGAGGTCAATATCCCTGAATCAAGTATTTCTGATGTTAATTGAATTGCTAATGTAGGTCCATCAATACTGGACCCGAGTATGCCTTGTATGCTTGGCATAAATCAACTCTTAGCAGTCTGTTCAATACAGATTATAGTGACAGGACTTTGAGTCAATCCATGTAGGATATATTGTTTAGGCCTTATATCCTTTTAGTAAGGTATCTCTGTTGGCATTCCAGTTGTTACATGTGTCTAGACAGATACATGCTAAACAAGGAATTACACTCAATGATTGCCCTAATAAGGGCTGAGTAAAGGGGAATGATGATAGCTCTAGATCTATGCACAATCCCTAGAAAGACTTTCTCACAACAGTGAACACATGATGTTGGTTGAAAATTAGGTCACTATCCATATAAGTTTCCAAATCTTTTTGTGCATGTGGAAGTTCCCTGGGGTAGACTACATCTCAAAGGATACAGTAGGGTTGCCAACCATCCAGGATTCTCCTGGACATTCCAGGAATTGATGAATATCATCCAGTGTCCAGATTAGAACAAGATTTGTCCAGGAATTTGGTCCTATATTGGCATAATTAATGTTATCGTACTAATTATGGTTGGTAAGTAACGTCTATTTATAGTCTTTTGGGGGGTATAAGTCGGCAGTTCATAGTTACCACCCTTCCAGCTCCAAAATGAGGTGCACTACCTCTCATAATGTGGAACAAATGGGTAGGATGAATATGGAACACTTACCAACAGGTTCTTAACAACTTCAACTGTGAAGCTCACACACAGAGAAAAGACATTATATAATGCTTATAAAAAGTGCTTTTATTAATTAATATGATTCAGTATTAAAATTATTAGAGAATTCAGTTTAAAAAAGTCTTTCACTGTGGAACTGAGAGAAACGTGAAGTTTTTAAGACTCAAAATGAGGAAACTTACAATTGAAAGACGCGAGTTCAGTCACCAATATGAACAATATAGGAGTCAGACACAGCCATAGAATCTCTCTCTCTCAAACACAGAACCACAAAGAGAAAATGTTTGACTTTACAGTGTCAAAAACCCAGTCATGAAAGATGTCACTAGTTTCTTTCCGCAACTAAGTGATCATCAGACTAATGCTTTTTGGTAAGCATAGCTGGGAGCTGCTAGACGTGGGGGCTGCTGAGTACTGGTTACCTGGATGCAGGTGTAATAGAAAGTGATTGTTTCTCCATCAGTGGAGATGTTTTTGGTGATTGTTAAGACCCTCTGCTGTACATTATATTTATGTTGACACCTATAAAGTGAAACTTTAACATGAGGCAACGTCAGGTAACTGAATCCTATAAATTAAATGTTATACTTGTTTACATTCCATGATTGAGCCTACAGTATAAGTAGTGCTTGTCATATTTTAAAATATGAGAGAAAAAATTATATTATTGTACATTTCAAGAGGAATAGTTGGGAGTTACTGATACCCTTGATCCACAGTTTAAAATTAATGAATAAACCATTTTGTTTGGGAGGACTTTAGAAGCTACTCCACCTATTATTGTAATGTATGCAATGTTAGTTTTGAAATGTAATTAAAGAATGGTCTGGTGCTCTAAAACACTTGGTAATATGTTATGCTGATATTGTACTTGAATTGTTTGATATCATCTTCATACTAGAAGTTGCAAAAAGAGACATTTGATTAAAATGCTTAAAGTGCATTCAGTAACTTTGAACAGTCATGATGTGACTTGTATGTGTCAGATAGTTTGCTGCTTGCTTGGAATCATGAGATATCCTTTGACCTGTGCACATATAAGAGATAATGTGATAACAGATGTTAATATAGTGTCCCTTCCTGGTATTTGCATACCTGCTCTGTTTACTTTCCCCCTCGTCCATGAAATGTGTCTGAATACTGAGATTTGTTGTGTATTGTGAAAGTCGAAAGTCAGTGTGTGTGTGTGTGTGTGTGTGTGTGTGTGTGTGTGTGTGTGTGTGTGTGTGTGTGTGTGTGTGTGTGTGTGTGTGTGTGTGTGTGTGTGTGTGTGGTTTTAAAAGCCTTTGTTCCCTTTAATTGCTTTGTCTTAGCCTGTTTTCCCATTTTCATGTTTTTTTACAGGAACAGGACATTGTCATATATATCTAGGCTACTTGCTTGATGACTGTAAGTGATTTATATGCTTACTTAGCTCATAAGGACTTTGGTGCTAAAAACGTTTGTCTACTCATCGCTAGATGCTAGTACCTGTTAATTATGGCATTGTGTTTTAAATTTAGTGAGCACTTTAGTAATAGTAACAAATCCAAACCATCAGATTTGAGTAATTCTGATTCACATAAAATGGGCACTGCTAAGAGAAAGAAGAGAAGGCTGTGTGTTTTCAAGCAAGAGTGGATCACCGAGGATTTTTCACGGTAATCAAAAATTGATGATCACACAGCAAATGTTGCACTCTGTCAACAGTTCTTTGCTGTGAAATATGAGGGGAAGAAGACCATTACAACACATACTGAGTCATCCAAGCACAAGAATGCAGTAATGGCACCAAAGCAGTCTCATGTAATGTCTGCGTTTTTTGTTGGAAAAAATATACCGGAAGAAGACAGTGTTATTTCAGCAGAACTAACCACTGCGTATCATTGTGTTATTCATCAGCACAGCTACAATAGTCAAGACTGTGGCAACAAGCTTCTGGCAAAACTATTCTGATTCAACCATAGCTTTTAAAATTTCATGTTGCTGTACAAAAGCAACAAATTATGGTGAAAACATCCTGGGTCTGAAAGCACAGGAGTTTTGCATTAGTGCTATTAAATCCATTTGTTATTTTGGAATTGGATCAGATGCTTTGAACAAAGGCAATAAGAAGTTATTTCCGTTGACTGTTCGCTACATCTAGAGATTTTTATCAAGATAATGATGAAACCAGTACAGCAATTGCAAATAGAATTAAAGATATCATTGCACCTAATAGCTGTATTTAGATTCAGTCATCTCATACAGTGCAGACAATGCATCCGTAAACTTCAGAAAACGTGTCAGTATTTCAGAAGTTGCATGTTGCAAACAAAAATTTGATACAAGCAAATTGCAAATGTCATATCCTTAAGAGCTGTGGAAAGTTTGGATTAAAGGCATTCTGTTTTTATGTTGAATCATTTTATTTATTTATTTATATCTATCAGATTTGTTTACTGGGAAAGTCCGACTGGGTCAAGAGCCCCATTTTCAGTGAAGGCCCATGAAGAAAAGCTCAACAACATCATAACAGTGATACAATTAGAAAAGTGACATTAGATAACAAATATTAGAAACAGTACAATTTTTTAAAAATTCATATCAGAAATGGTCATACAAAAAATACTGAGTGCCTACACAACACCCATGTTTGATTAGAAGTTAGAGATTCTAGTACGATTGTATATAGCAGTGTGATACAATTGTTCAGAGAGAATACCTCTAAGCATGTCATATCTTCAGTATGTCTTGACATTGTCTTTGTATTGTATTTTGGTACATTAGAAGAAATAGTAGTAGAGAACAGTAAAAATGGGAGTCTTTTATTTTGTTATCAAAACTTACAATTCATTCCCATTGCCTGGCAAAAAATCTGATGGATTTAAGTAATCTTCGGCTTTTTTGCTATTGGAATACTGCAAACTGCAACGCCATGTGCACACGTGTTGGTTAAGACTGCTGCCTGCTGTTGACAGATTGTTGTTATGCTGGTCAGCACTAAATCTTACTTTACATCTCAAAGCCAAGACGAAGTTTCAGCATCTCTATGGAATGGGTTCTCTTGTGACAGTGATAATATTATACCTCAGTGTTCACTCTTTCATGACATTATGACTGTTTTTGATGATGCCGTCCGATACTTGGAGTCAAATACAACTACAGCTGCTGAATTGCATGCCATTACGGAAAATGTGAAGTGCAAGCTGCAACAATGTCAAAGTGACAAATTTTGTGGTTCTTCGGCCTATCAGCAACTACATTCTGATGCTGCAACTGCAGAAATAAAATAAAAATTTGAACAGTAAGCAACTCATTTTTTTATCACTGTTTGTCATATTTGCAGAAATGGTATAGTTATGATGAATCCCTTTTCAAGCATTTTACTCTTCTCACACTAGACAATGACATTCAGTGGCAAGATAGGTTGACAATACTTGAACATATTAAAGGCATAACTGTTGATACTGACAAGTTGTATGAAGAATTTTGCATTCTTTGAAAAATTAGAATTGACATTGTACAGTCAATGACACAGTTCGGTGATAGCTGGGTAAAGTTTTTTGGTGTATTGTTTCCAAATGACATTCAACTGCTTCATATTGTTTCATACGTTCTGGCAGTCCTGGACTCAAATGCTTTCTGTGAGAGAGTTTTCAGCATAATGAATGAATGAACTTTCTTACCTTTGTGCTACTTGTTTGGCTGAGAGTCCCTACCCCTCTCCAATCCTGTCCAGCCCCAAAGGTCCCTCCCCTGGAGCCAATAATTTCAGCCCTGTGAGGCAGACATCGGTGTCACAGTTTCAGCAGTGCCTCGAGTCTTTTGCAGCTACCATTTCTACCTGCACAATTCATTATATGTCTAATTATCACAAACCCCAACACTCTCACCTCCGGAGCCAATCATTTCAGCCCTGTGAGGCAGACATCTGTGTTGAGGTTTCAGCAGTGCCTCGAGTCTTTTGTGGCTACCATTTCTACCTGCACAATTCATTATATATCTAATTATCATAAACCCCAAAGCTCTTGCCTCTGGAGCCAATAATTTCAGCCATGTGAGGCAGACACTTGTGTTGCAGTTTCAGCAGTGCCTCGAGTCTTTTGCGGCTACCATTTCTACCTGCACAATTCAATATATATCGAATTATCACAAAGTACATGTTATCCTTTTATGGTTGCTTGGATGTTAGTACTATACCAGTGTTATTTTTACTCTGTATTCAAGGCACTCCTTGGAGGGATACGTGTATAGTGTCAGGGACGCCAGCCATTCTATCCTCTCTAAATATTTCTCTCCTATAGCCCATTTGTTTTCCTGTACTGTATTCCTTTATTTCCACCTGCCTTGCTCATAGTAGTCTCCCTCAGTCTACCCACCCATACGCTCTTCTGCTATCTTCTCACTAATTTTTTTGTTTTTTTCCACCCCGTCATCACTTTGTATCTCTGCTTTCCACCCACATTTTGCCTGTCTATTCTAAAACCTTCACTCCCCTTAACCACCTGCATTTTTTTGTGTTTTTTCATTTGCATCCCTCTGCCTTATCCCTGTTTCTGTTCAACAGCCTTTACACTTCCCCATACCAGATATTTTCTGTTTTGGGCAGTACTGCATTTACATACCTACCTTCACAGCTCCTTTTCTTTCTCCTTCGAATAGAACTTTTACTGATTTTTTTTTTCTTCATCTTCTCTGCAGCTGGTGGTTTGGTATTAGGTTTCCACACCCACCTTCACCTACACTTTTTTCACCCCTCCCCTGTTGTTTTATTTCTGGCCCCAAGGTATCCTAGCTACCCTACTGTCCCATGTGCCATCTTTTATTCCTCATTCTATACCTTTGTGCTACTCGTTTGGCCGAGTGTCCTTACCTATGCTTCCCAATCCTGTCCAGGTAAGGAACCTACCACTAGGAGCTTATATGTTTTGATGGCTTTTGTTTTGTTCTACTGCAATATTTCTGCATAGACTAAATAAGAACCTTATTGTGTCACTGCAATTATCAACTTATAATCAGGAACGAGATGTGGAAGAATTTTCTGTTGATTGGTCCTAACTAGTCCTTGCCAACGATCTGTTTGTAGCATCTGTGAGTTGTATTCGCGGTAACGGTTGCTTTCAGTGCTTCCACATATTATCGTTCAAATAGTTACAGTTTTTTTCTTTTCTACTTAGATTATTGAATGTATCTCTGTTTTGCTCTTGTTGTTATGAGTATTTGCTTACTGCCTGCTCATTGAAAGTTATATTACAAAGAGTCGTGTTTGTAAATTGAACTTATGCTCCAACCTACTTGGGTTGCGTGACCTACACCAGGGACATGTTATCTAGATGTTACTCACTGTTAACATATTAATAGCATTGGATATAGTCCTCCAGTCTCCCTACATTTGTATTTATGACTCTAGCTCAGTCATTGATGTTTAATGAAATATGCGATCCTAGTGGCTGGTTCTATGTAAAAACTCATTTTTTGTTCTCCACTATCAAAATGGCATACAGCTATCTGTGTGGGCAGCCATACATGTTTTTATTTTCACATGTTATAATTACCATATAGTGCCAACAGCCTATTTGGACATAAGAGTGGTAGTAGTGGGAGTTTGCTTTTTTCTTAAACTAATCTTAACTTTTTCACTTTTACAAACTGCTGTACTGTTATGTCTTCTTAGATAGCAGTATACTTGCACATATTCTGTTAACATACTGCGATAACTGCCTATTTGGGACAAACGTGCAGATGTAGCTGCTACTCCCTCAGCTTAAACCATTATAGCTCACTATTTTTTTTCAGTTTATACTGTGAACACAGCCCACAGAAATGCATATTTCTTAACCATTAAAAGCATTGTTGTCTGCCACATTTGATACATACTACGTTTTCAAGCACAGATTTTATTTGGTTTTGCCAATTTGTTTTCACTCCTATGATTACTTTTTCCACTATCCCTCATATCTGTTGTCAGTCCTTCAGTGTAGAACAACCTTAGCCACACAAACCTCACCTTTTTTATTTCTCCTTTTTTGCAGCCCTAAAGCTCTCAACCCTGGAGCCAATAATTTCAGCCCTGTGAGGCAGACATCTGTGTCGCAGTTTCAGTAGTGCCCCGAATCTTTTGCAGCTACCATTTCTACCTGCACAATTCATTATATATCTAATTATCACAAAGTATGTATTATCTTTTTATGGTCACTTGGATGTTAATACTATATTAGTGATATTTTTACTCTGTATTCAGGCCCCACCTTGGAGGGATATGTGTGTAGTGTCAGGGATGCCAGCCATTCTCTCCTCTATAAACATTTCTCTCCCATAGCTTGTTTGTTTTCCAGTACTGTATTCCTTTGTTTATTTCCACCTGCCTTGCTCATGGTAGTCCCCATGAATCCACCCACCCATACTCTGTTCTGCTGATATCTTCTCACAAATGTTTTTGCTTTTGTCCGCCCAGTCATCACTTTGTATCTCTGCTTTCCACCCAACTTTATGCTCTCTGTTCTAAAACCTCCCCTCCCCTTAACCACCTGCATTTTCTTGTGCTTTTTTCATCAGCAGCTCTCTGTCTTATCCCTGCTTATATTAAACAGCCTTTACACTTCCCCTAACAGATATTTTCTGTTTTGGCCAGTACTCCATTTACATACCTACCTTCTCAGCTCCTTTTCTTTCTCCTTCACACAGAACATTTACTGATTATTTTTTCTTCATCTTCTCTGCAGCTTGTAGCTCGGTGTAGCCCTGCTCCATTCGCCCTCACTACTCTCGGGCTCACTTCACTCCTATATCCTACCCCTATTCCCACCCACCCCCACTTCAATTTGATTTATAGCTATCCTTGCCACTCCCCTTATGATATCACTCACCTGATCAACATATCACATTGCAAGTACCTACCTCCTCACCATCCTATCTCATTTCATTAGCTACTATAGTATACTCTCCCACGCACTGCTACTTACATATTTTCTCTATCTTCTGCAGCTTCACCCAGCTCACCTCTATTTAACTTATTTCACCTCAAGCTTCTTTTAACCTAACTCTCATCCTACTATAACCACACCCTCATAGTATTCTTAGCTTAATACTTTTTTTTTCATTACCATGGCCACTATCCTACTACCCATACTATTTCTATCCTGTTATTTAACCTCCTGCTACTCCAGTCATCTCATGCCCTATCACTCTCCAACTCTGCCTACTTTCCTGACCCTCTGTGATAATAGAGAAACTGTACACATCTCCCCTAAATTACTTAACAATCTTAGTACTATATGCTTCCCACCCAAATACTATCTTACCTATAGCTTCTCTCATTCCTTTCATGAACAGCTCAAGCTCTTCTCTAAACTAAAATACCTCACACTCCATTGGCTCACCACTATTAAACTCCAGTTTGACATGCACCCAAACCCAGGCCCCACTCTTTCAACTACTACTGAACCAAATCATCCTCCAAACGCTATCAATACTACCTACCCCACCACACCACTCATATCATCTTACTCTGACCTACCTGTTATACACTTTAATATGAGAAGCCTCCTTCACACTATACTCCCCAGACATAGCCATAATTACTGAAACCTGTCTCAGGCCACATATAACAAAACGAGGAATTACTTCCTCCCAGCTATTGTCTTATCAGGAAGGCTAGATTATCCAAACGTGGAGGTGGTGTTGCCATAATGTACAAGGACCACCTCAACTTAGTTCAGCTATCAACCACACCTCCTCAACTTCCTAGAGCTGAAATCTTACCAACAAGCCTACAAATCAACACCCAAAAATCCTTTAACTTTATAGCCATCTATCTCCCACCCGCTAATAACCACTCATGCATTGAAAACATCCTAGAATGGGCATCCTACAACTTGTCTCAAGAGACTATAATACTTGGAGATTTTAATCTTGACTGGTTTTCCTGTTCCTCAAACTCTCCTTCCAGCTTTAGTAACCTATATGCTTTTAGCCAAAACATTTCTCAACCTACACGCATAGATAAGGTCACAAACAAGTATTTTGTACTTGACTGGATCTTAACCAACAAATCCAATTACAAGTATGACACAGGTTGCCTCCCTGATTCTCTTAGTGACCACCGCCCCACCTACCTCATCAGAAAACACACACAGAGTATAAATAATACTATATATCGATATATACGTAATAACAGTTCTCCCCATCACTATTTAACACCCTATTACATGAATATAACTGGTCACCCCTAAAAACCCTATAATTGGATCTTGGTGTTCAGTACTTTATTTAATGCATCGTACAAATTCTAAATACTCTTGCTCATTCCAAATCAAAACAACTTCCCTACTTATCTAAAGAGACTATTCGCCTACTTAAACATCGGGACAAAGCCTAGAGTCATTATAGCAAAGTCAAGATTAGTAACAATTACGCAACCTACCAACAGCTAAGAAATCATGCCAAAAAAAACAAATTAGAGATGACAAACAGACTTACTTTCAAACATGTCAACTAAAATACCAAAACAACCCCCAAAGATTCTGGCAATCTATCAACCTCCTCCTAAACCCAGGAAATCCATCCACACCACCCTCATCATCTAACTATACTACTGGCTGTATAGCTACACAATTCAATAGCCATTTTATCACCTTATCACCTCATTACCTAATGACAATGTCAATTCCACACTTTCCTTATCACCTCCCTCCACCAACCGCAATGCTCCTCCTTTGTCTCTTAAACCAATCCAAACTAATTATATACAAAACCTCCTAGCAACAATAAAACCATGTACTCCTGCTGCAGATCAGTTACCTGGTGAATTTCTTAAACTTGCCAATAAATCTATCTCTTATCCTATATCTATTCTGATTAAACACTCTACCTCTAAACAGCATGTCTCCCTACATTGGAAAATATTTCATGTCATACCCCTGTACAAAGGAGGTCCCTCTACTGACCTTACGAATTATAGGCCCATAGCTATACTTTCTCCACTTGCCAAAATCTTATGCCTACATAAACAGGCATTAGACCACCTCCTAACACATGACCTTCTATCTTCTACACAGCATGGCTTCTGCCTCAAGTATACCAATACCAATACCACCCTATTAAGTTTTACCAACACTGTAAACCACCTCAGAAACAACAACCAACTTGTTGCTGCCACCTTCCTTGATATGTCAAAAGCCTTTGACACTATATCCCATCAAATACTCCTAAACAAACGTGCTTCTCTTAATTTCAGCTCCAATACCCTTCAGTGGTCCCACACCTACCTCTCCAGCCATAAACAAGCCACCATATGGGAACACAAACTATCACTCCTTTTGCCCATCTCTGTCGACGTCCCACAAGGATCTATCTTAGGCCCACTTCTGTTTACTATCTTTACCAATGACTTTTATACTCCAGCTCCACCTGCCTCTATCATTCAATATGCTGATGATGCTTCCCTTATTTGCTCTGCCCCCTCCTTATATGAACTCCAAGTAAAATCTCAGTCTGCCCTCCATAACATTGAAAAATATCTCTCAGACCACCAACTCATTCTAAACCCTAACAAGACCAAACTCAGGATCTATGTTAAAACAACAAAAAGTATACATATCGAACACTCGGATGAGCGAAAACCCATATGATCGAAATCGCTATTGTGGGGGGGCTGCACCCCCACAAACCCCCCCTTAAAAATATATTCCAACTCCGAGATCACACTTCAGTGAGGAAAAGACAAATTTTCCGATCTTCACCGTACCGCGATCTCACAATATCGATGTTGAACATATGCGTTTTCGCTCATCCGAGCGTTCGATGTGTATACTTTTCGTTGTTTTAACATAGACCCCAAACTCATGGTATTTTCTAATTCCTCTAACAAAAACCAACAAACTCACCTCTCTATCTCACCTGTAATGGTACAAAAATTGAACCAGTCAAACATACAAAACTCCTTGGTGTTACGTTAGACTGCAATCTAAGATTTGACAGACATATCACTCTAACAATCAAAAAAGTCCACACAAAATTAGGTGCACTCTATAGGATTAAACCATTTCTTACTTACCATGCAAGAATAGCTACTGCCAGAACTCACCTACTTTCCACCCTCTTCTATTGTTCTCAAGTCTTCACAAACCTACGTAAATCTGAATTGAATAACCTAGAAGTTTGCTATAATAAAATTGCCAAGTTTGCAGCTAATCTTCCACACAGATCTCACCATTGTATCAACCTACAAAAACTAAAATAGATTGAACTCCCAAACTTACTAGTCCTAAACAGTCTAATTGTAGCTCACCCTGTTATCCATAAACCTGACTATTGTCCAGCCCTATCAAACCTCGTGCAACCCTATGCTAATCTTACCTCGCTCAGATCAGCTGATAAAAGCTTGCTCAATGTTATTAAAACCCACAAGTCTTTTGGTGATTCTTTATACAGCTCCTCCATAGCAAAAACTTGGAATTCCCTTCCCCAGCATCTACTATCTACATCCAGTACACATAGCTTCAAACAGCTCCTTACTATTTATTTCTCCAGTCACTGGTTATGCTTCTGTACATCCTCTGGCTAAGCAAATATACTGTCCTACTTCTGCCTTTCTACCTATTCTAGCTTAATATTGATTTAATTTATTGGTTTGTCTTATTGATGTCATACTTGGATTATTAGATTCTTTTTCTTTATTGTATCAGCTGTTATTCACTAGATCTTTACTGTATTATGTTGTTGTGTCTTTTGGCTTTTCCCGGTTAGGGGTCGCCACAGAGGAACTCCGGTCCGCTAATGATTAGCAGTTGATTTTTACGTGCTGAGTAGCCAGCCCTAATGCACAACCTTCAACAAAGGTACGCCCATTCATGCATGTCTCCACGCAGAAGACACTCTAGCTGAGAGTCGAACCGAACAGCGTCTTACTGTGAGGCGACAGCGCTACAGCAGCACCACCACCGTGGATACTGTATTATGTAATTATGTAAATTTCTTAGTAATCTTTTTGTATTGTAACATGTAAAACTGACTATAAATATTGTAATCTTTACTTTGAGAGCTTTACTCCCAGAGTTTCTGCTAAAAACTGGCTTTGTTTTCTTGCCCAGTCAGACACTACCCGGTTACCAAATGTAAATAAATAAATAAATAATTTGGTCCGACAGCAGAAACAGACTAAGCACACGGACTTGGTGAAAGCAGAGTTAATGGTGAAGATAAATTTCAGCATGTCATGCAGTGATTTCTGTGAGTTTATTCATAGTGATCGTCAGCTACTGAAATTGCCTCTTTTCAGCAAAAGTACGAATTTAAACAACAGTGATTAATGATTATGTATTTGCATGAATACTGGACACTGAATTTGAATCATTTACTTATGACTGATATTACTTAACACAATTTGGGTTAATCATTTGTGTTGACTAGTCAACAACTGCTGTAAGCCTCTAACCTGTATAATGTAAAATTTAAGTAATATTTTTATACAATTGTTTGTTATAAATAGTTGACTATTCTTGTGTCAGTAGCACTAGGTGAAACCTTCAAATCTGTCCAAATTGTCTGATGTCTTATTCATTCAGTATTTCAATACCTTGTATTTTAATGAGCATAAACAACCTATGGTGTTCATTATGACAACCTGCCTGGCCATCATGATGAATTGACAATTATGGCAGACAAGTGTCTAGGAATGGCAAATTCCAGAGCTGGCACCCCTGGGATACAATAATGCATTTTTGGCATATAGTTTAGTCCATGACTCTGGCACCACTTATTTATTTGGGACAAACCTTCCTGCAGGATGGCTAATTCATTTGGAGATTGAATGATGACACCTAGCTTGAAGTCATCTGCAAACTTAGCCAGAGCCCTTTGGTATTGTGGTATTGCTTTTACTTCAGAGAAGTAGGTGCCAAACAGGAGACATTCTAGCACTGAACCCTGGGGGACTCCATAGATGACTGGTCTTGCTTTGAAGGTAGCTTCAGCTATTTTTATCCCTTGCATTGTATCTGTGAGACATTTGGCAATCCAGTGGGTGATATAAGGGTTTATTCCTAGTGTATTTAGCTTTTCTGTTATGCCTGAGCTGGGGATTGTGTCAAAAGCTTTGCCAGGTTGAGGTATGCAGCATGCACCATTTTACCTTGATCAATTGGTGCCCTTTTCAAAAAAGCCCACCAGGATGAGTAAGCATGATCTGCCCTTGACAAATGCAACCTGAGTTGGTCCAGTATTTGGAGGTTTGCTATGTTCTTATTTATCATTTCCATGTTAAGTCTTTCCATGGCTTTGTATATGAAGCTGCTCAGTCGTATGTGTTTGTAACTGACTGGGTCTGTGGAAGGACCTCCTTAATGCAGAGAAATGGCTGTAGCTGTTCTCCATTTGCTTAGTACAAAACCTGTATCTAGGCTGAGTTTGAACAGCATTGATAAGGGTGTGGCTAAATCATATCTAAAGATATTGTTAGGACCCATCAATGCAGTATTTTTAGCGTTTGATAGTGCGTTCAGGATTTGTTCTTATATGATAGCTGGAGGCAGTTTCAGGTATATCTTGTGGAATAGATGTAGGAGAATGAGAGGTGAAGCTTTGGCTTACCAACTGGATAGATAAATCCAGTTTATGACCAAATGGGATATGTATATTTGAGCACAAAAAAGGAAATTGGCTTAGCGTAAAATGGCCTGTAATGTCAGCTAGCCTAGTTCTTATATATGACTTTATAAGTTGAATT
Source organism: Protopterus annectens (assembly GCF_019279795.1). Lineage (NCBI taxonomy): Eukaryota > Metazoa > Chordata > Ceratodontiformes > Protopteridae > Protopterus > Protopterus annectens. The sequence continues at coordinate 1,065,620,209 of NC_056743.1, forward strand.
TATCAGTCACTAGGTTCACTATATCTTAAGGCTCAGCATAAGTAATGCTGTTCCCAGTCAGCTCAGTGCATTGCTGTGTTGTGCTTTTGAGATTATGAACAAGGAGAGACAGGAAAGCAGGACATGCAAAAACACAAAGCAGAGGGAAACTCATAAGGGTAAATATAAGATATGAAAGGTGAGGGGAGAGTATTTTTGGGAGCGAAGAGTCCATTTTGTAAGCAGCACATTTTCTATGTGTGGGTGGGAAAGGTACTGAGAGACAGCTGGGAATAGGACAGATGGAAAACGTTTTGAAAAAAGAACAGACAAAACTGGAACACAGATAAGGGTAGTATTCACACAAAAGGTGTCAATAGGAACATAGGGACAATGCAAGGCAAGAGATCAAAGGGACTATAAGAGGCCTAGCCATATACACCTTTAAGTAGACACACTTAAAAATACTTGCCGCCACTCTTTACATGTACTTAATATTGCCCACTTCCCAATCACACATGACAGTACATGACAACACTGATATAAATTTATGTCTATCTATCCAATTATCATCACAAGCCTTAAAAGCAGACAAAATAGTACTTTGTTTAACTTACAGTGGTAACATATTCCTTAGGCAGGGAATACATTGAGTTAGAAACCTATCCTTTTAGCAAGACTTGTTTATTTGTTATTGGAAATTGAGGTTCCTAGTTTTGCTGTATGTAAGGGCACTGGTTTTGCAAGGAAATAAGATATCAAATAGGACTGGGTCTTTCTTGGTTCAAAAAGCTAGATGCAGGTCACCTTGAGAATGACAGTGGATGGACAAATGCATACAGAGTGTGGACAAATTGTGAGGGTTGGACAATGAATACAAAAGGGAGGAAAAATACCATGATGTGAGAATTTGGTGGGGTTCAAGCATGGTTTGATGCCACGATGACCCAAATGGCAATATACTCAGACATCACTCATCTGGGTGGCTAGTGTAATGATCTAGTTGTTTTCATGGTGGTTCTATAGGTGGTGTGGTAGCAGGACTCTATCAGTTATGCTTTTAAAAGATACTTCACATTGCCAAGGCAGGCATTCAGCTGGCAGTGCATCTTGGCAGCCACTATCTTCCATAATTAATTCTGGGAAACCACTGGAGACTCCCCTAAGCCATTTTCAGGAGTTAAGCTTTCATTCCATCTTGAGAAACAGACATGAAGGGCACCAGAGACCCTCCAGACCATCTTCAGCAGTGGAATCATTGCTTCCCCCACTTGGATGCAGTCATAATGGCTACAGGTGACCCAGTGCCAGATGCAGTGGCCAACTCAGAGAGAGGTAACCATAGCTTCAACTACTCCAAGGATGACACAGTGGGAGGAAAATCACATAAATGATACAAATGCAACTTTAGTTATACATTGGAGTGACACAGATGTCATATACACACCCCTCTACTGCAGCACCCAGTCACGTACAGCTGCCATGCCACAACCAATGGAAAACAAAGTATGTAATCCTAAGTGTACATTTACAACAGTTAAGATAGTATAAGACAATGGTACTTAAAACTAATGCCAAAATACTTGCAGTGTGTTTCAAGCTCTCTGACTGCAACCACTGCCCACCTCTAGTGACACTCAGTGGTTAAGGTGCTTGCCTCTCATCCGTAAGGTGCGAGGTTTGATTCTCCCCACTGGAAAGAGCTTTACTGTTTGAACAGGTCAGAATGACATCACTTCAGGTTGCTGTACCTATGCTAGCACTGTTCCCACAAAATAGTAGATTCTAGTAGTATCGCTCAGTATTCCAGCCAGCTCATGCCAGGCATCCACTTTATGCAATGGGCCATCATAATAACACAGACAGATGCTTCCTGAAGGTCCTGTGCTGGAAGAATAGGAACATTCTGTTTTCCCTGACACACCAAACTGGAACCTTGTATTTTCCTCTGTCTGAAATAACCATGGCCACTCAGCCAGGTCCATTTGAGGAGCAAAATGGTATCCCTATGCTCACAGATGAACATTTCGGAGTCCTATGTCATGCAGCGTAGCACTGCAGTGCTGCACCTGGACATGATAGCTGTGCTGCCCAGTGATGCTATAATGTGACAGCATCATGGCACCTCACTGCAACAACATCTGCATTCTGTATGCATGAGTATACAATTTGGCTTTATTAGCATAAGCACTGCACTAGATGGCATATTTTTGCCATGCTATATACTGGGATTGTAGACAGATGAATGGATAAACCAGTGGCATCGTTCACAACAAGACTTAAAATTGTGCAATGTGGTAATAGAGAAATTTCAATTATGGAAGGAGTCCTATCTGGTAAAGTATTTCAGCAATATCAATAACAAACCATGTGATGGATACCAGTGACAGTGAAACTAAAGTTGTAGATATTACTAGGAGGATATAGCACTGGCTTGGCATTATACCATCTGCCAATGACTTGCAGGGGGCGTGTTTCAAGCTGAGAACATAGGAATTTATGGCAGTACATGCCAAAAAGGGATACAGGCCTCCAGCTCCATGTGTTGAGAGATGGATAAATTATGTAAATGGGTGGGTGTGTGCATAGCAATAATTTCAGCTGGTAGTCCATGACTTCTGTATGTAAATATGAGGAAAGATACTGTGGGGACATGGCACTGCTTTGACTCCAAGACTGCCCTGATATTTTTATGACCCTCAGCTTTAACCAAGGGATGTGCAGTTCAGTGATCCATGCACAGAGCTGCTTATAACTGCAACATTGTGGAGATGTGCAGTGTTCTCTGTGGCTTGTGGGAAGACATGCATTAATTGCACAGTGAAATATAGGGGCATGTAGCACACAATGCTGTTGGAAGTCACTGGTGACAAATGTGACCTTCATAGGTCCCTCTAGAACACTGCAACCACCATTAGGTCTGCCTCTACTGGCCATACAGTCTATGCTCATTGAAGGATTCAAACAGAAAGAGGTCAGCCACAGACCATCTTATATCAGATTACTCGGACCATTAATGAGACTGTATCACTGTCACTTGTGGGCATGAATCCTGATAAACCTATTGTGGACATTGACCAATTTGTTGACAGCATTACTCTTCAGGACCAACACATGTACAGCTGCCAGGGTGGCATGCACAGCCCTGTAGCTGTACACTTTCCTTCCAAAAGACTGCACTTAGCCCTCAAACCACAATTCAGTATAGTACACACTGCCAGTAGTTACATCATGACAGCTCCATCCCACCACTGGGGGATGTGATTCATGATGACTCATGACATTCCAGGGTACATGACTACTTTGTTCACCTCCCATGACCCTATCCCATATTATAGGGTCACCTCCCATGACTCTATCCTGTATTATAGTGCTGCAGTCACATATCATTTTGTCTCCCCACTTGTACAAGTGATGATGGCTGTGTCTTGTCCACTTCCTAACCTACGTGGGTATGGTGATGTCTGATGCACAGAATGGGAAGTCCTTGCGCTGCCCAGAATTGCCTTGGTATGATAACATCTGCATCATTTTATTCTATTTTTTGTCCATGTCATAGCCTATAATTGTGGACCAGACACCACCAATTTGCCAGAGCTGCAATGTATTGTGCCTTCTTCTACCTTGGCTATGGTACTGTTGCCGCATATTCCTCCCTTGCGTCTCCATCCTGCCCTTATGCAGCTGCTGTGACTGGTACGGAAGGCCTTGCATGATGCTCACATGCTGCCCTAGTTGCCTGCACAGTGTCATGTTGTATAGAAGGTGCACCTAACAAAGATTTTGCTGTATATAACCGGACTGTATAGCAGTGCCCAACTGCGGTGCCTGGATATTGGAAGCATCCTTTCCATAGTCCAAGTACATGATTTCACTATATTTCATTTTCCACTTAAGCTGTGTTACAGGCTATTTCATGCATGGTCTGGGAGGTTGCATATTGAGTTAATCAATCAGGGCTCTAAGGTATATCTAAGGCATATCTGATATTGCATGCAGCATGCAACACTTATCATATTATAAGTGGTCTGCTCTTCCTACTTAGTTATTATGTGTGTGTGCATTTACCAACTAGATGACCTTTTGGGAAGTCCCCTTGTAGGAATCATTGGAGTAGGATTGACATGTGCCAAATGCATGAATCTTGTGCACTGTGCAGCTGATGGACACACAAATTGCATATAATGACCTGAGCATTGCAGTCTAACTGGAAGTTCAAGAAGTGGAATTTCTTTCTGTAAATGTATTATAGATCCTCTACACCAAGTAAGGCAACATTTGTAAAATCTCTGGCTCCCAGGACCATGAGGAATTGTGCTAAGTCATAAAAGGCCTGCATAATGTTGGCTCTCTCCACAGTTGCCCTGGGAACCAGATATGCTCTTCCATATGATGTAAGACTATACTGAGGAATTGCATTAGGATTCATAAAACTGATTCCTGTGTCTGTTTCATGGCTTAGACGGATAAAGTCCAGACTGTCATCCAGATAACACAGGTGTTATTAGTAACCTCGGAGCTGAGGAGTCAGTGAGAGTGGGTGGTTGACACTAGTTTCCCCATTTTTGGAGGAGGGAAACACCTCAGCCCATTGTATGGCTGACTGAGTAGAAGCAGGAGTTAAAGAATGCAGTAGTTCATTTGGCACACTTAAGTTCTACAAGCTGCATATAGCACAATGGTCACATTAATCAGAATCACAGGAGTGTGTCAGTGCTATGGTGTGGCATTGTGATAGTCTGCAGATGTCATGTCACAGACCAGAATCATCCAGCCTTCATGGCTGCCTGGATAACAGCCTGTCTACAGATCAGCTTCCACCCTAGTATTCAGTGTATTATGACAAATGAATGGGCAGTCACTTAGAAGGGAACTGAAGGTTAACAGGCACAAAGGTCAAAATGACCTAGAAAAATATATCTGTAGAAAACTGTGTAAGTCTCTGTGTGATACTGGTAGTGCATGCACCATAGGCTTCATTTATATAATTACTGTTTGTATAAGTAGATCTTTACTGATAAACCAAATTAAGATAACTGCAAGGATCTGTATCATCCCCATTCCATAGGCATAATACTTTCCAGGGAAGAGGCAAGCAGTCTCCGCCTCTTTATTCCACTTACCCCAGGCTAACTATCAGGTGCTCACTGTGCTATAGGAAAACAGTGCTGGGGGTGATGAAGTGAAATGTCCTGCCTTTGTACTAGTGGACTGGAATTTAGAACACTACAGATAATAACAGCTACCAGCTGCTTCCTTGTCAGATGTAGCAGTGCAGAAGCAGTGCAAGTGAGAATAGTTAGTAATTTATAAGCCTGGTAACACAGGACCAGTGCAGTCAAGAAAGGGTACCGAATAAGCATTTTTTAATCTTAAACCAAGTAGATACAACAGCGGAAGTGGAACCAGGTAAAGAAGCTGGACCACAGGTACTTCTTTTTCCAAGCTAGCAGTATATAAGCAATATAAATGCGAATAGGCTGTGTTTCCTTCTTAATAAAGCCTAATAGCAAACTAAGACTGTGCAACATTGTTTTCTCAAGGTTAGCAACAGTGGAACACCCTAGTGAGTAGTGAACATTCCAATGGCAAAAACTAGTATTAACTCAGAAGGCAAGTGAAGTTTATTGTAGACACCCTTGACTCCTGGATCCACAATTATGCAGTGCTTTATCACCTGATCTTATATTTAGAGGTGCCAGTTGTATGTTCAAGGAGTTGAAGTGTGATTCTCAGAATCATGAGAAGTTAAGTACAGTTACAGGGAAATGTATACTTTTTACCTTGGAGTATTCTCTCTTCTCAAAGTTATTTTAATCTTGGAGTTAGTATATACATAAGTAGCAGCAGTATGTGGAATTTACACCCATGAAAAAGTACTTCTAATGTGTAATAGTGAGTTTCATTCATGACTGTTATTTTACATGGATCATACTTCATTTTTCATTTTTAGGAGTTACAGTACCAAGTCGCAAACTTCCAAACGTGGACCTTAGCAATCTGCCACTTGCTCATGGCTATGAACTGAAGTGTTTCAAGAACTTCACCTTTCAATATTTCTTCCCTTTAAAATGATGAAAAAGACCTATAGCAATATCTTATGAAGTCAGAAGCAGATCTCAAATGACATTTTTTGTAAATATCCTCAGTAATGAATAGTTAGTAGAACAGATGCCGAAAATCACATGCTGTATCCTGAACCATACACTTGCCTTACGCTAAAGAAACTTGATATTCTGACAGCTGTTTTAAAGCCACAAAAATAACAGTTCAAGAAAAGTTTTATTCAGAAAACCTCATAACACAAACCACAAACCTTCCATAACTACAAAATGACTGCTTTTTAAAGAACAACATGTATTCACAGCACAAGATACATTCCTAAAGGAAAAAGCTAACAATTTACATATTGATTTGAATTTCTAAAGTGTTAGCTTGAAACTAATTCTATTTTCATCCAAAATAAATTGCTTTGCAGAGAACATATAATTACATTTAACTGCAAACATAAGTCCTATGTTTGTCAAATCATTGCAATTCGTTGAGTCTAGCAATGTAGTCTGTGATCTTTTTGACTTGTATCCTTTGCATGGTACAATAATAGCCCATGAAAGTACCACAGTGCACTGTGCATAACTCTTTTCTTTGCCCATTCCACAAGCTTCTTGGATAAGAAGTCATAGACCAATTTTAATATTAATTGAATTTTTCAACTGAATTTAAAAGTTAAGGAATGTTGTTTTTCACCTTTCATATTTTAAATTTAATAACACAACAAACACAAGATCAAAAATAATGGGAAAATAAAGAGGGGGGTGGAAAAGGACTTTTCAGACAATATTCAGTCATACTACTAACAGATTAAAATTACAACAAGCAAAAAGGAAATATTTCACTAACTTGTGTTGCTGCCTGCTTACACATCAGGTAATCCTTCTGGTCTTCCTGACCCATAGCAACCTAAATGCTTCATTTTATTAAATTGTTTACAGTAGTGAGCACAAGTCTCTCTCCAGATCCACAATTTACCTGACTCAAAATGCATCACCCCAGCCCATGAAAAACTTGTGTTAGCATCTGTGCAGGGCCCTTTTCTGTGGCCCCTTTAAAGAGACCTCAGTGAAATTCAACTTAGAACCCTTCATCCCTAATAAATTACCAATCAGGAAGTAGATAATTGCTCAATTATTTACAAACATGAACTCTTGAAATATGAATACATAGGCCCCTTCTTAAGGAAAAATGGAAGGCAAGGCACATTTTCTGTTTTTTTTTTTTTTGGCCCCAGCAAAGCTCTAACCACCAGCCAAATCTTTGTACTCACAGCTTATCCCTGTGCCCATTTGACCAAAATATGCAGTTCAGTGCCTACTACACTTAGCTCAGGATGGTTACATGGTTCTAGACACCCATCATGCTCAGTAAAAGTGCAAGCAGTTCACGGCTGGATTTTGGTCTTAAGTTCCTGTACATACAAGGTCTTCTTCAGAAGGTGACCCTGTGGCAGAACTTAGCCAATGCCCTCTAACCCTTGGATGGGTGAGATAGAACTGTCATCTTATGCTCTCCCTCTTCTGTGTGCAGGCTGCTACTCAGACCCTTGTTATCTTACTGAAGTCAAGACCTTGTCTAGCTGCACCACAGAGTGGACAATGAGAGCACAAACCTGACTTCCAAAAGTTCTCAACCAATCTCTCTCTGTTAGTATACATATTGACTCTGTCTCCAACATTCAGCCCACCTTCCACTCACTTATTAAACTCCTGGGGGTGTGAATTAACATCCACAATGCCCTCTCTAACCCTCCCAACTAATTCTAATTTACCCTATTATTCCATGGACCTTCTTCTTTCATCTTTTTGTTTTGAATTCCCTCCATGACCATACATCACATCATATGTACTCAGTTCCAGTTCCTGAACTTTTTCCATGAACCTGATCTATATATAGCATGTAGGGGGGACTCCATATATTTCCTTGTCTTGGTTATCAATATAAACATTAACTTCATTACATTAAACAAAATTGTACTGCTTGTCTTGATAGAGATCTTCCGTAGGTAAGAGAAAAAATCCTTAAACTCACACTTACTGGTGAAAGCTGCCATGGCATTTTCAGCAGATCCCTCCTTTAACATTGAGTGTCCCTTAGAAAGGTCATCAGGGCTGTGCATTTTCAGAAGACACATCTTTAGTGACCTGTATCCCCCTTTTCTAATTTTCAGTACACTAGCAGTGCAAGTTAATGCACCCCAGACAAGCACTGGAGTATTGGGAAAAATGTGGTTAATGTATTTCTACCAAAACATTATCCACTGAGGAGCTATTGAGACCTTATTATTTCCTTCCAGTACCTGTGCAGTATTAGTGTAACATGACTTTTTTGAAGAACCTCATTGGCCATGTCTTTTGATAAATTTAAATAGGGTTTCTCTTGTGTTTTTTCACTGTAATATTGATTTGCTTGTTGCTCTACCTCTAAATAATCTTATGAATGACATTAACAGTTGTGGGGGAGGGGTGAAATAGTCTTTCTGTACCACTGTGCATTTCAGGTGCCAGAAGAATCTTCTCAGACGTATCAGAAGATCTGGTATCCCTCTCTCTGAAATACTTTCAGGTAAGGCCACAAAGTTAATTACTTCACCATACCATTCCAGATGACACCATGTCTACATGCCTATCATGGGTACAAGTAGCATACTCCATGGCCTAGCCCTCTGTAATACTCAGGGTTTCAGTTTACCTGTTTAACTTAATGATATACGTGACAAACTCCCAGCACCTTACTAGTCTCCTTAAAATGCATGCATTCATATCTTCCATATAAAATTGGGCTCCACCAACTATGCTGTTGACCTCACATTTTGCTATCAGCCCATGTAAGCATGGTTCTCAGTTTCCCACCAAAATTAATTCAAATCTATTTCAACTGAGCCTCATATTCTTCACTCAATTATAAAGGCTGAAGACAAGCACAAAAGGAATTTATCCGCGCCATTAAAAGCTGGGACTTTTCAACTTCCCATCAGGTGAAAATATTTTAAATACATTCCATAATTTCCCCAATAGAAACATCACTTAGCTCATTTCTAACCCTTTTGAAAGTGCTTGTATGGGTTAAAGTAGGATGTCTAAAAATAGCAAAGGTGCATTGCTACAGTATATACAGCCAATATTTTTAGCTCATTATTAGCCACTGCTACCAATATTTAAATAATCAGCTTGACCTTCTCTTCATTTGATAATGCTGTATTCTAAATACTGAACTGATGGCATAGTCCAGTTAAATGAGCACCTGTTCTATATATCAAGGGTAGGTTCATAATGCAAGGCATGCTCCTCAGACCTGTAGAAGACCTTATAGTTACTATCAGAACCTATACAGAAGCCTGATGTAGCATGCAGGTGGTTTAGTCATTGAGCAACAGGTTCAGTGCATGAAGGGAAAAGGTCAGAAGTTAATGGGAGCCCCTTTTGGTAGACTGATGTTAATCTGATTGCTCTCAAAATGTAACCAAAATATTTTACTGTGCCTGTTGCACTGTGGTATGAATTTAAAATAATTTCAGTGAATATCTTATGGACAGAAAACTCTGTATAGATCAAGAACAAGAAACCTCACTCCACTATATCAAAAGTTTTCTTACCACCTAGGCTGAGCTACTCATTTGAAGTCTGAGAGGAGGATGCATTCTCTACTACTACAACTATTTGTGTGATACAATTATAGTTGGTCCTACATGAGATGATGCCACAAAGACGCCTGAAGTAAAAAGGACTCATCAGCCTCATTAAACTTTTAACCACTGTGACTGTAAACAGCTTGTAAGTTGCATTTAGGACTGAGATAACTTATATGAGGTCCACTCTGTCTTGGGTTTTCCTAGTTTATTTATTACTGAAATTATATTTGTTAAAATGCAGACAGTTTGTAATCTAAATTTTAAAAATAAGATTAGCCTACATGAGGGAAAACTTTATCTTGGGCTTATTGTTCTTACATATCACTGAAACTGTTACTTTTTTCCACAGTAGCAGGACTTCATCTGACAACATTGATTATTTAGACTAATCATATGCAAGTAGAGGAGATACAGTTTTTGTGAAGGCTCTTTGTATCTCATCCAGACCCCAGGCCATTGACCTTAACTGTTTTGGTCAAAGTACTGCTTCATCTAGCCCTTTCTGAGATACTTTGGTAACAAAGATTCTAACTCCTGCTAACAGTAGTGGTAGCCCAAGCTGCACAGGAAATTGGTCAGCTGTTTACTGTTTGACTTCTGATTGCCAAAAATAAAGAGATTAGCAATAGTAACTCAAGTAGTAACTGGGTCCTCTCCTGTTTGGCATCTACTTCTCAGAAGTTCAGGCCAATACGGAGGGACTCTGACTGACCAAGTTCGCAGACGACTGCAAGCTGGGAGCCATTATTAACTCCCCAAGTGATGTAGACATCCTGCAGAAAGGCCTCACTGAGACCAATGGCTGGTGTTGAAACCATGGCCTTAAGCTTAACGTCAAAAAATGTGTTGCCATCCCCTTTGGGAAAAACTCAGTTCCCACTAATTACCACATTGATGGGAGCCCACTGAACCCTGAAGGCATTGTAAGAGATCTGGGGACAAAGGTTGACAGCAAACTCTCCTTCGACCACCACATTGCCACTGTGCTCAGAAAGTCCTTCTATGTGGCACGTCTCATTACTATGGGTTTTGCATCCAGGAAGAAAGAGGTCATCATCTTTCTCTATTCTTCCTTCATTAGACCAGTCATAGAGTATAATGCCCCATTTGTCATGTACCTCACTAG
>NC_056743.1:1065635998-1065738498 GCF_019279795.1 Protopterus annectens
CCAGGTGTATGTCCTACAAACATGGTCACCAATATTGTTGCAAAGTGTACGAATCTAATACCTAAGCACGCCGAGTGCAACGGCCCCAACTCAGAGATCACCACAGAGTTTGGCATAGCACCTGCGACTACCAAAGAAGACAGTGTTTCCGCTGGTGATCCACTTGATGTTAATACGGGACATAACTTGTTGTTTTCAGGTAAAAATGTCTACTGTAATAAAACCAAGCACCCAGGCATGATTAACACAGCATTAAAAGTGAGTGCCGGCAATGGTTTCAGTGGGCACAAGAAGTTGAAAGCTCACAACGACACCAAGCTGGACACCAACCGCATTAAAAGTTCAGTTACTAGCTTATCCAAAGCGACGCATACCTCAGGTAGTGTGTATAACAATTCCTCTAAGAAAATGTTTGCAATTAAAGGTGTCAGTAATGTAGACTTAGAGACAACAGCTAGAAATGAAATGCATTCCACATGTAGAGTGTCTAACCATTCCGTTAATAAAAAGTACACAGAGAGTGGAGTTAGTACTGTAAACTTAGCAACAACCGCTAGAAATGTTACTAGATGCAGAGTGAACTTCCAAACTTACAGTCTCAATAGTTCTACCTATGACGAAGTTAGCAATGCAAATATAGCACCTACTGCTGGAAATGTAAATATAGCACCTTCTGCTAGTAATGTAACTAGTTGCAGTGAGAATTATCTAGCGTACAGTCTCAACAGTGTAACTGGTGATAATGCTAACCACAGTGCGCGTCCAGCAAACAAGGATCCTCGTGGCACTACTACTGAAGTGAGCTTTGCTTGCAAAGGCGCCACAACAGATCCAGTCGGCACCAACAAGTTGAGACGCGCACATGAGAGTCCGATGTCGGAAGAACCGACCGTGGCAAACACACCGCCAAAATCGGACTCCGCTGTGAATGCAAAAGCATTAGTTAGCAAACTGTCTTACAATACATCGAAAGGTATCTCTGTTTTTAACAATCCTACAGTGGAAAAGTTATCTGGCGCGGACTATCCGCAAATATCTACTGCTGACAATTCTATAGCAAATGTTTCGGATGTTGACTATTTGTTTAGGTCTGTATCCACGGTAATAACTAAAACAGCAGTCAAGGGTAAACCTGCAACGTTACCACCAGCAGATGGCCAACTGCCCAGTGTCGGTTCATCAGCTGAAGGTAAACCTACCAAAGCATCCTTGAGTAAACGCCCTAGGCTATTCCCCACTGCCGCCAGCAAAACACAAACCAGGGGCACAGGCTCCTACAATACGCCAGAGGGCACTGCAGATACGGGAATGTCCGACAAAGCGCAGGATAATTCCAAACCATACTGCAGGGTCACATCCCCCGGATACACAAGGGGAACCAAAGACAAGGCAGCTGAGCCGGCCTACAACCACACGGCCCAAGTAGTGTTCGCCAAGTCTGACAAAGTGTACCCTGCAGTCAAAGAATCCAGTACACAAGATCTGACCAGAGCTGTAGTTAGAGCACTCTCTAGCACATGTTACGCCGATATTGGTCAGAATCCTGTACTGCACATAGGCAAGAATCCAGACCAAATAACCCCACTCAGCAGCCACGTGCAACACGGAGCCACAAGCTCTGACAAAGGGGATAGCTCCAAGATGTGTCGCACAAACAATAGGACCTCGCACTCCCCCGACTATAGAGCCACGGGCAGCATCCTGCTCCCTACGGCCCGCACAGATGGCTGTGACCCCCAGATTGACACAGGAGAATATACAGCAAAAAAGAAATCCTTCCTCCACCCAGGCTACACCCAGCCGCAGGCGGAGAAGGAGATCAGAGTTTACACTCGCCTCCTATCCCCAGACCCACCCAATACTATGCTTAGCAGGATAGAAGTTGATTCACCTGAGCCACACTTGGTGACAGACCAAGCTGTTCACCTTAGAAGCCCACACAGTGATAGAAAAGCCCAGACAGCATACCGCACCAAGAGCCACGAGGCCAAACACCTCCAAACCAATGTAACCAAGGTGGGGGTAGTGGAGGGGCCACAGGTACACAGAGCAGGCTCTCCAGGAGACAGCCCCCACAGGGCTACTCCCAAAGCACAGGCACCGCCCCCGCCCTCACCTGTGCACACTGGGACTTCAATGAACCATATGAACCAGACCAACTCAGGAGACCCCAAGGTGGCCTCCCCTCAGACTGCCGCAGGCACAAGTCAGCCCACATCTTATCGGCAGCATCCAGCCTACCTTAGCAGCAGACTGGCTGTTGGCCCCACAGAGCAGCCCCACTCCCAAGACAGCGATTCAGTCTCCACCCAATCCAGCGAGGGGGACTACAGCTGCCCACCAGTACTGAAAAGAAAGAGCATCATCAACCCCACTCTCAACACACATATAAGTGTGTTTTCCAAAATAGTGGAAGCAGAAATCAGAACACTGCTTCACAGACCCCCACCAGACAGGAACAACAACCTGTCCCACCAAGAAAAAGTAGCCCTACAGCAACTGTGTCGCAATGACCAACTCAGGATCCTCAAAGCGGACAAAGGTGCTGGAGTAGTAGTCATGACAGAGTCCGACTACACCAACAAAATGCTGACTGTCCTTGCGGACCCACGCAGTTACCTCAAAGTCCCCAAAGAGGAAGTACTACACAGCTTCCACTCCATAGACTCCACCCTCCTGTTACTAGCCTACAGAGAAAGAATCTCAGAGGAAGAACTCGAGTTCATGTCTGTGGATTCACCCACTGTGGGTAGATTGTTCGGGATTCCCAAGATCCACAAAAACCCACAAGACCCACCAATGAGACACATAGTCTCCTCCAAAAGAACCAAGACTGAGTTCATCTCAGAGCTTCTTGACTTTTACTTCAACCCACTAGTCCAGACGTCCAAGTTCTATCTTAAAGACTCCTGGGAGTTCCTCCTTGAGATTCACAAGGTTCAAAAAGAAATGACTGGGACCACATTCCAACTCATCACCCTAGACATTACGGCACTCTACCCCAGCATTCCCCATAAGGAAGGGGTACAGCTAGTTAAGAGGTACCTAGTAGCACACAGAGGAGTCACATCAGAAAGAGCTGACACTCTCTGCACACTCCTCAACTTGGTCCTGAACAACAATTTCTTTGAGTTCGGGGATACCATCTACAAGCAACAGAAAGGGGTAGCCATGGGAGCCAAAGTGGCTCCCTCCTATGCCAACCTAGCACTATGTGCCTGGGAAGAAGACACCCTCACCCACCTAGAAGGGTTTGTACACGTGTCCCTGTATAAAAGGTACATAGACGACCTCTTCTTCCTTTGGAAAGGCACACCCCAGGAATTGGACAGCTTCCTTAGTGAAGTGAGGACCAGCATCCCCTTCCTAGACTTCACCATAGGTGACAGAGGTACGCAAGTCAAATTCCTAGACATAGCCCTCAGCTTTGACCCAGAACAAGGAGTATTCTCCTCTAACCTCTACAGGAAACCCACCCACAGGAACAACCTGTTAGACTACAGAAGTTTACACCCCAAGTTCATGAAAAAGAATGTCATCAAAGGACAGTTTGTCAGACTCAGCAGAATAGTCAGCAGCGATGCACAGTTCTGCACCATGAGCACGCAGCTGAAACAAATGTTCCTGGACAAGCACTACCCCAAAGGACTGGTCAACAGGATTGCCCAAGAAGTAAGCTTACAGAGGCACTCCAGACACCAACCCATCCTTATCTATGGGAAATTTGACAAGAAAACCAACACAGAGGAGACCCAACCCAGGTTCCCCATCCCCATCTCCACGGATGGCAACCTGATTAAACTCTCCCTGGCATCCAATTGGGACATACTCAGCTGCAACACAGATCTCAGCAAGTCCCTCGGAACCACACCTTCTTTTACCCATAAGAAGAGCCTCTCTCTCAAGACCTTATTTGAGAGAAGAAAATCCCCGGCCTTAGGGCAAGAGGCTCCCAGAGGTACACATCCCTGTGGACAATGTGTGTGCTGCCAATACATCAGCACAGACACAACAGTGGCAATAGGCTCAAACAAGCCATTTTTCCCACAGGGACATTATGACTGCAACACCACTCAGGTAGTGTACCTAAGCAGATGCACCCAGTGCTCATGTTTCTACATAGGCATGACCACCAGAAAACTCAGCGATAGGATAAAGGAACACTACCAGGCGATCAGGAGAGCTGACCACAACAATGCCCTGGCCAAACATGCAGCACGCTGCACCCCACCTGCCAAGTTCCACTTCCTGATACTGGAAAGAGCTCCCAGTTTCAGTGAGGACTCCAGTACCCCCTTGGAAGTCAGGGAACTAAAATGGCAAATAAAGTTAGGAGCAGACAACTACCCAGGACTTAATGGCAGTCTTAACATCAAATGTTTACTCAAGTGGATCAGGTAACCTAAGCAGACCCCTCCCACCCACAGGCATCTGCTTACACTAAAACCTGCCCACACATGATGTCACACATGACATCAGTTTTGTTGTAACCTTACTGTATTTATAGCCTGAAGTAATGCACTTGTATTGATTTCTGAAGAAGTTCATGTGCTTTGTAATAAAAGTGCGAACGAAAGCGCTCAAATCAATCCACCTGGAGTCTGCGTGATTTCTTCCATACAGAGGGCCCACACAGAGGGGTCTAGCTTCCTGCAGATAGGACTTTTGTTGTTTCAGTTTTGCAGCTTCAGTGACTCACACTCTACCTTGGATATATATATATATATATATATATATATATATATATATATATATATACACACAGAGAGAGAGACAGAATTACAAAGAAAAGAAAACACTGAAATTAATTTAATGAAAAAAAACTGAAAGAACAAAGTAACAAAAACTCATTTTATCTTAAACTTATACTATTGAAAAAGGCAAAAGTGCCTTTGTTCAAACTGAATGGGAAACATTTGATCCATTTTTAGAAGACTTTCATCAACCTGATTTGTTAGTACTGCGCAGTTATAGTGCTGTTTGCTTTGTTATATAGTGCATCCAGTGTCTTTACTTAGCTTTTACCTTGTAACATTATTGCTATCACCTAGTTCAGCAAGAGAGACAGTCATAAGATCACATACAAGAGTGGCCAACATGCAACTAAAGTAAACTTCCCCATAATAGGGAAAGGGCATTGGGGTAGAATCAGCAGTTGCAAAGTCAACTCTGTGTTTACAAAACTTCAAGACAAGTTAATAAAAGTTTTGGTCTGAGATAGCTCTAAGGTCAACACAGACTCAGTTGAAGACCTGGAAGTTGACTGGGTTATCACAGTGATGTGAGTCTCATTTCCCTAACAGTACCACCAATCAAGACACTCGGACAAACACACAAGCACATGGACTGCAATCAAACACAACATGACACCTATCTTTTTACCTGATACCTGCGCTAACTCTAAAGTACAAACACTCACACAAAAATACACCACCACCACTCTGACAAACTAAATACATCCGATAGTTAATCACTCATCTAAACTTTCATGCAGACACACACACACACACACACACACACACACACACACACACACACACACACACACACACACACACATGGACGCACATGCACACACATGGACGCACATGCACACTCACTTCCCAATTTACCATACATAAAAGAAATTGAACTTCTGCCTCTCTACATCAAATGTACTTGACAACAAGTGCATTCTGTATATTTAACCAGCTGAATACACTTTCAAACAAAATGCTGTTGGAAAGTGTCTCAAATATCCTTTATAGCACTAAAATGCTGCTCTCCAAAACTTGATTGGTACATCTGGCTAGGTCTTTTTAATTTTGCCAGTTGTTAGCTTTGGTGACACAAGATGATTGTCAGATAAACAGTTCCTAATGTAGAATCACTGTCAACCAGTATTTCAAGAATGCACAAAGACACTAGCAGTTTCTGATTTTGTGGCATGAATCTTAGTTCATACTGTTGTTCAAAAGCTACATATTCCATCCTGTTGCTTCCTGATTTGTCTACATTTGGCTACCAGCATTTAATATTAGTGCTACATTATCTCATGATATTGATCTTGTCTTTATTCATTTATTCATATGAAGGACCTTGGAGCTCTCTTTGTTGATCTCAGGAAAGTATTTGAGCTACTCAGTCACTCACTACATCTTTATTTCTTCTCCAGTGAACCTTTCCTCTGGTTTGATAACTATCTTTCCAGCAGATAGGTTAGATCCTGTCTGTTAAACCTGGTTGACTTTTTCAAGAAGGTCACCAAGTCCATGGTTGAGGGAAAGACTGTCTACCATCTACATTTACCTAGCCAAGGTATATGACACAGTCCCCACTCAAGTGTTACATTGAAACTCTCTCAGTTGGGAATAAACCTGTACTGTAGTCAGATGGTTCACCGACAGGACATATACTGTAAAAGTGGGTGAATTCAACTCTAGCAAAAGGCCAGTCACCAGTGGCATACAACAGGGTTCTGTGCAGAGCCCTTTACTGTTTGGAAATTATTTCTCCGCCATCAAGGCAAATGTGGACAACCAGTGGCTGACCAAGCTTACTGATAACTGCAAATTGGGAGCAATCATTGAGTCCAGAATGATACTGACATACTGCAGAAAAGACTAATATGAAAACATGACAAAGAAAGCTCACACTATAACTGGCAAAAACAAAAAGATTTATTTTAGCGCTTTTCGTCTCTCGTAATTGAGAGACTTCTTCAGATAAAATTTCAAAGCATACTCACATTTTAACTATTCAGCTGGTAAAGTCATATGATCACCGAAGCCAATAAAATTTTACTAACTAGAAACCTTCTCATTAATGTTTCATTAAAAGCTCAGTAAACATTGCTATTATAAACTTGTTCCCTTAAAAATCTCCATTACTAAAACTTTATTAATAAAATGTATATTATGTATTCTATAACCATGTCAGTGAAAACATTATTTTTTTAAAAACGTTTATATACTTATAACCACTTTAACTGATGTGACTAAAGACTGTTAGAAATGTATATTCACAGGATGAGTATATATACATATATACAGGTTTGTATATCCATACAAAACCTACACTCCCACTTCTAACCTACATATGACTATTAAAGCTATTCTTTGTTTAAAAACAGGTTACACATGATTAAAAAAATCATTGTGGAGGTAGGAAATTTATGAATAACATAAACTCCCCGCCCCAATTTTTTTTCTCTCTCTAAACTTTTCAACTTCAAAATACAAAAAATGGAATAGACTTCATTCAAGCCTGGGAACTGGCAAGCGCTTGTACGGAGTTGCCACATAAGCTCCAATCTTTCTAATAAAAGTAATTCAGGGCCTCCTCTCCCATCCAGTACAATACAGTCAATAGCTCTAAACTTAAAGCTATGGTCAGGGTGGGTTCCTATATGTCGGGCAAGGGCATTCTCCTTTTTTAACCTACTAATATGGTAAAGATGCTCATATACCCGCTCTCTTAGCCTTCTATCTGTTTTACCAATATAGAAGGCCAGGCACTGTTGACACTGTGCCATACACCACAGCCTTACTTTGGCAATTCAGTTTAGATTGGGTAAAATATTTTTGCCCTCTATGCATAAAACCTTGACCTATATCCATATATTTACAATAATTGCACATGTTACATTTGAACATACATTTCCTCAAACTGGGTCCCCTAGAATTCTTTTGTAATAAACATTTTAAATTCTGTCCTCATTGGAAAACTATTCTTGGTGACTCCTGAAGTTTCTGTCTCAGTGTCATGTAGTTCTTAATTAATGACCAATTCTTATTTATAATTGTGTAAATAACAGGGGCATCTATGCTGTATCGGGTAATCAAAGATCATGTACTGTACATACTACCCCATCCAATTCTGCTTAACTCTGATTCATTACTAAGGACTGATCTCTTTTTAACGTGTAAAATGGGTTTAAAGATGCCCATAGATCTTTTATTTTGGACTTCCCCTATCAAGTTATTAATCAATGTGTCCAGGTAGCCCTTTTTTCTGAACATTTCTTTTAGATTAGTACACTCTATATAGAACTCATCATCTTTGGCTACCATATGGGCTGCCCTCAATAACTGTCCTTTAACCACCAATTGTTTCTGGTGGAAAGGATGGCAGCTACTAAAATGGAGAAATGTCTGTCTCCTCATGGAATATCTTAGCAATGTAACATTTATTAACAACATCCTTACATAGGTCAATGCCCAAATATGCTATCCAATCAGTGCTAAAATTAGCTGTGAATGTAAAAAATTGTGTAGTCGTATTAAAATATGACAATAGCTCAGCAGCATCTCTTTCATCCCCATCAATAATCATAAAGATATTGTCCAAAAAACGTGTGTAATAGACTATTTGGTTGGCAATTAGTGGGTTGTTTTTAATATAACACTGTTCGCAATAAGCCATAACCAAATTGGTGAGGCTGGCTCCACAAGGGGAGGTTATTGTCATGCCGACTTTCTGTAAGTAATATTTGCTATTAAAAGTAAAAAAGTTTTGAGATAGGGCGATATCTACAAGTTCTTCGATAAGGGAAACTTCGGCTGAAGATGCCCCTTTATTGCACATCATATAACTAACCCACTCTACTCCCTCAAGATGGGTTATTGAGGAGTACAGGTCTTTAACATCCACTGTTAAAAAATTTTAATTTGGTTGAAAATCTAATGCATTGATATTTGAAAGGAACATCCACGAGTCTTTACAAATCTGACTCTCCTGAATGACATATTTCTTTAAGGTATGGTCAATAACTTTGGCAAGGGAGTATGTGATGCTATTTCTTGCATCCATTAATATTTTTATAAACTTTTGGAATACCAAAGAAAATAGGTATCCGAGGTGCTGGCATAGACAAAAAGTTATACAAGTCCATGTTAATTCTAGCATCAATAAACATATTGTTCAAAAAAGAGCGAATTCTAGAATAGGCATTATTGACCTCAGACTTAGAAACTTCTACGTAAGTATTACTGTTTTAAAACTTGTTCTATCCTACTAATATATTCATCAGTATTCATTATAGCCAGCCCTCCCCCTTGCTGGGCTGCATCCCTCGTACCCATGCTTGTTTTAAACCCTGCAACAACAATTTCCCATCTCTGCTGATGTTAGATACAAAAGGTACAGTATTATTATTCTGCTCAATGGCATTCCATATGTCTAACTCACATACTTGTTCAAAAAAGTCTAGTACGTGGTATAAATGTGGATAAAAACTGCTTGCTATATTAAAAACATTAGTGTTATTACTCTGGCCTAGCAGCACAATGAGATTAAGCTTCCTAACAAAAAGTTTTAAATCAATTAATGTTTTTGCTACATCTGCTTTACATGATGGTACAAAGCTCTGCCCTTTGGCTAACACATCAACAAGTTTTTGTTCAGTTTGTAAGTCAGTATAATTGTAAATCTTAAAGTCATGACCAGAATTAAAAATAATGTTAGAAACATTCACAGGGTCTACCTTTAGTCCATTTATCTCCTCTGTTTGTTCCAGTTGTTCTTGTTGTTGTTGTTGTTGTAGTACTGGTGGACTCCACCATGTCGTGGGGGATGATTCAGTGCCCTGTTCTGAAAATTTCCAGTTTGGTGTGAAGGTCTTGCTTCATTTTCCCCAGTAATGTCTTGGTTACCTGGTAAAGCTTGTACTGTCCTGTTGTTGGCTATGTGTTCACTTCTCCTAACAGCAGATGTATTTTTTCGACGTTCAAATGACCCCCTATGTGCACTCCCATTGAACCAGTATTATCATGTGTTCCATCTTCGATCTCATTTGGGTTTTTGGGTTTATGTTGTTCATAAGTTTCCTACCTCCACAATGATGAATCTGGTTTTAAAAAAATAATACCTTTAATAGTCATATGTAGGTTAGAAGTGGGAGTGTAGGTTTTGTATGGATATACAAACATGTGTATATATGCATATATACTCATCCTGTGAATCTACATTTCTAACAGTCTATAGTTACATCAGTTAAAGTGGTTACAAGTATATAAAAGTTTTTAAAAAAATAATGTTTTCACTGACATGGTTATAGAATACATAATATACATTTTATTGATAAAGTTTTAGTAATGGAGATTTTTAAGGGAACAAGTTTATAATAGCAATGCTTTCTGAGCTTTTAATGAAACATTAATGAAAAGGATTCTAGTTAGTAAAATTTTATTGGCTTCAGTGATCATATGACTTTACCAGCTGATTATTTAAACTGTGGGTATCCTTTGAAATTTTATCTGAAGAAGTTTCTCAATTACGAGAGACAAAAAGTGCTTAAATAAATTGTTTTGTTTTTGCCGGTTATAGTGTGAGATTTATTTGTTGTGTTTTCATATTAGCGATTTTTTGTTTTCTTCTTAAGTAATACCACAGAAAAGAGTAACACAGACAAATGACTGCTGCCAAAGCCATGGATTGAAACTAAATGTAAAAAATGCATAATTATTCCATTTGGGAAAGATAACACCTTTGTTAATTACAATATAGACACCACCCCCCTAAGAGATGACCCAGTGGTACGTGATCTGGGTACCCAGTGGCCTAATGGTTAAGGTGTTTGCCTTACAAACACAAGGTGCAGGGTTTGAGTCTCACAAGGGATAATTGGCTAGGCTTAAAATTGCTCACAAGGGCAGTTAGCTTAGTACTAACCTATGAATCTATGATAGCAATCTGAACTTAGACCACCATGTGTTCACAGTAGTGAGAAATTCCTTTTATATGGCACATCTCATAAGAAAAGGCATGGCATCCAGATCAACCGATGTTATAATTCCTTTGTACTTGTCCCTCATCAGACCAATAATTGAGTACAAAGCGCCAATTTGCATATACCTCACCAGACACCTGCAACAGCTGGAGATACCCCAAAGGTTTTTCACCAAGAAAATACAGGGTACACAAAACAAGACAGAAAGCTCTATCACTGTATTCTGTCTTCTACATGTTACTAAGTGGTGATCTGTGTCTGGCTTACAGGGCAGTCTTTGGCTCATGGAAATGTTATAAATTTATAAATTAAACTATTTGAGGGTCACTTGCTCCATGGATCTTAACCTAGCCTATGACATGAACAAAACATCCTACAGAGAGAGGTACATCTCTCAGAGACTACCCCTTCTCTGGAACAAGCTTCTTATTCAGGTGAAGTAGAATCCCTCCCTGACCCTCTTCAAGCACAACCTAGACCAACAGATGAGTAATCATAATTTTACTCTGGGGTGGTGCTCATGTCCCTCATGGACACAGGCAGTCAGTATTAATTACCATACTGTAGTCTCATACCTCTGTGAACTCCGTTCATCTAGCTATTGATAACTGGGAAACTTGGGATAAATATGGCTAGGCTTGTAAAGGCTCTTGGGCTGTTAGCATAGTAACCTCCTATGAACGTAGTTTCCATTCATCCTTAGAGCATCTACATTTTTGTGATAAATTGTCAGCCACTTATTTTTGATTACTACTTAGAACCATTACAGATATTTTTGTATGTGTATGACTGCCGTGGAATTTGTGTTAGGTGAAGACCGTCATAGAATTTGTGCTCAGTTATGGTAAGGAACAAAGTCTCCACATATAGTTACCATCCAGTTACTATAGTTTCCGATCTATTGAGTGTTGTATGTGAACAGCATAAGCAAAATGTGCTATATTTCAAATATATAGTGTATTAGCATCATCAGAAAATGATATCTAGATAAATAAATTTACTGTTGATATTACAGCTCTAGCAACTAAATTTACTGAAATGTTATGGTCTGCTCAGAAATATTTTTTGCTGCAATGCAACAAAATTTCTTTCTAAATTAAACTCAAACATCACAGTTATCTCTGGGATTTTTAAACTATACGTACTGTAAAGATGACTTTCGTGTGAATAGTTTTCCTGTTTTACATTTTCCTGAAGAACTTGTGGTTCTAAAATATTAGAATTTCTTTGAAGCATGTTTAGAAAAATTGCTCTACAGAAATCTTTCAGGACATGGTAGGCATTCTGATTAAAGTCTTCAGACATCAAAGGCTGTAACTAGTCAGTTCATCTCAGGGCACAAAGATCTAAGAAGTCATTAATTTAATGTAACCACCTTGTGCAGACTTCAGTTCATCTTCTACTCTGCTGAAAGAGATTTCCAAAACTTGTTCTATATGTGTTGAATTGTTTAGCCACCAGCATCAGAAACCTTCCTAATCTCCAACTGTTCAGGAAAGCCTTCTTTAAACAAATCACTGAGTCTGGTCAGTGAAGTTGCTTTCATGTCATCCACCAGTTCCTCCTTGCCCCCTTCTACGGCTTACTAGTTATCTCATTTTTGTTATGCATGCTTTCCTTCTCTGGATAACAATCTCCTTCTGTGCTCCCATTTTCAACACATTTTACTTTCAACCTGATTGTTAAGCATTTTATATTTATTTGTTTACCCAGTCCACACCACGGTTCATTTTAAATGTACTCTATTACCTATGGCCCATGTCATGACTTAATGGGTTTCTCATACCAGCCCACCTACGTGATCAGTAAACAATAAGTACAGATAAATAAGCATGTTGCTCTTTCTGTTCTACACCAAAGAATACACTGCCATGGCTTGGATTCCCTCACAAACTTCTTTATTGAAACAATTCTACACAAGTTAAAAGATTGAGCGCTTTCTTCCCTATGCCCAGGGATTTCATCAGAATCTGTGTCTATTAGCATTTTCCCCCTTTATATACTTTATGACAATGATGACATCACTAATTATCCCATTAAACACTGACAAAAATATATATATATTTAAAGTGCATTTAAAGTGCACCATACTTCAGTTTAAAACCCTCAGTTATAAAAATCTTAAAACATTCAAATAAAATTCATGACAATTCCCTAAAGACACCATTTAGTGACATACTATCTTCCATTCCAATTTCTACCCATTACACTACTTCCATTTAAAATTTTATTTAATGAATGCCATTTTTTTACACAATATAGGCTTAATTGATATTATTTCATTTAACCCTGGGGTTTGGCTTGCTTGCAACTTAATTTGCCATCTTGTTTCTCTTTCTTCTATACGGCTTCTATAATCCCCACCCCTAGGGTTTTGCAACACTTTTTCTAAAATGCCAAAACTAAACTCTTTACAATTCGGGCAGATTGTCGAATGCCTATATAGGGCATTGTTAACATTCTTGGCAGATATTTGGTATGTGTGTTCATATATCCTGTCCCTCAATCATCTTTCAGTTTTACCTACATAAAAGCTGAGACAGGATTTACACATAGCCAAATAAACTACTCCTGTGGTCTCACAGTTTCCCTTCTCAAATCTAACTATAGTTCTTAATGAGTTGTTAATGGTAATTTTCTCTTCTGTACAAATATATTTACATTGAGCAATTTCCACATTTTGTAGTGCCATACCTACCCATATTCTTTGTGACCATTTCAAAGGTCTTTTTTTAAATTAGGACTTATCTTGTACACAAAACTTGGTTTTGAATCCCCTATAGCCCATAACTTCGGGTTATTTCTAAGAATAGCCCAATTTTTATTAACTATTTTTTCCACCTCAAATGCTTTACTCCCATATGGGATAACCATAGCCTTTTCAAATCTATTATGTTCTTCCTTTGTTTTATTTTTACTTTCTTCTATAGCACTTGAATTCCCTAATAGGGGCTTATATTTCCCCCCCATTCACCTCTTACATATCCAACGTATTCATCTATAATTTTTGTTGGGTACCCTCTCTCTTGAAATTATTTTGCTACTATCAATAATTCATCCTCTATGTCCTCTTCCTTGGAAGTCATTCTTGCTATTCTTATTAATTGTCCTTTAATAATACTGTTTTTTGTCTTACTGGGTGGTCACTTGAATATTGTAGGTAGGAATTACTAAAGGATGTTTTTTGATATACCTTAGATTTAAAACAATTGTTGTCTTTCTCAATGTATATATCTGAGTAATTTATCTCATTCTTATTATATTCGTATGTAAATTTCAAAAATCCTGTACTTTCATTTAGATAGTGAACCAATTCTTTAATTCTATTTTCTGAACCTTTCCACAAAATAAAAATACCGTCCAGGAACCTAGCATATAGATTCATATACTGAAATAAGTCATTTTGAAAAACTTTACTTTGCTCCCACTCTAACAGCACAAGGTTAGGGAAAATAGGAGCACATGAAGCCCTCATAGCCACCCCCTTGTGTTGCCTGTAATATTCTCCATCAAAAATTATATAATTATGGTCCAAGACTATTTCCATGAATTCCAAAATAAGCTCTTTTTTATCATGTCCTAAAGTGGTGTTCCTGTGTAGATTCTCTAAGAACCAATCTAAACCTTCTTTTTTTTGGGATAGATGTAAATAAAGCAACTACATCTATAGTTCAGAAAATTATTTCTTGATCCCAAAGTTCTTTCCATATCCTTCCTAGAAAGTCCCATGAGTCTTTAAGAATGTGCTCTGCATTCACTACATGCTGTTTTAACCATCTATCTGTTACGACACCAAAGGGGTATGTTTTCGACCCACATCCATCCACAATGGGTCTAAAAGTTAAATTTTCCAGCCCTTTATGTGTCTTTGGTATACCAAATATAGTGGCCACTTTTGGTTTCCTTACTTTTAAATAATTTTATAGTTTTTCTGTTATTTTTTGTTCTATCAAATACTCTTCTAAATAAAAATCTACCCTTCTGTGGCTAATATTTATTTCATTCACTGAGGATGGTTGGTATGTGTTTGAATCTCTGGGCATCTCAAATATTTTTTGGGAGGATTCTAAGGTATCGAAAAAAAACATTCCTCCCCCTTTATCTGGCCACATCACTCGTCTTGTCCTCTTTTAGTGATTTTAAAACTTCATTTTCTTTCTGATTCAAATTTTTGTTCATAGGTACATGCTGTTTACTTTTCATCCTGTAAATGTCTTCCATTATAGCTCTTTCTAATATATTTAGTGTTGGATCTAATGGTGGGTTATACACATTTTTTTCCTAGGTTCTATACTGCTGATTCTCCTTTCGATTCTTTTTTGGTCTTGTAACAAATAGGCTAAATTAAATTTTCTTAAAAACATTTTTAGCTCTATAATTGTTTCAGTGTAATCAAATCGTTTTGCAGGTACAAATTTTAGACCTTTCATACAAAGATGAAAATGTTCTTTACTTAATTCTATCCCTGCATAATTGTATATATGATATCCTTGCATTGTGTATGTTATTCCATCCTGAACAATATTTTCTACCATCTCTGTCTTTTGTTCCTGTTCCTTTTGTTCCATCCACTTTCCCAATAGTCTCTTTCTTCTTCCAATCCCACATCCCATTCTTGTTGATATTGAGAAGATTGAGGTTCATAATTTTATCTATTGTAATGTTCATTATTGTAGGTTTTTCCCTTTATCCCATAGCTTTGTTTCCCTTTATGGCCATTTCTATTCTTACCCATTAAGTCTCTAGTTCCATTTCCTTTTTTGTCTTTCTTTAATACATATGCCCTATTTTCCTTGTACTCATTCAAGTCTCTGCATTTTCTTGCATTTTGTTTCACATAATTTATTACACTTAAAATCAATATTGTCCATTTTCCTATAGTATAAACCTTCATATTCTAAAAATAAAAGATCATTCTTACTTCTTCTGTCTAATATTTCTGCTTGCCCTATAAGCATACTCAACTTCTTGTCATTGTTTTTTATAATCTTTTCCATCATTTCAATCCCATATCTATTAAACTTCTCTACAAATTCAGCAATTAAGTTGTCATCATATGCTAAACCAAACGGGAACTTGTACATCCTTAGTCCCATAGGTATAACTTTTTTCATGACACATTCTGATAAATATCCATTTTCTAATTGCAGTTTCTTAATTAAAAACATTTTTGTCTCAAAACTAAAAATCATGTCTTTAACACAACCTTCAGCAGTGTTATTAGCTAGGTTTATCACTTTTACCATAAATTTAATTTTGTGCTTTATCTAAAACAACCTTATCTGAAAAAACATACTGTTTAGTTAATAAATAATCAAATCCCTTTCCATGTCCAAAGATATTGTTTTGTGGAACAGTTCTTTCAGAATTACTCACATGTTTTTGAGGTGTGTGAATATGTCCATTGTTGTTACACACACTCTGCTCCTTTCTATGAGCCTGACTAATTCCACAAAACGAATTCTCATCATATCTGCCCTTAGCGAGAATTTCTTTTGGTCTTTCCCCCATTCTCCTGGCTTCGAATACCTTTTCACTGCAAGTCACTGAGCCTTCATGCTGTTGTAGGCTCCTAATAAAGCTCCCATTTTCGTTTTCTTTAGCATTTGCCTCGCCTTCACCATTATCTCCTTCTGGCTGTTTGCCTCTCGTCCCACTTTGAATGACATCATTAAGTGGCGACGAATGACGCTTCCTTTTCGAATAAACACTTTCACTTTGTTCTCCTGGTTGAGTGAGGAGCTCTATCCATCTAGTAAGCTCCCCCTTCATGATTGCCAACTCAGATTGAACTTGGTTCAATTCCTCTCTTCTAATGGGGGAAAAATCGTCGGTATGTCGTCCAGGGAATCCATACCGCACAAAAGGCTCTTCAAATATACTAGGAATACAGGAATGAGCCCAACAGTGTATAAGTTCACAATCTACACCAAAGAATACACTGCCACGGCTTGGATTCCCTCACAGACTTCTTTATTGAAACAATTCCACACAAGTTAAAAGATTGAGTGCATTCTTCCTATGCCCAGGGATTTCATCAGAATCTGTGTCTATTAGCATTTTCCCCCTTTATATACTCTATGACAATGATGACATCACTAATTATCCCATTAAACACTGATAGGAAATATATATTTAAAGTGCACTTAAAGTGCACCATACTTCAGTTTAAAACCCTCTGTTATAAAAATCTTAAAACATTCAATTTCTGTTCTGTTTGATGCTTGTTATAGTTTGTCTTGTTCATAGTATTTTATCCAATAAACTGCAAGTACTTTATATCATTTTATTTTTATGGTTTCAGAGCAAACTTATAGAATTCTTATCTGGCCTAAAGAAACCCAGACCCATTAGTTCACCTCCTCTTAGCTCCTTTCAGGATCTATACACCTTTTTCTAAACTTTTAGCAGATTGGTTTATTAGGGTTAGAGGTCATAGGCAGACCCACATGGAGGCTACATGGCTCAGTCCAAACCAATGTTTAGACTATAGTTACCAGGAGTTAGCACCAGGCAAAAATTCAATTTGCTTACTCTTCTTTAAGGCTGTGGAAAGTACCCATCATTTCTGATGATTATCTCAGACAGGTATAAAGGGACCTTTTCTCCCATGGTCCCTCAAAGGATTCTACATTTTTATGAGAGGTCCATTCACAAGACATATGGGATTATCTCTGACTTGTTGTGGTCCATTAACTTTGTGTTTCACAATGGGGACTTGGTTAGATGATAGTTTCATTCCCTATTTGGTAACAATGTGTTTTCCTATGTTTTCCATTATTCAGCATCCAAGATAGGACATGATAGCGCCACATACTGATGTGTTATTGCTTACTTCTAAACTTAGCACAAGTAACTCAACAGGGCATCATTTACTTCAAGTATGTCATGGTAAAAGGAACAAACTCTAGTTACTACCTTATTTACAATCCACCAAGTTAGATGGGGGCATCACTTAAAGAACTCACTGACGTCTTCATCATTTTGGTCTTGAAAGGTTCATATTCATTTGTTTGTAGTGTTTTTTATGATCAGGGTGGAATACTGTCATGATACAAATACTGAACATTATTTTGCATTACCTCCTTTGAGCCCTTTTGGGTTAACTTGATGAACTTGCCATGGATCATAGGTTGTGAATTCACAATCCTTTTTATTGCACCTTAAATTATTCAGCATAATGAATCAACCAGGAAATCAATAAAATGTTTTTTTTTTCAAATTGGATCAAAATCCCCAACTACATTAGAACTAGTAAATATAATAACAGAGTTAAAACAACTGTAACTGAGATCTTTAGAAAAAGGTAGGAGCAAACTACATGGGAACAATACATATAGGGGAGGAATGAAGTTTAAAAGAGGGCAGGACTTAAATGAGCTATGTAATGTTTGACTGAAAATGATTGGGTAGATTATAACTGATATATAATGTTTGTAACTGGAAGTGTGCCAGTATGGTTTGTGATATGAAATGCTTGTAACTAGTATTGTGTCATGGTGGTTTGTTTTCATTTATATAAATGTAGGATTGCTTATGTCTTAAGTGATTGTTTAAAAAAAGAAGTAGGAATTGAATAATTTATGTAATGTTGCTTAGGTTATATGATATATAGCAATATATGTAAAGCATAATATTTGTTAATTTTAACTTGTTAATACAGTTTCATCATACCTCTCAACTTTAGAGCAAGAAATCTGGACAAAGCTATAAATAATGGGGGACAAAGGCCCACAACTTGGGACAATTTTTAAATACTGCTCTTACAAATTTAAAAAAGTTAATAGAATAACATGTTTTATATTAACATGAATTTTCTGAAGGGTATGAAGACTGAATTTTGAATGTCTGTCATTTTTTGAATTTAGTCCTCAATGATTTATCAGTAATGTGCCAAAAGAGCACAACTTTATGAGAAACAGCCCGGAAATAAGAGGCAAAAATCTGGACATTCTACAAAAAAATTACACAGCTAAGAGGTATATGTTTGATTACTTTTATATAAATGTAAATGTTCCTATGTCACAAGTGATAATTCAATAAAGGTGTTTAAAAAAACAATAAAGTGAAATTTGAAATAAAAAAAATCCCCACACCCCTTGCAAGGGTTTTAACCACAATATTCTTTAAACTGATGTAACTAACTCTGTGGCTGCAAAACGTCAAGGCAAGTTAATAAAAGTTGAGATGATTGTTAGTTTAATCAGTCTAGAGTATTCACATATGGCTGAAAACCAAATAATATCAATTTCCTTAGACTACAACAAAGCCAGACGTGGATTATTTAGCCCATTTTGTGTGTGCCCTGTCCTACTTGTGGCATGTGTCTCATTTGACTAGGATCTGCAAACTCTCCTTAACAGTAGGAAAAATTGAGCACAAGTGAAGATACTTTGATCTCTTGAATGGCAAACTTATTTTCAATAAAATTTATGATCATTAGCAGTCAGAGACATGTCAGACTATGACAGTGTTTTTATTGTGAGAGATCTCTACTTGATTGACACTTTTGACAGTGGTCTTCTAAAATGAGGATCACAGTTATGCTACTCAGAAGACTTGTTCATAAAAGGAATGCAAACTCATTTCTTGGTTACTTGCAAATAACTTGACTTCTCTTAGGTCAGTGACAGATGTGATTTTGGGGGTTGCCTTCAATCTGAATGTTGTTTTTCTTTTGGTGATAGTATGAATTTGACTACATCAGCTCTGGCCATCCTGATCAGATTTTACTAGAAATCAAAACACCAGATCTATAACTTTGAAAAATCCAGAATCTCAACTCTCCCTACTGTGGACAGAGGAACAATCCCTAACATGGGGCCTGAGGGAGGGGAGTTAAGTTCAGGAGTTCAACATTGTACATTTCCGACAAGTCCAAGTTTCAGTCAAATCTTATCAGAATGGCTGGATTTGACATTGCATTCATTGACCATGTGATTGTGTAACCCAAATCATCTGTTCCTCAGTAAGGTTTTGAAAGGTGGCCTACATTCAGATTTAATCCTACCTAAAATATCAGAAAATTCTAGTTCTATTTCAGTCGGGTTGTCAGAGACAGCATAGCAATGAGACAGCCCCTACTAGAGTACTAAGGGAGCTGTTAACATCTAATGATTAATGGTGCTACATCAGTCTTGTACCCATTGAACTCTTAGCAGCACTTAGCCTTGCAGATAATGGGATTCACATTGATAATTTGCACACGAACTGCAGACTTTCAGGAGTTACACTTAAATGATTTGCCTCTTACTGCTTTGCTCACTCACAAAAGGTAGTCTCTGGGTTACATTCTTCTGAACTGTGGAGTTCCTTGGGCTTGCATTATGGACCCATTGGTACTTAACTATGTAAATCTTGCCCTAGCAGATATCATCCGAGGTAGAGTCCTTCATTACCAGTTATACATAATTGCACCTCTCCTTCTCTAGGAGAGAATGTTAGTCAAACATTCCATGACAGATGATCTGAACTACATCCATCACTGACTGAGCAGCAATCACCTGAAAATTAACACACTGAGCAGTAGCCAAAGCAATACATGTCATTCCTGGGGGCTTCACGTTGTATGCTGTTGAACTCCGGCATTATTAATGGGAGTCATAAGGAAGAATTGGTTTCAAGGGTGAAAGACCGTGAGTTATCCTCAATGACAGACTTATACTTGAGGAACAAGGGTCTGCTGTTATCAAGTTTTCTTAATGTAATTTAAGAAATGTAGCCCAACTCCAAATACCTTCTTCAACTAGAGGAACTGACTGTATTTACTGAAGCTTTGATTTCCTCTCACTTTAACTACTAATTTCTCTCTTTCTGGGGCTGTCTGACATAGAAATTAGATGTAGCTAGTTCAGAATGTTGCTGCTATCTGGCTATTGAATGGTATTCCACAGTTCTAGCATATTAAAACACTCCTGTGGAGCTAATAATGGATGTCTATCTACTCTTGGATAGTTTACCAAGTTCTCCCAGGGGGACGTACACTACTCTACATGGCTTGGGACCCCATACCTAAAATTGCTACCCCTGTCCTACATGACTTTGATCCTCCATACTTAGAATTCTTAGGTGCAGCTTGTATCCTTGAAATTTTTTTCTTTTTTTATATCAAGTGCCATATTTTTTGTAACATATATTCAGTGAAAGTGGAAGTCTTATAAATCGGTTGGATTCAAGAATAACCTTAAAGGCACATCTGTTTCAGCTTGTTTTTATAAAATTTACATCAGTATTTAATTGCTCTTATTACCTTACTAGTTTCCCCTCAGTGAGAATTTAACTTATATTGAGTTTGTTTTCTTTATATGTGCATTTTACTTCACTGTTATGTTCTGTTGTAATGTACTTATTAAAAAGGACCTGACTATGAATGTTGAAATGTAATGATAGATCTCATTAACTTGTATACAGTTTATTCTTGTTTTAGTTGGAACAGCAGCAAGACTTGATGAGCTGTCATATGTGGACCTGCAACTTCAAGAGCTACAGCTTCTAGCTGATGAGGTAGCCATGTTTCCGTCCCCCACAGCAAATTCAAATACTTCAGTTTGGAGATAGCAGTTCAGGACAGTCACAAAAATAAGATAGAACAGTTGTATGAAATGAAAACTATTATACAAAAATGGTTTAAGCATAAAACTCATGGCTACCCTGGTGGTGTACTGTGATAAAGCCCTAACCATAGCCCACTTAATCCAGGTTTGATTACAAGCTTGGGTGACTCCTGGAGCATCAGGATAGGAATGGACAGTTGCACTGATGTTCCCTGTAGTGATCCCTTGTAGAGGTTGGGGATGCTGCATTGAGGAGACATAGCTTAAGAAGAGGTTAGGGTGGTGGCATGGGTGAGCAGCTGTGAAAGCAGAGTGATGTGTGGCACACTCTCCCATTGCACACCTGCCCCTTGTGTATCACCACATTACCGATTGTGTGGAGGGAGTGGCAGGTATGGCATACTTGAAAAACATCCAGAGGAATGGTGATGACCAAGACACCTAGGATGCCCTTAGTTCCCATAACCAGCTCCAAGTATAAATTGGAGAAAGTCCAGACAATCAGAAATAGATGGTAGACAGGTCATGGATGTAGGACACTGTGTATGAAGCCTGTAAGATTATGAAGTGACCCCCAACAAAAGAAAAATAGAAAGCTCATGAGTTGTAATTTAGTGAAACTTAATGGTAAGTTGCTTGCATGGTCACCTCTTAACTTCACCAGATGACTGTGCTTTAAATTTAATGTTACAGTACAGAATCTTACATTAGTTAGCAGAACTAGCTAGAACCAATCACTGCTAGGATCAGATAAAGGTCACATTAAACAGTCATGGCTTTCGTATGGATCTGTTAATCTTCATGATCATTAGAAGTCTCTAAGACTTTCTGATTACAAGAAACAACAGTGACATATATTTTGAAGTTGTTGGACTAAACATCCTCACAAGTCAAAAACAGGAGCCCTCATTAAACTATAGTAGCTCTTTCATCATTTCCCATTTCAGGTTACATGCTTTGGGAGCTGGAAGATGAAGTCTGGTATCTTCATTTGGCGAGCCCTGCATAGGTTACTAGGGCTCTAACAGAAAATAGCAGTTCAGGCCTTGCCTCTCCGGTGACATAGAGTGATAAAATCCTCCATACGGCCCAGATGACCCTGGTTTGATTAGTGGCACAGGTAATTAATAGAGTGGTGGGCGGAGGATGTTCCTCAATAATGCTCCTTTAGGGGAGGCATGGTCCAAAGAGAGGAATTGCCCCTGGACATGATCGGTAAATGTGGGAGGTGGTGTGGGGAATTAGTAGGGCATATAATGCTTTTCAGGCCTTCTTGTATGGAGTTCTGGAACAGAATCTTACCAGTTCATTGTTCAGAGAGGAGGCAGTGGTTTACTTGAGGAGCTCCCCACAGAATCAAATCTTGGAAGACACCCTGATTTGGTTTCCCTGGTCCTGCTTAGCTTGTATGTCATAAAGTTTTGCTCTGACAGAATATAAGATACCTGTAGACTGAAATTGTGCTGTGAAGCTATATCTCAAGCTAACATGGCTAGTCTGCAAAGGGGGTACAACCTGGCTCCCCTTTGCTTGTTGAAGTACTATATGTGGTATTGTCTATAACCACTTGAAGAGGTCCCAAGGACCAAAGATCATTCAGAGAGTTGACTTCTTTGATCAGGGCAAGCATCTCCTTGATATTTATATACTGACATCTGTCCTTGGTGTCCCACACCCCCTGCATTTTTATCCATACTGACATTGCTCCTCAAGAAAAGTACTTAGCATCTGTAGTGGCTAACTACTTTGGAGCAGGAATGGAGAAAGGAATATCTGAATTTAAGGAAATCTGTTGTCTTCACCAAAAGATTTCCCTTCTGATAATCCCCAGCACTGTGATTTGAGAAGATAAAAAGTGTTGCTGCTGGGACCAAATAGATGTCATACGCCACTGTATCTTTCCAATATGCTAGGGGTATCATAAGAATCACAGAAGCCATGAGACACAAAATCCTGAGGCATTCACTCACAGTGACCAAAGCCTTGCAAATAGATCTAAATAAAGACATAGTTTTCCTGCTGAAGAAACAGTCTTTGAACTGAAGTGTCTAGTTGACATCCCAGGAATGCAACCCTGTGTAAAGGAGTTAACTTTTGAATGTTCTCGTGGAATTCTAGCTTGTATAAGAGATCACTCACCCAATACAGAGATTCATGACACTTTAAAAAAGACTCTGCAAAGATAAGCAAGTTAACTAAATGAGAAAAAGGAGGTAACAGGCTGTGTAGTGACATCATTTTGAAGTTTGCCAGTATTACAAACAGGTTTAGGAAAGAAAGATCCAGAACTAGTTGTGATTATGTGAGGTAGTGCCAGCTATGCCAAAGAGAGAGAAGGGCAGTGCATGTATAACATATGCCAGCATAAACTAGCTGGAGTTTTGCAAAGAATTTATGCTATTTGTCTATTAAACTGTTTTGTACAGATGCTTGTGTTAAGAATGTATTTGTAAAGCTGCTTGTGTTAAAAATGTATCAACAGTAGGTCCTGCTTGACAGAAGAGAAATATACATGTATGTCAGGCTGTATTGTGTTAATTGCTGAAATGTATATATGTTAACAGAGGATGCTAGAAGGGAGGGGGTTAAGCTCAGACCAGGTTACCTTGGGAAAAATACTTTATAACTTATACCAAGTAATTTAATTTCAAAGATTGTATCTCACAGTTTTGAATGCAGCCAGTGATGCAATGTCTGTGAAAACAAGGACCAGAAATCCTGCTATATTGTCCTTAGTGGTGAATTAATTGCTACCCTGGAAGAGTGAAAGTGTTTAAATGATTTTATACCTTCCAAATGCTGTAACAAATTTTAGCATAAATCTCTGTGTATGTATTATGACACATATGTGCAAGATCCTGCTTCATCTTCTAGTAAAGGGGGTAGTGTGGGAATCAGAGAGTCAGGTGATAAGATATGATGTCATTCTATAATCCAGCACTGAAATGTTGCTTTAATACAAGATGAGACAGAAGTCTCAGGGCAGTCTGTTTGTGAACCCTGACAAGACAGACCTCTCACCCACATCACCTTGCCTTGCTCTATTAAGTAAGCAGGAAACAGTAACTTTTTAGATCAGTCAGGAGAAAATAGTGAGATTAGTTAAGTATTGTTTTTTCTCTATCTGTGTGAATCTTTCCATCTGTGTTATTTTTAATAATGCCTGTGATTGAAACTCTGCTGTTTATTGTAAATAGATATTTAGTATTTTCATATTCTTGTATTATTTCAAACTTTTCATTGGGGTTGGTATTTTTAAGAATATTTTAACCTTTTAGAGAACTTATATTTATTTGGTGACACTGTGGTCACTTCTGAAGGTCTTGCTGGTTGGTCAACATTACTATTGATATTAGTATTAATTTCACTCAGTATAATTGGATACCATGTAAAGAGCCTTAAAATAGCTGGCTTGTGACACTGAAACTACCTTATAACCTAAGCAAAGGTTATAGAGTGGGTAATCTGTGCCAGCCATTCCTAGGTGTGTGTGTGTGTGAGTGTGTGTGTGTGTGTGTGTGTGTGTGTGTGTGTGTGTGTGTGTGTGTGTGTGTGTGTGTGTGTGTGAAAATCAAATCTCAAAGAGTGCATGTGTTAGCTACTTGAAACAGGTACAAAGAGCTCCTTAGTTGGCAGTGTGGATTCTTATTTGGGGCCTAGAGAGAGAGAGACAGACAGACAGAGAGAGAGAGAGAGAGTCCAGCCCCAGGACTGGAGTGTGTCCCCTGTGTGCTTTTAAGGGAAACTATGCTTGATGCAGAGAGCTGGATCCGAAAATACTGTGTGTATCCATTTTTGTTCCAAGTGAACATCTCTCACCAGTGTCAGTGGTGAGGATTGAGGATCCTTAATTACTGACCCAGAGGAGAGACATCAAACTAGTCTCCAAGCTTTTTCTTTCTTTGGCACTAGAAACATCCTTGAATAAAAACTCTATTGTACCTGGGAAGGAGTAACTGGTTCTATCATTCCTTAGGACAGCATGTGATGAAGAAAATGTGGAAACAAGAGTCTGATCTGCAGGATGATATATGACCCCCTGGAAAGAAGGAATTCCCTCCCACTGATATCATTAACGTTGGTTTTCAGAACTATCTATCTGTTGCCAAAGAGAAAAACTGAGATTAAGACTTTTCTGAAAGAAAACCAGGGCCTGGGTGGAAGGAGGCCATAAGGTCTCTTGCATAGTCATTCAGACTTGTTGGATGGTCCTTGGTCTTGAGAGGTTTGAGACTTTTTTTGCAAACTCTTTGCCACTTCTTTTTAAATGTCTGTTTACTAAAATCTTTTGAGAGTGTTTATTCTGTTTTTGCTAAAATTGGATGAGGAGAAAGAAATTCTTTGGACAATTTGAAGTAGGAGGGCTGACAAATCTCAGAGATTCCCTAGATCATCTTGCCCCTTTCATCATGCTTTCTGATCAGCTCTGCAGCAGAGGAGCCAAACACTAAATCTCTATCCAATGGGGAATTTAAAACCTAATTTTACACCATCTGGGAGGTTCTGAGAATACAGCTAAGCAAACCACTCTTAAACAGTACCAGTAGCACTGCCCATGGAAGAAGTATCAACAGAGTCATACACACAGTGCAAATAATATTTATTTATTCCTGTGCAATGGAAGAAACTAAATTACTTAAAGTAGATGTTTTTCCACAAGACAAAACTATTGATAAAACATTCTTCATACTTTCACAATATTTCAGAACAAACATTAACATACGAACCTGACATTTTAAAATGTGAAAATCAAAGTTGGAGAAATATAAACTTTACCCCATACCTATAAATAATTTCCCCATCCGTATGAGAAAGAATAGAATTGGAATTAACTAAGTGTTTAGCAGCAGTGGCATCAGCTAAGGCTATAGCTGCTAGGTCAGGTTTGGGAATAGTGTATAAAAATTTAAAAAGGAACTTTATACGTCCTATCTGCCTTTTTAGGGAAAGCTGGCTGACTATCAGGAAAATTGCAAGCAGTAACACACACATCCTCTAAAGAAGACAGAACAAGAGGAACAGGTGTAGGTTCTAGAAAATTGTAATGCAACAACTCATAGTATTTCATGACGGACTGAAAATCCTCAGTGTTCTCCTACTGAAAACACTGGGACATTGTAGAAAGAGACCCCCCCCCCCACAGGGAGAATCAGAAATTGTGCTGTCCTCTTAGTCTGAATATGAAATCTGGGGAAAAAACTGAATCTCTCACTGCATCTTCCTGTTAGATTCAGAATCTTGAATCTCTTCAGGAATAGTGGAATCCCTCTTTCTTTAACAATAAAATACTTTCCAAGAAGAATCAGTAGCCCAAATTAAACCCCTAGCCAGTCCCAGTAAACTACTCCTATCCAAAGAAATTTGAGAAGTAGATACATGCTTGGTTTCTGTTTCTTTATGACAGGAAAAACGGGACCAACTGTGTTATTAATGGTTCCTCAGGGATGGTCAAAGCATTCTGACGCAAGAGAGAAAACTTCCATGTTCTCTCTCCCAAAACAGGTAAGAGTGGCTCTCCCTTTTCCACTGAGGTAACTCCAACAGCTGCAGAGGACATGGACATGGCTAACCTCC
This sequence comes from Protopterus annectens, assembly GCF_019279795.1. NCBI lineage: Eukaryota > Metazoa > Chordata > Ceratodontiformes > Protopteridae > Protopterus > Protopterus annectens. Next base: position 1,065,662,834 of record NC_056743.1, read on the forward strand.
AGGCCATAGTGGTTGTTGATACCACATCTGAGGAAGCTGGGGTGAAAGTTGAGTGGTCTGATGAACAACAAATGACCATAGCAGAGTTGTCCATCTATGGCTGAGGCAAATTGCTAGCCTTCTGTGGTGGCAAAGGCTGCTTGCTTAATTTTTTTTCTTGTTGTGGCTGAAAGAAGGACCGACTAGCAATCTGTTGCATGGTCAAGCCAAAAATCATGCCTCTTTCCCATGGAAGACAAACTGCAAATGCCATTTAAATCTACCGGTCCACAGAAATTACTTTTTTTACTGAAAAAAACACAGTAAAAAGCACTTTAAAACACTATGACAGCCCTACAATGGAAAATAAACACAGTTTCTCCACAGAAGACATGTTTTCAGTTATTTTTATACCACTTTTAAACTGACAGAAAAAAAATGAGTGTTCCATTTAAAAGAACATTATAGTCTTGAGACAATCTGTTAAAACAAAACACTCCTAGCCTTAAAATAACTTTCCTGAAGAGAAAGGTAATAAAACTAAAATAAATTTAAGAAAACGGAAGTTTTTTTTTTTTACAAAAGGAACTTATCTGCCCAGCAAAGGAAAGTAGAAGCTCTCCATTGATCCTCAAACGCCTCAGAAGAGCATACTCTTCAGCAGCAATAAAGCCCTTAAGGATTTTGCACACCCAAACTTGTCATTTAGTCACCGTCGTTTGAGCTGACTGACCATTTAGGTGCATGGAAGGTGCTCTGAGGCTTTTGAAGCTAGCTGGCTGTTATATCCTTGGCAGAATATAACCCATATAGTTAAGGCTACTGTAGCAGTGATCATTCAAACATCTATCGTTATGTTAATTCAGCTTAAACAACTGCACTTTCTACCATCTTTTCAACATGGGCAGGGGCAATTACCACAAACTTCTTCGTGGACTGGATCTACTCACACAAGAACAGAGGTGTTAGATATACCTTGATGCCAATCAATTTCAATTGACAACCTAAATGACAGGATCTTAATTACCTTTAGACACTTATTTACTGAGGATGAGCAGCAGGATGGAGGCAAGAAAGCTTGCTACTAGCAGAAGTTTCTCATCTGGGACATACATCTCTAACACCTTTTATCACTTTTCTGATACCTCCCTTTAAAGCACTAAATTACTTAACCTGTTTATACTCTTCTAATACCTCACTTTATTGTACTTCTTAAACTACTATACATACTTCTAATTAGCACAAACAAATTACTATTCCATCACTACTTGTCCATTATCTCCTCTAATCCCTCACTCCATTATATTTTGTAGATTACTATCCTATGCACCCCTCTTCCATCTGTAATGTCTCAGTGCAAGGCTTGCAAATTTAATGTTAGGGAATATCAGTACAAATTGTATTTGTTTCTGCTTGTTTGCCCAGCACCATGCACTGCTGCACAACTTTGTGGCATAGCTGGATAGATAATTTTGACAATTTTCCCTTAGATACAGCTCTAGTACATCAGCATAGTGCTCATCTTTAGTACATCTCTCATCTAAGAAGTATTGCTAGTGAGCTGTGGCCTATTAAACCACCAGCCAAAAACCCCGTCAGAAATAACTATCTACACAGCACCTCCTAGACCAGTCCTGAAAGCACCCCCCTTTGTGATAACTTCTTCAAACCTAGCATTAAGGACAGTTGGACTACCCTTGTTTCTCCTGCCAGCTTTGATGATTTGGGTCTCCTGAGGCAGTGTAGCAACTGCCTCTTTTATACTGAGAATCCTCTACTAATAACTCACTCTAGTACAGAATGGGAGTGATGTATCTATACCAAGAATCTTGAATCCCTGCTTTCTCACACTCAAAACAGTAACACTGAAGACGCTGTCAACTCTTTCACCACTACTCATGCACATATTACCACTACTCATACACATAGTATGCATCCAACACATAAATCAACATATGCGGAGGTTCTCTCAAAAAACTTACCAAAACACCAACAGACCTCAAAAACAGAAGACTGCTACAACTAACACAATTCCCACAACACACAAGACACATACCAACATCAGTGTCTCACCTACCGAGTCCTTAAGACATAATACTCAAAAAACATATTTTCTTGTCATTGGAAACTCCATGGTGAGACACACAGATGTCGCACTCACCAGGTTAGATAAGGAGAAAGTCAAGGTCAGCTGCCTGGTCACTGTCACTCAGGTCTCTCAGCAACAAGTACCATTATGGCTCTGTCATAGCTCATATTGGAGTGAATGACTTGAGATGCACCTCACTCAACTATATGAAGGGAGGCATGATTGAGCTCTCTGAGTATGTCTCCCAAGCAGCCTGGAGCAGCATATTACCCTCACCTAGAATTATGCCACAGTATAAATAAAAATGATCAATTTCAATAATTGCTTAGTTTTTGGTGTCATTCAAAGGAGATCCAGTTTCTGTCAGCCAGAGATGACATGGTCAATTAACCTCTCTGTTTTGCCAGAGATGGTTTGCACCTAGCACCACTAGGCTTTTGGCTGCTGGCAAAGGCTCTTTCCTCTCCCATAATGCCTTTTTTATGCAAGGTCTCAAAAACAAAATTGCCAACATTAAAATTGCCAACCATAGCAAAATAAGGGTTATGCTACTAAACGCTAGGAGCTTAAACCAAAAACTGCACACCCTGGAAGCAGTTCTATCACTGGTGGATGTAGATGTCTTTGCAGTCACAGAAACCTAGTTCAGGGCCTCAAAGAGTACCCCAACCTTGCAAGTTTACAATGTGTTCCACACCTTCAGACCACAAAATGAATATGTGAGAACCAAAGGAGGTGGTGTTTCTATCTAAAGTAGAGATAAATTCACCTCCTGACTAGTTAGACTGGACAACTCCATGGAGTTACTTTATGTTTGGATTACTGTGGGTAAGACCCCAATTCAGGTCATAGCCAGTTATAGATCCCCTTCCATGGATCATGATGCGCACAAGGCCTACTTGACCAAACTGGAGTCAATCCAAATATTGCTAAACACTCTGGTCAAGGGGAGCTTCAATTACCTCACTATCAACTGGGAAGCCTACTCTAGCCCTAACTCAGTTGCTCAAAACTTCCTTGATTTTTTTAACTCAAATGCCCTAGAACAAATTGTTCAAACTCCAACAAAATGAGCAAACATACTAGATCTGATCCTCACTAACATCACAAACAGATACACCACTGCAACTGTCGGTCCCTTATTAGTTAAATTTGATCACAAATCAGTCACCTTCAAACTGGCACTAACATCAAAACTTACAAAGGGCGAAGTCAGACAAAAAATTTCACCAAAGCAAACTATACTCTCCTAGGGGAAGGTATGAATGCATTCCAAGAGCCACCCCCAGCTGGAAGTGGGAACTACACCAAAGCTTGCATTAAAGCCCTGTACAAACACTTGTGTACATGTATAGACTCGGCTGTTCCAGAAAGAATCAAAGCCAGAGCCACAAGTAAAAAAAAAAAAGCAACCCTGGTAGACATCCAGCATCAACAAACTTTACAACAAATGCAAAAAGTCGCTGTCTAAGAAAACTAAGGAGAGACTCCCAACAATGGAAAAGCACTCTCCTCAGCCTCAATAGGCAAGTAAGACAACATGTCAAATCCTCTAAGGGTAACTTTGAGAAAAACTTAGTAACCACTACCAGGGATAATCATAAGGCCTTTTACGGCTACGTACATAGCTTTAAAAGCAGGACCCAAGCATGTGCCGAACTAGTGACTAACAGTATCACACACACTGATCCCACAGAGATAGCAAACCTGCTAGCAAACAGATTTGGTGAAAATTTCACTCCCTTATCGCCTTCAAACTTGTCACAAACCTTTCCCCCAACTCCCCCCCAACCCTACTTAACTAGACAGCATCTCAGGCTGTCTTTTAAACGAACTAAAACATGAAGAACAAGAGGAACCTTGATGAGTGGATGGGTAACGGAAAGTTCACACCGGGGATCACACCAACAGCACTACTAGATAGGGGCCAGGGGTAATAGCTGCTAGTACAAGGGTCTAGGGAACTACTAAAGGGGCGGTGCATACCGCACAATGTGGCTGGGCTAATATATGCCTTTGGGCAGATAGCCCAGTACCAACCTATGAACCTATGAACTAGCATAACCATTAAGTACTCTATTCAATCACAGCCTAACCAATGGCTTTGTTCCTGCAGAATGGAAAACAGCAACAGTTATTCTCCTCTACAAAGGTGGCTTAGCAATAGACCCAGGGACTTTTACGCCCATAAGTCTGACCAGCCTCATCTGTAAAGCCATGGACTTCATAAATAAGGAAATAGGTGACCTCCAAACTCTGGATCTGACCCAATTCAGCTTTGTCAAGGGCAGAGCCTGCCTATTAAACCTGGTGTATTTCTTGAAAAATGTGGCCAGGGCCATTGATGAGGGCAAATCTGTGCAGACAGCATGCCTCGACTTGGCAAAGGCGTTTGGCACAATCCCACACTCAGGCATTACAGATAAACTTAGCAAACTGAATGTAAACCCCTTTGTTGTAAGATAGGTTGCCAACTGGCTCACAAACCAGTCACACTATCAAATTGGATGACTCCACATCATCCAGCAGACCTGTCACCAGCGGGGTGCCACAAGGGTCAGTGCTGGGCCTCCTACTGTTTAGTATATACTTCTTAGAAGTTCAGGCCAAAACTAAGCAGCTGTAGCTGGCCAAGTTTGCAGACGACTGAAAGCTGAGTGCAATTATTGAATCCCAAAATGATGTCAGTATACTTCAGGAGGGTTTTACGCAGACTAGCGACTGGTGTCTTAGTTACAATCTCAAACTGAATGCAAAGAAATGCATCATCATTCTCTTCGAATTAAAACAATGTACCTTCACACTATCAAATTAATAAAAATACACTATGTACCTACACATTGGTAAGAAATCTGGGATAACAAGTAGACTATGACTTTAACTTTGACCACCATGTGTCTACTGTAGTAAAGAAGGCTTTCTTTGTAGCACACTTAATTAGCAAAGGCATCGCCTCTAGATCAAAGGAGATTATAACCCCTCTATACTCCTCACTAATCAGGTCCACAACTGAGTATAACACCATTTCGGCATGTACTGTACAAAGCACCTGTAGCAATTGGAGAGACCTCAGAGGTTTCTAACTAAGAAGATCAAGGGACTCCAGCACGTGCCTTACACAGACCGACTGAAGTCCCTGTCACTATACTCAGTATCATATAGACTTCTTAGAGGAGACATATGCCTGGCTTATGAGCAATCTCCAATCCAAACCTAATAAATTTGCTGCACATATGTATATTAAACATGACTAGAGCTACCCATTCCAGGGACTTAATATGGCCTGTGACTTGAATAGGACATGCTGGAGGGACAGATTTGTCTCCCAGCAACTGCTGCATCTTTGGAATAGGCTGTCAATTCATGTGCAGCATAGCACCTCTATGACACTTTCAAAAGGAATCTGGACAAGTGGATGGGGCACCATAAATTCTTGGGGAGTCATTAATAAATGCAATCCTGGGTATTGACTAGAGTATCTATGGTATTACATTGGGATGAAATGGCTAGGCTTGAAATGATCTCCTGGTCAATAGCCTAGTAACCTCGTATAATTCTATGATCCTATGATTATACTTATTGGTATGCTATGTATTGACTGAAACTGAATTATAAAATTTGTTATTGTAAATACTGATTGCAGTAAACATAATACCTTTGAGCTTTTCTCCAGTGGCCTCTCCTGAAAAAGGGCACCTGTGCCTAGTCAGACTTTCCCAGTAAACAAATATCTGTAAACAAACACTAGAAAATCATATATTTGCAAATGAAAAAGGTTTTTCTAGTTTGTGCCAACAACATAACCTGCACAGATTCAGAGCTAGTTGTTCTCTGATTTTACAATATTTGTGTGAATTACTATCCTATGTTTTTTCTTAATCTCTGTCGTGGTTTATTAATTGGCCATTTCAGCATTTCTGCCTATGGATCCTGCCCTTTCAATGCATTCTTATGTCAAAATATTTTTAAAAGGGGTTTTGCTTAAGAGGCCTCTAAGAAAACTGGTGGCCCCCTCTGTGGGATCTTAATTTTGTGTTAGAGAAGGTAACATTTGCTAAATTTGAACCAGCTAACATGGCTTTCCTGAGGTTCTTAACATACAGACAGTTTTACTGATTGTTCTGACCTCAGCAAGAAGGAAATTTGAGTTGCAAGCTCTTATAGTGAGTCAACACTAGCTCATTTTTCACAGGGCAGGGTTTATTTGAAAATGAGTACTTCTTTTATGCCTAAAGTAGTATCTGAGTTTACTTTAAGCCAAACTATCCATCTCCCCATTTTCTTTCCTGAACCCAAAAATGAGGGAGAAAGGACACTCCATACCCTGGATGTCCATATTATCTTGACCATACTACATCTTTCAGGTCTTTGTGAAAACAAACTGTTTCCAAATGGTTGTCTAAGGCTATTACCTTTTGTTATACTCATCACAGCAAAACTATTCCAGGCAGGGTCAAGGTCCACTCTACCAAGGCCTTGGCTTCGTCTATGGGTTTTGGAAAGTGATGGATTTTCGAAGTATTCTAGAAGCTGCAACTTGGTCCCCTTTACATACTTTTACAAAGTACAATAAGCTTGATTCCTTCTCTATAGCTAGATCAGGCTTTGCAAGGACCATTCTCCAGGGGTTCATGGTCTCTTCTCCTTCCACCTCCAAATGAAGTAAGCAAGAGTAATCTACACATATAGTTATGGATACTGCAGCAGCGATTACTGTGATGAAAATAGTAAAGTTGTGTAAGTAAACTTACCATAACAGTAGATGTTTGAACGATCACTGCTGCACTAGCCACACCCTCAGTCCCTCCATCCTCCTTGCGTTTTGCTGTGTTGTTTATGCCAGAGTGTGGTTATTTGCTTTTTGTTCTTCCTAGCATTGCTCTTTCATTGTATAGTATACCTTTCTTTGTTGGCAGGAAAGTTCTGAAGGGCTTGGTGCCCAAACTTACTTTTAGTCAGCTCAGCTTGAGCTGCCAGACAAGTCTGGGCAAGTGGAAGGTGCCCTGAAGCTTTGTAAGCTGGCTAGCTGTTATATCCTTGGCAGGATATTGCCCATATAGCTAAGGCTACTGCAATGGTGATCATTCAAACATTTATTGTTATGGTAAGTTTGCTTACACATCTGTACTTTCCTTTATAATTTTTCCTCCAGTCCAGTATGCAAGGTCAGGCTTGAATTGAACTGACATTCTTGTCAAGCAGGTCATTTACCATTTTTTTAAGATATACTATTTTTCAGGAGTCACCAAGGGACTGGCATTGTGGATTGCTCCTTTGCAAATCTGGGCCTGTCCCATGTGGTGGAACCTTACAGGAACTAACTCTCTGACCAGCCTGATAACAGGAGTGTGGTTGCAAAAGACCCGTACGTTATCACTCCAAAAACATAGTGTTTCCATAGACAATGAGCAAAAGTCATCAATAAAACAGAAATGTCATGCCACTGCCGAACTTCATGGTTAGGACAAAAGTGCGTAACCAGTTTTTAAGTGTGTTTTAGTCTCTCTTTGGTGTGATTTTTGACTGTGAGGAGTAAGAATTTTTGCAATAGTGTGAAATGTCTGTATTGCATATATCTTTCTTACCTGTTTTACTCCCTCCTTTCCTTCCAGGCTTGTCCTTTGACCTAGCACAAGTGTGGTGTCTAACCCACCTAGTTCTCCCAATCACTGTTGAAGGTTAAAACCTGAAAAGATTGATGAATAAAAGGAAATTCCTTCTGTACTCCTACTGCGGTCATCTTTCTGGGCCAGGGAGTCCTTTCCAGGCCATCTCATGTCTGGTTTCAGCCTTGCTTTTATGAAAGGCTAGCTTATATGGGTGTCCAGCTGAAGATGAGAAAAAAATGCTCCCTGTCACTTCCATTTGGCCTCTTATTGCTACAGCTGTATCAGCTTACTCTGTGCATCTTAGAAGCCTGTCACTGTGACTACCTGACCTAGGTATATCAAATAATCTGTCAAAAACCTGTCTGCCTTTACCTCATTTCACTTATCCTCTCCTCCCACCCTCTTTTCGGTTAGGTCTAGCTCCCCCTGCACATTTATTGTAGGCTTTCAGTCACTCTACCTACCTGTACTGTCTCAGAATCATTTGACCTTCTCATTCTAAGATGGAAATAAAGGCACTGCACATATATAAGAAATGGCCATAGCTATGCATTTATTGCAAACTCAGACTAACTTACAGAATTGTTTACATTTTATTATTACTCCTTCATTCTTTTGGGCCAGTCAAGTTCAATGACCTGCATGAGATGAGGGCCTGAATGGCATTAAATGATATGGATAGTATTACTATTCAATCAGACCAGTCACCATCATTTGACTAATGACATGTCTCAGAGGGCACAGAAAGAATAGCCTTATGGGTAGCTACTTTGCTTTTTCTATAGAGTAGAACAATCAAATAACAGTTACTACAGAGTGTTTCTTTCTGTTTTCTTTGACTGCCTGGATTATGATATTCAAACTCCCTTGAAGAATAGCGAGTTAACTCTGGGTAGTAGTTAACTTCAGTCTTGCCGTAGGTGTAGCACTTAAAGCATTGAACTAGACCAATTACTTCACTGTGAATCCAGATCGACCTTAAATAAGCTCATCAAGGTAAATTTTGTGCCCCTCTTAAACTTTGCTAATACTAATGGTTTGCTGATTGACATGAAAGCACTACATTTTGCAACCACTGAACTATAGCCAAGAAGTTACAAACACAATTGAACAGCAGTTAGTGAGTACTGTGTTTAAAGCAGATGTTAGCAGAATCATAGTTTGTCAAGCACCTTCTGTTAATTGTTCCTTTTGCAAGAGGTCAGAATGCTTAGCAGTTCTAGACTGGTGTGGGAAATTGCTCTTTAGAGGATAAACAAGTAGCCTCATAATAAAAAATGTGTCTCACAGCAAGCTACAGTGAACTGCAACAAGCCATAAAGATTCAGGGGCCTTACAGGCCTAAATAAACTTAAAACACATGGGATCTATTTGGCCTGTTTCACATTTTCAGATCATGCTTATTCTTTTCATCTGTCTCTTGTTTTTTAGTTCAAAACATGTGGGCGTGAAAGACATCAAAACGATGTGCACTTTCTGTGCTCCTGAGTTCTCTCCTGGGACTGTCCTTATTCAAAGGATAAGTGGGTAGGGAATCCTGTCAGCCTGCATACTTGTAATTAGGGTGAGGAGTAAAATATTCTAGTGAATTGTGTGACTTCTTATGGCCTGGCATTAGAGAAAAAGGGTATTTCAAAATATTTGCTTGGAGTACATCTGCTTCTCATTTGAAGTGGGAAAATAATTCTGTTTGACAGCTCGGTAGCTGCATTGTTGCCTGCAGTGCTGCTGACGTAGGTTTCATGATTGTTCATGGTTATTTTGCATTAATGAAATTGACAGAAAACAAGATAATGGGCACACATACTGCTTTATCCATGTCAGGGTTGTGGAGTTGTGCCTCTCAACAGCTATAATTAAGGCAAAGAGTGATGACTTAAGCATGCTCCTCCTAGATTTATGATGTTCTTCATAAAGTCAGATGACCTGTTTATGGCTGCATACTTTATTAAAAACATAAACTAAGCCTCTACAAAGATAAGCTACCACTCGCTGTAAAGGGCCTAGTCTATAAAAACTTCTATTGTGAAAAAATAAGAAAGTGCTCCTCTTTCTAGTTCCCTTTTATAAGTTATAAAGGTATAGGTTATAAAAGTAATGTTTGGAGACTGAGCTGTATTTGCTGAGTAGCTGGAGTCTGTCTTGGCAGTCAATGTGTGCAAGGCAAGAAGCCTAAGCTTTGCTAGGAGTCTAGTCTGTTGTGGAAAACACACACACACACACACACACACACACACACACACACACACACACACACACACACACACACACACACACACACACACAAACACACAATTGTGTTATACACAGCTATGGGTAATTTTTATGATCACACATTCTCCTGTGATATGTCCTTTGGTATTTTGGCTATAGAAGAAAAACAGAGCACCCAATGAAAATCCATGTGGACTCAGATGACATCCCAGATGAAAGCTAAACTGGACCAAGCACTATAAGGCAGGAATGGTAACTCATGCACCACTTGCCACCCCTCTCAACATTTTTTCACCAAATTGTGTGGTAGTGTGTGACAAGTAGGTGCAGCGTGTGGGATGAACAAACTTGTGATGGGAAATATGAAATACTGATAAAATGCTTATCATTTTTTTAACTCTATAGTGTGTAACCTTAATATGAGCTTAATTTTTAAATTTAATGGTGTAGTACAGAATATTCCATTCTCTCAGTGCAGTGCAGAAGCCTCTTAGAGCAAACATGAGTAATATATCCCTTTTATACCTCACCTGACAGAGACAAAACTAGCTGTTAGTGAACTCTGCCTTTTTAAGTGGTTACACGGTTGTATAAATGGATAATTATATTGGGGTGGAGGACATAAGATGGTTCCTACACGCTACCAAAGGTGTGCATGAAAGTGTGGGGTAGATTTCATCCTGACAAGAGTGTGAGCACAGAAACACTTAAAAGCTAGAAATGATTTCTAATTATTGGCAGAAACCCTCAGAAGTAACATAGATGCTTGCTAGCATATTAAGCGCAGTACATGTTGGGAAAATGGTTTTGCCACCCTTCACAACTATCCTGCATGGTTCCAAGTGGAGAGGTCCATTTACAAGATTTCAGTCAGACAGAGATTTCCAAAACTTGATGTTCAAAAGTAATAACTGTAAGGATCTACAGAAAAAAAAGAGTGAGCTATCATCCCAGTGAATAAGTGTTTATCAGACAGATAAACTAACAGCCATGTCCTAAGGGGTTGTTGTGTCTTTCGGCTTTTCCCGGTTAGGGGTCACCACAATGGAACTCCAGTCCGCTAATGATTGGCAGTAGATTTTTACGTGTCGAGTTGCCAGCCCTGATGCACAACCTTCAACGAGGGTACACCCATTCATGCATGTCTCTACACAGAAGACGCTCTAGCTGAGAATCAAACAGGACAACGTCTTACTGTGAGGCGACAATGCTACCGCAGCACCACCACTACTATATTACATTTTGCATTGATTTTCATTAAAGCTTAAGGAAATTACACTCATTGTTAGAACTTCTGTTTATACTCAGAATGAGCACTGATTGACTATGACATTTTGTTTTGAGTGTTGAGGCCATCTGTCAAGATAGAACTGTATTTCAGTATGTCTGAATAAATAGTCCTTTCCAAGACTTTCATATATCTCATTGACTACATCCATGATTTCTTTATAATAATAGAAGAGTACTATACTAATGGACTTTGATCTGGTGATCACGTAGTACAGAGGATAAGATTGAATCCGGTATCGGGATCATTATACATGAGTGACAAAATTCTTCGGGCCTCTACCATGGCATTGAGATGATCATAATATCCAATTTCCCAAATAGAACTTATAAAAGCATGAAACTGGGCAAGTGACTGTTTTGTTACCATCCATCTTATGAAGCTATAGTCAAAGGATGTTCATCATTCTCACAGCTGCAATAGATTTTTGGCTGTATGGGTTGTATCATGCCTAGGATACAACAGAAGTCCTAATTCACAAGGCTCTGGCTCCATCCTACACTTTGACTCTGAATGATGATTAGCCAGCCCCATAGAGAGAAATCAGCAGTCAAACTGAAGGCAATTTCTGTACTTTCATACCAGCTCAAGAGGAAGCTGTTCTGAGGGGCAGCAATCAGCTTTCAAGCCTCATTTATGTCAGATAAGTCGTCTCAGTGCAACCCTCCATGCCAAATATGTACCTTTTCAGGAAAATAAGGTAATTTTCTGTTTTGCGACTAAAAGTGGTATTTCTCCTTAAGAAACATGATATTTTTCACAATATTGGATGTTTCCTGTTAGGGACTGGTATTTCTGGTTAAGGACTTATTTTTTGATTTGGGAATAGTTTTGTGGTAAAAGTATGTTGTTCATGTGAACTTTTATTCTAAATGTGTGAATTTAAGGATTAGACAGCACAGACAACCATTTTAATTGTTTAATGCTTGTGCACACTTCATAACAACTTACCTGTTAATTTTTGCTGTCAAGGTGAATTTTTGCTGTCAGAATGCATTGTAAACTAATGCTTTATTTCTCACAGACATTTTTCAGTTACGCATATACTTTTACAGTAAAGGGGACTATGTGGGGAAATATTAAGTATGTGTGTGCTGCTTGTGAACACTTGTCTGATATCTTAATTTCTGTCTGGCTCATTCCAGCACTACTTACCAGCATTCAGACTTCTTCATCAGCTGCGGCACAGATACTTACTCTGGTCGTGCTGGTTCTTCTCCAGCTGTATATAAAAAGAAGAGACAACACAATAAAGAACCTTTGCCTCCACTGTGGATTCAGATAGTGCCTCAGCCATTAGTGAGTGAACCTGTAGTGGCCAACTGTTGTTCCTGAGACTACTCACTTGCTTCTCCAGGTTTCTCTGGTGTAGTCCTTTCATCCACCATGGACAGGGGTCAGCCATATCCTCATTAGCTGTTCCAGTGTCTAATATGGGCATATATGAAACTTCTTTTGGTCTAGGAGAGACTCTGGGAGATGCTTCTTGAGATACTCAGGGAATGAGATCTCCTGACAGGGCTGAACTACCATCTCCTAGTTGTTTTTCTCCTCAGGGTGTTACCTAGAAAGAAAAAGCAAAAAGTTTGACATTATTTATTTCAGGACATGGTGTCTGTTCATACGGATGTTTTTCTTACCTAAGCCAGGCAAGTATTACAGGCTGATAATCTTGGTGCCCAGAAATCCTTACCAGAGGATAATACTAGTAAAGAAATCTCTGAAAAAAATCAGTCAGATGACTCTGACAGACAAACACATCAACAGGTCTTCTCAAGAAAATCCCCAAGTCCAAATCTCTGATTCTGAAACTGATTCTGCTCCACCTCCCTTAGTGGAATTGTTATGTTTACAAACTATTTCCAGGATGTTTGAGCTGTTTTTGTAGGAACAAGTGAATGCTCCCCCAGAACTGAGAAGTTATTAGACTACATTACAAGTGAATATACCTCATTCTGTTTCTTTTCTTCCCATTTTGCCAGCCTTGGAGGATGTGTTTAATTCTGCTTGTAATAATCCTGATTCTCAACCTTTAGTCCCAAGAAAGGAAGCTGACTGTATAAAGTACCTCAAACTAACACATTTTTGTTTTCACATCTTAGGTCTGAGCAGCGGCTATCTCTACCTCTTTGCCAGCTGGAAACAGAATGTTGGTTAATACCAGTCCCTCTCCTGTGGATAAGGAAGGCAAAGCATTAGACAAATTTGGTAAGATCATTTTTTTCTTCTTCCATTTTAGCTTATACAATTATTAACTACCAGGTACATAAGTGGAACTTTATTTTGTTTTGTGCAGACATTTTGAAGGAATACTCTGCCTCTCTTCCACCAGAGGTTAACTCCTTTCTGAATCCTTTTCTAATATGTCTCAAGTATCTAAATATGCTTTGTAGGGTGTATATGATTGTGTAGAAACTGTCTAGGGCCACTGCTACTGCAACAGGTTTGAACAGATATGCCTGAATGCATAACAAAAAATAAGTAAACTCTGAAAAGTTTGGCTCTTCTGCTACTTGGTTATCAAACATTTTGAGGAAAGAGGGGAGGTTAATTCAAGAAGTGTCCAATATTTTTCAAGCCCCATTTACAAATGTCCCAAACCCTCTTTTCTTTTAAAAAAGCAAAACAATTTGTGCCAACTCAAGACAAGCAGGGAGCAAACAAAGAGATGGCAGGAGGAGAACAAAAAGAAACAAAAAAAGAGAGACACACTAGTACTTCAGAATGACTGTACTAGCATTCTACCCCCATCCCATCCCTTCCTTACCCTATCTCTTGAAATCTGTCCCAGAAACTGGATCTTTACAATCTGCTTTGGAAACAGATTGTTTCAGAGTCTTGGGTGTCATCTTTTAAACCAGAGTTATTTTTTCCTCAGATTCTTTAACACTTACCATAAGGGTTCTAGAACCAGTGTCTTTACATCAAAGGGACAAAGGCTTCTTTTCCAGAATATTTCAGGTACCAAAGAAAGAGCTTTCTTGGACGACAGTCCTAGATCATTCCTTTCTCAATCTGGATATGAATGTACAAAAATTGAATATGGTGACCTTTAAACTCCGTTACCTCTCAAGTCCTCCTTTGAATGCAGTGGTAACATTAGATCTAAAAAAATGTTTGTCAGTACATTCCGCAGCCACAGGCTTCAATAAATCTCTCAGATGCTGTGTATCTGGGTCACATTATCAATTCTTTGCATTACCTTTTAGATTATCTACAGCTCCAGTGGTGTTTACTAAGTATCTAGCTCAAGTGATATCTCATTGCAGGCTGCATGGCATTCATATACTTCCTTATTTAGATGACTTATATCTGTAGAGTCCTTTCCTACTAATATGGGATTCCCTTAAATTTACAAAAAAATCTTCCTTGAATTTGTCACACAGGATTGTGTTTCTGGGCTATCTTCTAGACACCTCTCAGCCAAAGCTTTTCCTATAAAGGAGAAGGTGGTCTTTTAACTGGAAACTTTCCCAAGTTTCTCTAATCCATCTCTGACTTCTGAGAGAGAATATCTCGGAATTCTAGTGTTTATTGTTTATTATTCTTTCCTGTCTCTAGCTTACACATAAAAAAGTCAGCGATTTGTAAAAAATACATAGATCCATCATCTTCATCATCACCATCTGAAAATTTTAGATGCTAATTTTGGGCTTTGTCAAAAAGGAACTGCAATGATGTAGATAACAAAGGTCTCTAAACCAAGGTATCCCCTTTTCTCCTTAGATCCTAACTCAGTCTGTAGCTACTGACGCCTCAGATTTTGCTTGGAGAGCAATTTTGATGGGGGTAAAGGTGCAAGGCCTGTGGAACTCCTCATAAAAACCAAAGTACATACATTTCAAAGAGATTTTGGTTGCAATCCATTCCTTAAAATCTCTTCAGTGGCTTGCTATTGAAATACTGGCACTTGAAATGCAAACTGCTGGCATGCATAAAAAAAAGATCAAAAATGCAGATGAGTGAATCTCGACCATCACTCTTCTCCCCTGCACCCCCAAATGTAAGGGACAATTTCCCCACTTTCTTCAAACTTCAAGACAGGGATCCAGGGAAGTAAATACTGTGGGAAGAAATAGCCAGGGAATTGTTATGGCTAGGCTTGTATAGGCCCTAGGGCCGATAGCATAGTACCAACCTATGAATTTATATATACTGACTACTAAATCACTATACATTGAAGAAAAGGAAATATTCCAAAAAATGGCCATCTCAAACTTACTATATGAAAGTCCATTTTATTTGGCCATTTAGTCTCCATTATATAGTGCTTGCTTTAGCAGGTTCCTACCTTTCATATGGTTACCCTCTTCATCATCTGTGATCCCCAGGGCCTTTCAAGATATTATATACAGCACTAGTCTGCAATGCACTGTCACTGGAACTAGACACTTTGTAAACACCCTTGGAGTTGTAGATAACCCAAACCCATTGACTTTACTGAATATCTGGTAAAGTACCATTAAATTATACCAGTAAAGAAACCGCTACATAGATACAGCTGTACCTGGAAGAAATAAGTGAAGGGCATACCACAAAAAAAAAAAAAAAAAAAAAAAACTTAGTGGAACTTTAATATCAACAAGCTTTACAATAAAAGAAAGAGATTGTTGGATAAAACTAAGAAGAGAAGTACACAGAATTATAGAGCCACTGTCATTAGATTAAACAAGTAACTCCAGTGATTAATTAAATCAGCCAAAGACAAGTTTGAGACAAAAATAGCCATCCAAGCAAAGGGTAATCATAAGACCTTTTAGTTATGTCTTTAATATCAATGCAACAGTGCACTGAGTTGCTTGCAAATGATGTTACCTACATCAGAGCTGAAGGTCTAGATAACTTACTCGGAGATAAAGTCTGCTCAGACTTTACCACCACCTCCCAATCTATGTCACATGAAATATCTGAAAATGACTCGCTACCAGCAATCACACAAAATCAAGTCCTGAAAGTGCTATTGAATGCAAAAAAATAATGCATGGGTCATGACAATTTCACAGGATGTATTTTAAATGGGGTGAAGCACGATTTAGCCATACTCATAACAATACTGTTAAACCTTAGCCTCCATATGGGTTTAGTACTAAGTGACTAGAGAACAGCAACAGTTATTCCTCCTGCATAAGGTAGGACGTTCCATCAATGCAGGCAATTAAAGATCCATTAAGTTTCACCCAAGGGAACTACCACATTGTCAACATATACCTAATACCTCTGCACAAGAAATCTGTGCACAGCCAAAATTAATGGAAGGGCAAAGGTCAGGTTTTAAATACTGCTCTTATAAAACTTCAAAATTTCTAGAAAAACGGGATTTGCATTAGCATGCATTTCCCTGAAGGATATGGACTGTGAAACTCAAATGTCTCTCATTATTTAGTGAATTCAGTCCTTAGTGATTTGCCAGAAAGCCACAAATTTTGTGATGAATAAACCAACAATATCTGGATATTCTCCAAAAATATGGCCATTTGAGAGTTATGCCCTAAGAGCTGACCTAGTAAGTTCATGATTTCGGAACTTATGTGAGCAGTAACCTAACTTTTAACCAGCATGTGTCCACTGTGGTAAGGAAGTCCTTATTCCACAGCTTATAAACAAGGGGATTGCTTCTAGATCCAGGGATGTCATTGCCCCCCCTTTACTCAGCCCTCATTAGGCCAGTCATTGAATATAATGCCCCCTTTGACATGTATCTGTCCAGGCAAATGCAACAACTGGAACATTCACAGAGATATCTTACAAATATGTCCTACATGGGTCACCTCAAAGCCCTATCACTATATTTGGTCTGTTACAGACTGCTAAGAGGTAACCTGTGTCTAGCATACAGGGCATTCTCTGACCCACTATTGATGGACTTAATTCACATCTACAAGCCAAGTGGTATCAGAAATACTTGATCCAGGTACCTAAAGCTCTTTTCCAATATTAACAGTTTGGAGGGACATGTATATCTCACAGAGGATACCACTGAGCTGGAATAGACTCCCCAAGTGGAAATGAATTTCAAGTTGGAGCCTGCCCAATAACCAGGGCCCCATTAGGGATTATGTACCACTGGTTCTGAAATATTTATATGAATTACATTCCCCTGTCCTGTCTTATTCCTTTATCAAGGTACATCTTGTGGTCATTTCAGCATGTCTGCCTGTAGATTCTCTACTTTCTTTTCTGTTTTTGATAAAAAAAGGTTTCTGAAGAGGGTTTTACATATTATGCTTCTTAGACAACAGGTGGCTGCTTCCTGTGGTTTTAACATTTTGCTGGAAAAGTTAACTATATTGCCCTTTGAGCCAGCTGATCAAGAAAATTTAAGGTTCATTGTATGGAAGACTGTACTCTGATATGTGCAAGAAAATGTCTGCAATCATCCCATGGTGGTTGAATCCTATGTGGTCTTCCATACAGATGGGACCACATTAAGAACAAATTCCTTATTTGTGCCAAGAGTTGTTTCAGAGTTTACTCTGAAACAAATCATCATCAATTTCCCAGTGTTTTATCCAGATCTTCAGTACCAGGGAGAATGGATTCTACATACTGTGGAAGTGCATAGACAGCTCAGTCACTATTTTGACAGAACTAAGTTCTTTAGAAAAGATGATCAGCTGTTTATTTCTTGTGATGGGACAAAGAAGGAACAACTTGATGATTAGCTGTTTATTTCTTATGGCGGGACAAAGAAGGAACAACTTGTGTCAAAACAGGTTATTTCTCTGTGGTTGTCTTCAGCTATTGCCTTTTGTTATACACACCCTGGTAAATCAGTTCCAGGTAGTATCAAGGCAGATTCTACTAGAACCTTGGCATCTACTATGGCATATTGGAAAGGGGTGTACTCTAGAAGCATTCTAGAGGCAGCAACTTGGTGCTCTGTGCATACTTTTACAAAGCATTACAAACTGGCTTCCTTTTCTAGGTCCTGGACTGTTTGCTGGGACCATCCTCCAGAAGATCCTTGATCCTTATCCTTCCTCCTCCCAGGTTTGCTAGGTGTCCAGTTCTTCTCTCCCAGCTGGGGGGGGGGGGGGTGGCTGGTATGCCTGATTTGGACAGTAAGACTTCTGGCCTTTCTTTTCTGACTTCTGACTCTAATGTGGCTTTCCATTCCATTAAATGCAGCTATGATGATGATGTTGATGCTGCCTCTAGGGAAACTGCATCTGATTCTGCCATGAGGAGATACTCTTGGCTGCACCTTCAAGCCTTACCCGAGGACATTAAGGCCAACTTTACCCCCTCCTCCCACTGCTGCTGCCAAATTATTTAAAACTCCTGAGGATAAAGGTAAGGTTATGCAGCACATGAAACAAACCTTTGTTTACCCTGCACCTAAGTTCCACAGGAACTAGCCATCTAAATCTTCTTTTGTCCATAGGCAATCTAAACAACTTACTAGGAGCAGGAGGTTTACTAAGTGGATTTTCCCAGAGAAACTAGCTGAGAGATCTATAGACCAAAAACTTTCTCTTCCTGACAAATCTGCCTCTATCTGATAACAAGCCTCCCTTTCCCCTTGGTCAGATTCCTCTGTCCCTCAGGCTAACCTTTTCCTTTCCTGTTTGGCAACAGATAACCACAGATGTCTGGGTTTTGTCCATTACCCAAAACTCTTATTTCATGGCTTGGAAGTCCATTCCTCCATTTTCTGGCTTTCCTCAGCCTTCACCTTGCCAGCTTCCTCATTTTCCTCTGGTTCTGTGGGATTTGGTGGACTATTAAACCATCCAACTTGTTTTCTTGTATCAGCAGGGAACATTTTTTTATTCCAGCATGTTTCTGGTTCTCAGGACAGAGGGGTCAAGGAGACTCATCTTAGATCTGTCCTTTCTCAACAACTTTCCAAGGGCCCTGCCTTCAGGATGTTGTCTCTTCAGGCACTTTTCACTTTCTTACTTCCTCAGGTTTTTCTGTTATCTCTGGATTTGAGAATGCTTACCTCCGTATTCCTTTTCACCCTCTCTTTGTCATATTTTTATGTTGCTGTGTTTCTTCCTCTCATAATCAGTCCTACGCTTTGTCTTTTGGTCTTTCTACAGCTTCAAGAGCCTTTATCAAATGTCTGACCCCTGTGGTAGCCCACTGCAGACTTTAGGGAATTCAAATATTCTCTTATTTGGATGACCTTCTAATTTAAGCTCTCTCTCAGCAGCTTCTGCTTCAAAATTGACACTTCACTATGCTTCTTCTGTGCAGTGTAGGGTTCACCCACAATCTCAAAAGGCCATAATTGACTCCCTCTCAGGGTAGGTATTTTTGGATTGCAGGATTCAGACAATTCCATATTGGCTTGTCTCCCACTTCCAAAAGTCCTCTCTTTGCTTACTTATTTCCAGTATCTTGTTCCTTTTCTAGTCCTTCCTGAAAGGAAATTTCTCCAAGCCCTGGGATACATGGCATCCACCATTCCCATGGTTCCTTCAGCCAAACATCACATGAGGAAATGTCAATGGTATCTCAAGACTGTTTGGCTCCAGCACTGCCACCTCTGGAGTATTCAGTCCCTGTCTTGTCTTATCTCAAGCTCGAGCTCCACTGATGGATTCATCAGATTTGCCTTAGTTCAAGCCTGCCTTTTCAGGTTCATCGTTTTACTCAGAAGCTGTATATGGATACTTCCTATCATGGTTGAGAAGCCTCCTCCATTAACCTAAAAGTCCAAGGTCTTTGGTCTTACCAGCAACTGACATTAACAACTGATATTAACATCAAGGAGATTTGGGCTGTACCTCTAGCTCTCCAGGCTTTTCACTCTGGGTTCCAGATCCTCTAAACATTTTTACAGGAAATTCCAAAGTCGTGTGGTATACCAACAAGCAAGGAGGCACAAAAGCTTACCATCTCTGCAGGCTGGCTCTTCAGGCTTGGAATTTTGCAGCCCAGTGTCACTTGGTTTTCAGGTGGTTTACATCCTTTCTGAGCACAATCTGGTGGCAGACTCTGAGTAGATCCAGATCAAATCCTTATGAATGGATGCTTCACAGGGAGGAATTTTTGAACATTGTACATTGGTGGGGTACTCCTCAGATAGATCTTTTTGCCTCCCCTCTGAACAGACAACTTCCCCAGTGCTGTTCAAGAGTTCCAAGTCCTCTGGCTTGGAACGTAGGCACCATGTCTTTTGCTTGGAAGGGGATGTTTCTATATGTCTATTATCTTGTTCCTCTACTATCACAGGTCCTGTACAAGGTCATGTGGGACACACCCAAAATCTTGCTAGTGACTCACTTTTGGCTCAGACAGCAGAAATTCCCCCTTCTCTTTCATTTGGCCAGGGGCAATCATTACAAGTTACCTCACAGGATGGATCTTCTCACACAAGACAAAGGATCTCTCATTCCCCATCAGTTGTCCATCCTTTAACTTGACACTTTGGGTGGGTTTTGAGTCCATTCAGGCCCCAGTTTTCTGAGGATGTGCTTTGGGTTTTGCAGCAGACCAGAATATCCAGTACTAGAAAATCCTATGTGACTAAATGGAAGAGATTTTCTATTTGGTGTCTCAAGTATAACCTGGACCCTTTTTCTATGGTGATCTACAGTCCTTTATTTCTAAGAGCTGCTCAATTCTGGTTTCAGATATTCCTCTGTTAAAGTTAATTTGCATTCATTTCTGCCTGTCTGCCTCTGAATCCACCTCTTCTTCTAGTGTAGCTTTGCCAGTCACTGTAGAACAGGATTTGGTCTCATCCTCCTGGGCTGTTCCAATTCCTGGAACAGGTATGGGCGAACCAAACTCTTTATGTGCAGGAGTAGTCTGGGATAAAAGACCCTTTACCAGGCATAATACTCTGTCCCCAGACATTTTATCTAGTAGTGAAGTTCACAAGAAAAAGACATGGCAGCTTCATCATATAGCTGATAATCACATTACAGCTGTTTATAAGGCTGATGTGGTTTCCTTGGCTAAGAGTGTTCTGCAGACAGCTAATTCTGGTAGTTGTGTTACCAATCATGGTTCTTGTGGTAGTTTGGTTAGATACCTTACGGTTGTTTCAGAGAATGATATGACATTTTTTGAGGACATTGGTGATATCCAAGCTGACAATGAGTCCAGTCACTCTTATTCTTTGGAAGGTGAATGTGAGCTTAATTCCAAACAACTGTTAACTTTCCTAAGATGATCGCTAGATTTAGTGATTTTTGCTTGGGAGCAATCGGGCATTACCCCAGGGCTGGACAGGGTATATGTTCTTATAGAGGACAAGATGACCAATTCTCTGTCTACCTCTCCCTTCCAGCCTTAGAAGATTTTTAAAAGCTGCCTGCAGGACATCAGAATCCATTCCAGTAGTCCCTAAAAAGGCTCAGAGAAAATATATGGTCTCTGATATGATAGGTCTGTTTTCTCATTTGACTGCAGACTCAGCTGCAGTCTCTCCAGCTGCCTGCACAGATAAAAAGTCCTTAGCTTCATTTAATTCAACTCCCATTGATGAAAGGGAAAATGGCTCAATCTTCAGGACAACAGTATGTCTCTTTCTAGTAATCTAGCCTTTAGAATGTTAAATTATGTTAAATTATCAAGTCTATTTATTTTACAGTGTATATAGTTTGGATGATTTTGCTGCATTCTTAAACTCAGAGCACAAGTTGCATATACATGAAATTGCTTCTAATTTTACTCATGTTTCAAAACATGATTTGAGAGGTGTGCTTGAATTGGGACATGCTGCTTCTTTTGTTGAATTAAAATGGTAAGCTTGGTTACGTAATCAGAACTGCTCCGATAATCTAATGCTGAAATTTTGAATGCACCTTTAAGTTCTGAGTTGGTGTTTCAACCCTCTGTTACACAGATTCTCAAACAATTGGAGGATGGAGGCAAATTAATGCATGGAGTAGCTAAGATGTTTGATGTACCCATGTTTTCTCCAAAAAAGGCATCTTCCTTCAGGGGGGGTAGAACAAACAAAAATCCCAGCCAAACAAAAGTCAGGGATCCAAAAAGAAATGTCAGGGGTTCCTTTCAGAGGGCACAGCTACTCCCACCCTTGCTTCTTTTTCTTCCTCCTTCCCCCACGCTCTCTCTCACCCCTGCAGTCTGGTCACAAGTAGTCTCAGACAAAAGGGTACTGAGAATAATTCAAGGCAAATAGACTTGGCAGTGTTTAGAACCCCCCTTCAGGGGAATTCCCCTCACCCCCTAGGCCAGACAGAACTGTTTCACCCAGTGCTCCAACACATGGTAGAAGGAGGGGTCATAGAACCAGTGCCTGCTATACACGAAGCTAAAGAATGTTACTCAATAATCTTTTTGGTACTAAAACAGGAGCACTCCTGGATACTCTTCCTAGATGCATACTTTCTAAAAACCTTTTTAAAAGTTCCAAAATTCAAAATACTCACCTTACAGTCAGTCCTAAGATTGCTTCCAGACCACTGTGTCATGGTGACTCTAGATTTCAAGGATGCTTATCATCATGTTCATATTCCTATCTTTTCAGGCTGACTCTTCAGATTTTACATGGGAAGCAGTGTTCATGAGAGTTCAAGCGCAAGGCTTTTGGGGTCCCCAGGATACATTAAAGCACATAAATGTAAAAGAGAAGTTGGCACTTATTCATGCCTTAAAATTCCTTCACCACTTATGGACTTTGGGCCCTTTATTAGTGGTTAGAGATAACAACTACTGTGATGTGGTACCCAAACAAGCAAGGGGATAAAAAGTTAATACCCTCTTGCTGGTTAACAAATGATGGCCTGTCAGCTGGCTCTACAACATTCTTTGACTCTTCAGGACTCATAGGTTCCTTCACAGCAAAACACAGTGGTAGACAGACTAAGTATATCTTGTACAGACCCTAATGAGTGGAATGTCCATGTAGAGGTCTTCCAGGACTTGATCCATATGTGAGTAACACTCAACTAGAGCTGTTTGCCTCCTTTCAGAACAGACAACTGAAAAAATTCTGTTCAAGACATCCTTGCAACCATGTTTGGAAGAAAGATAGTCTAACATTCCTCATGGTTAGGAATGCTCCTGTATGCGTTTCCAACCCTTCCAGTGATTACCAAGCTACTTCTAAATATTCAGAAAGAATTACCAAAGATCTTTTCAGTAACCCCATTTTGGCCCAGGCAAAGTTGGTTCTCCCTTCTAACAGACTTGGTCAAGGGTAATTACTACAAGCTTCCTCACAGGCTGGATCTGCTCACACAGCGTCTGGGGTGAACGGTACACTCAAGTTAGGGCAATTGTAATTGACATCCTGGATGAATCTATTTTGATACGTTTTAGGCACTTATACTATGAGGATGTGCAGCAGGTATTTAAGGAGGCAGGAAAACCTGCAACTAGAAAATGTGACTTGATGATAGACCTGATCTCCTCCTGGCATGGAAGGAACAGGGCACAGCTGAGCCTATCCCCAAAAAGCCTGACAAGATTTTGGTTTCTCCCAAAGGTCATTCCCACTGAAGCAAGGAACCTGTGATAGATTCTATGATAGTGGTGTCAGCTATGAAAAAGAAACTTTTGGAAGAAAGGCCCTCTGTCCATCCACCAAATTGGGAGTGACGTGCGTTGGACAGATTTGGGAAGCATGTCTACACCTCTTCTATTTTTTTCACTAACAGCACCTACCTACCTGGTACATATCACTTGTCCCCAGAGAGAATTGACAAAGAAAGTCATTAGTTCTCGCCTATGGACCTTGACAGTGGATCAAAGAAAATCCAATCATTCACAGTTGGCTACCCTAAAGTTACTATCCATTGCCTCTGTGTCTTATGTTTAATGCCACAGGGTGTGCATCAAGAGCAGCAGGCACAGGCATTTCCATATGAAGACACACCTAGGTGTGACTATAAGATTTATGTGGAACATTTCAGGACATACTTTGTCACCGTCCAATATGATGGATCAACTCTGCTTAGTCCCAGAGGTAAACAGACTATCTCAAGAAGTAAAAAGTATGACAAATCCGTATCTACTGTAGGGATCAAATTCTCTACCACTCAAAAGACCTTCTACAGAAACCAGAAAGGAAGAAAGAGAGTGTGGTTTCATAAATCCCGGGGCTTTGCATCTGACATTTCTGGAGAAACAGCTCACTGAGGTAGAGGGGGAACCTCTTAGAATAGACATCACCCAAGGGGCAGAGGTGGCCATCAAAAATCAAGGCTTCAGGGGAGAAGTCTTTCCCGCACTCCTGAATGGTTGCCCAACTGTTAGAATTTGGAAGCAGTCAGGGTATACTTATCCCTGTACCCAACAACCTGGATGTCCATCACTCAAGACAAATAGGTGGAGAGGATCATAACCAGAGGGCTTGGCTCTTGCAGGTCCTGCTTTTCTGTTTCACACTCTTTTCTCAGCTGGGCAGTGTTTATCTCAAGGAAGTTGTTTATTTAACACCTTTATAATTTTAAATTCCCTTTTATTAGTGGACATACTTGATCTTAGGTAGCATGTTCCTTACACAGGGGATTGTGGGTAGATGGAGGACCCTGAGCACCAGATCCAAAGCTTAGAGGTGGCCAAAGCTATTACTGAGTTTGGATCAGAGACCCATATGTTGTGGAAGGATGGAACCAGACAAGACAGATCTATCATTATGGTGAGTGCATAACTTTCATTTAATTTGTTTTCACTCCTTTTGTTCCCCTTATCTCTTTCTGCCCTTTTCTTCTCTTCACTGACACTGCATACAGAATTTCTCTTTCTGTTTTTCACCTTTCTTACCTTTTTAATCAACAGCTTTGTTACTGTTAAGAGTTCTGTCAGTTATTACATTTTTCCAGAACCTGAGAACAGCAGATGTCCTTCTTTAATCACTGTTGCAGTATTCCTTGCAATAGGGATATCCTGCTAAGGACAGCTGTACCTAGGCCCTTAAAATGTCTTATATCAGATGTATTTCCTGTGTCCAATGCATAAGGTACATTAGTGACATACGAGTGCCAAATCATCAAAGCTTCTTCACAGCCAGTACCAATACATCATTTTGAATTTGGTCTGAAGGTTATATGTCTCATACAATTCTCTTGTAGAGGATAGACAGGGCTCAGACCCTCCAAGGTTGTTAGGGCATATGTTCCTGTAGAAAAGAATCAAAAAACAAGAAGTGTGACTCATGTTGTTAAAGATCCACAAAAAGTGAGGCAAGATTTCACCCAAGACTTTTTAAAGCCTCCTCAGAGTGCACCAATCCCTTCTTCTGTTGTTTGTTCTTCTTCCACTCCCTATAAATGGCCTAGGGATTGATTCATCTGATGAGGGTTTGGATATGGATTGCGTGTAAGAGTCTTTGGCTTATTTCTCCAAGATTTACTCCCATCTAAATTTGGGGGCTGATGAGGACTTTACTCTTTCCCCTGACTCCCCAGTTGGAGAACTTTCTTTTGAGGATACCATTATTAAAATGATGGACCATCTTCATTGGGAAAGCTCCCAGATATCTAATGTCTAGGGTAGATACTCTGATCTCTTACAGATGGATTTTTCCAGACCTTCTGCAGTTCCCTCTGTTTTGGAAGCTCTTCTAGATATGTTTACATCTGCTTCTCAATCTCCTGACTGTTAGCCTCCTACTCCTAAAAAGCAAGCATGCAGGCACTATAAGGTTCCTGAAGCGCAGAAGTTTTTTGAATAAGAATCCCTAATCAGATCCTTTGAGATTTCCCTGTCTTCTGTCAAACCTGCTGAGTTGCTTGACTCTTCCATACACCTATGATCAGACAAATATGGTAGAGCCATGGATAAGTATGATAAGAAGGTGTATACCTGTGCTACCTTAGCTTTCAGAGCTATCAATTACCAGACACATGTGACTAAGTATATACTTGCTCTTCTTGACTGACATGCCTGAATCTGACTCTAAATTGAAAGCCCTTCCTTTACTGAGTTCTGCTGAACAAGTAGCTCGCCATTCCATCAAATGCAGCTATGATGCTGCTGATGCTTCAAGTAGGGTGGCTGCATTAGGGTTGGTCATTAGAAGGTACTTCTGTCTTCAGCTTCAATCTTTGCCATTGGATGTGAAAGTAAAATTATTAGACTCTTGTTTGAATATTCAAAATTTAGTTCTCTGGCTGCAGATCTATTTAAAGCTTTACAAAGCAAAGGGAAGATCATGCAAGATCTTCAGCAGATTTTCGTCTTGCCTATTCCTTGAAATCAGAGAATTACCCCTCTAAAGCACCCTCTTACCCTCAGCCAGATTCCTCTTTTCCAAAGGTTTACTCTGTACTTTCCCATTTGCCAACAGATCACCACAGATTGTTGAGTTCTGTCCATATATCACAATGATTATTTCATAGTATGGAAGTTTCTTCCTCCATTTTTAGTGTTTCCTCAATCCCCTCCTTGCCAGTTTTCTCGTTTTCTTCCTCTTCTTCATGGCCTCTTACCTCTTGGCTCAAGGTACTACTCAATGCCTCCATGCCAGAGGGGCAAGGACTTCTACTCTAGAACATTATTGGTTCCCAGGAAGAAAGGCTCTTGGAAACCCATACTAGACCTCTGCTTTCTCAAGACCTTTCTGAGAGTTCCTTCTTTCAAAAAGTTGAATCTCTATTCACTTTTCCCTAGGCTTCTTCTTCAGACTTTTCTAGTTTCTCTAGACTTGAGGGGTACCTGTCTACATATTCCTATACACTCTCTATTCAGGATGTTTTTGGAGTTCTAAATAAAAGCCTGGAAAAACCATCATGATGAGAATCACTTCCTCCTTTAATAGAAACAAACAAACAGGCAAACGAATAAACAAATAAAACCCAAGAGCTCTAGTAAAAGATGAGCACTTTCGGCTCAGCCTTCATCAGATCTAAAATTAGCTCTATTCACTAGTTTAAAAACATAACCCCATCCAATCAGATTTTTGTCATTTAGTGACATCATACTGAGTACTTGTAACACACTTCTTAACATCTTAAAGCTATAGCTCTAGCTGCAAAAAACAGGCCTTTTACTAGAGCTCTTGGATTTTATTCGTTTACCTGTTTGATTGTTTCTTTTAAAGGAGGAAGTGATTCTCATTGTGGTGGTTTTTCCAAGCTTTTATTCAGTTTTCACATTTTATCCAAGGACTGCCTTTAGCTGTTATAGGGTGCTTTGTTTGTTTTATGTTTTTGGAGTTCTCTGTTTTTCCTTATGTTATCAGTTCTCTGCTTTGCCTTTTGGTCTTTCTGGAGCATTAACGGGTTTTACCAAATGTCTAGCTCCAGTCATAGCCTTTTGCAGATTCCATGGTGTTCAGATTTTTCCCTATCTCGATGACCTTCTTATTCAGGCCTCCTCTCTGCAAGTTCTTCTGCAGGATGTAGAATTTATAATGCTTCTTCACAGTGAGGGCTTTACTCTTAATCTAAAGTAGTCAATTATGACTCCTTCTTAGGATCAGTTTTTCTTAGGAGGCAGAATTCAGACCCTTATTATGATAGCTTTTCTTCCTCCTCTCAGGGTCCTCTCTGACAGCTTTCTTTCGGTCCTTACTTCCTGCAAAGGAAGGGAGTTTTGAAGAGTTTTAGAGTTCATGGCATCCATTATTCCAATGATTCCTTTTGCCAGACTCCATATAAGGAAGTTACAGTGGTACCTGCGGTCAATTTGGCTATAGCACTGTCACTGTCTGGATTTCCCTTTCATCTCTTGCCTTGCCTAAAGAAGGAATTTCAGTGGTGAATCTCACAAATTTGTCAAAATCCAGGCCTTCCCTTTTTGGTGCCCTCCCTCACTCAGTAGCTGTATATAGATACTTCAAAACTAGCTTG
This sequence comes from Protopterus annectens, assembly GCF_019279795.1. Classification (NCBI taxonomy): domain Eukaryota; kingdom Metazoa; phylum Chordata; order Ceratodontiformes; family Protopteridae; genus Protopterus; species Protopterus annectens. The sequence goes on from NC_056743.1 coordinate 1,065,690,734, forward strand.
GGAGGCACATTCCAATTACATCAGAGTTCAAGGCATCTGGTCACCACAGGAGGTAAAAGAGTATATGAACATCAAGGAAATTAAAGCTTTTTATCCTGGCTTTTCAGGCTATGCTTTACCTTTGAATTTTGAGTCTACTCAGAGTGTGCACTAACAGCACCACTGTCATTTGGTACATAAAGAAACAGACTGGAGCAAAGTCTAACTCTCTTTGCAGACTAGCCCTCTCAGAATGGAATTTACCATTCACCAATAATTGATTTTTCAGGAAATATACAATTACATATACATATACATATACATGTACATATACATTCCCTCAGAACACAGTGTTGTGGCAGACAATCTGTGCAGATCCAGGACAGATCTTCACCAGTGGATGCTTCACAGAGAAGTTTTCCTGGCTATTGTACATTGTTGGGGTACTCCTCATGTAGATCTATTTGCCTCCCCTCAGAAAAGACTACTTTCCAGGTTCTGTTCCAGAACATCAAGTCATCTGACTTGGAGGTTAGACTCCATGTGTTTTTCTTGGAAAGGGATGTTCCTGTATGCATTTGTCCCTCTTCTTCTATTGCCAAAGGTCCTGCACAAGATAATGCGTAAAGCAAACCATTTTGTCTTGGATTTTTAAAGCTACTTCCTTTTGTTATTCTTTTCATGGCAAACAACTTCCTACTTCTCTTCATGCTCATTCTATAAGGGCAGTTGCCTCTTCTGGAACGTTTTTTTTTTTAAGGATCTCGATGCTAGATTCATTTTGGAAGTTGATATTTTATCTTCTGTACATACTTTTACTATGTACTACATGTTGAATGTGATTTCTAAGGCCAAAGCAAGTTTTGCTCGGTCCATCCTCCATGGGATTTTAGATGGTTACTTCTTTCCTTCTTCCGCCCATCTCTTACAGTAGCTCTAGAACTCTCTGTATTGTAAGGAATGATGCAACTGTGATTAAGAAAGGACACAGTATAGTTGTGTATGAACTTATAACAGTAGATTATGACTGTTGCAGTATGCCACCCCTCCCTCCTTCCCTCTGTTGTTTTTTCCTTCTCCCTCTGACCGAGGGGTCTTATTTTTCCTTCATTCTGGATGTACATATAATATTATTTTCTTCCTCATTTTGCTCCTTTTCTCCTGCCACATTCCAGTTCTGATGATTTGGTGCTCCTATGTCACTTATGTACCTTATACCTTGAATGTAGGACATATATCTGACGCATGGCACTTGGTAGTGCCCAGGCTTTGGTATGCTGGGTGTGCGTATAGTTATCCTCAGCAGGTTATCCCTACTATATGGAATACTGCAGCAGTGATTATTAAGGCATCTACTGTTATGGCAAGTACTTACACAACTGTACTTTTCTGGTATCGACCCCTTTTGCACTATTACTGTTTCATCTCTCTGTAACTATCTTCATGCTCATGTCTATCTTACAGCTTTACAGAAATCTCTGACTTAACAGTTTCTTCTTTTGTTATCCTTTAGCAGACTCTTTACTATAGCAGCCTTCTACCTGTCCTCTCACACCTTTTACTTCATTCCCCTATCTAACTTTATACTATTCCCATTTAAAACAGTTTGTAGCATCTTTTATTGATAAGGCATTTAGTCATGTTTTTTCAATGAATGAAATAGTTGGTGGTACAGTTGGTCCAATTACATTATAGTTGTGTTGCCAAAGATCGACTATAATGAAATTCAGCATCACTTTTATTTCTTTTTTTATTTATGTGACTATGGATTTAGTAGGTATAAGTTCCTAGGGCCTGGGGAATGTTTAACTGGTAAAAGCAGTTTAAGGTTTTTTTTAGGATTTCTGAGGTGAGTGATGATTGCAAATGTAAATGTATTAGATATGCAATCATTAAAGTTTGACATTTTTTCTTTGTTATTGACCACTGATGAAACTTCATCATGTTTTGTGCTTCTTGGAATTCCATCATCATTCAACAGTATTATATATACATGAGTGCCTGACAACTTAAGGAGTAATAATATACTGAAAGTCATAATACAAACATACAATACTGAAATATCAAAATGGTGAAACTTTACAATGTCAAAATCAAAATATTTACTACAGCATACCTGTACTTTCTATCGACACAGTGTCAGAGCACAGCCCATTAAAACGCAATAATTCTCCACTATTATAGACATTTGAAACTATCTGAGAATGTGAGTCCTGCATGGGCGTGGGGGACAATTCTAGCTCTCTGGACATGCAGGTAAGTCAATAATTTTATTCTGACATTTCAGTATTGTGCTTGCAATATTATGACATTCAATGTACAACATAAAGACATTGCAGACGCTTAGATTGTTTGTATTGACTAAATGCTATTTATTGGCTTATTTGGAAGCTAAAATGATCCCAGAGGCCTTCAAGTTTGTATCAGATCTGGTGAAGACCAGGAAGATTAGGAACAAAGAAAACCATGAATACTATTCAAAACACAATCTCAATTATGTTTATAAAGGAACTGATTCATTTTTACGAGAAGCAGAGTAATGCTTTAAATTTAGTGGTGTCTGATTTAAATGTAAAACAAGATAAATATAAAATGCACATAAAATATTTTGAACAGGTAGCAATGTTGAATATTGACAAGACTGACGATAAACAGAAAATTAGAAAAATTAAGAAATATAACCATGACTTTAATGATTATAAGTCTGGCAATACTTTTGTTTGGCAGTCAAGTCAAAATGTTAGGCTGACGTAAAGGTTAAGGTGTTTTCCTTATATACACAAGGTGCAGGGTTTGATTCTCACATGGGGTAATTGGCTAGGCTTAAAATGGCCCTTAAGAGCAGTTAGACTATTACTAATTTATGAATAATGTTAATAACACTGGCAAATGTAGAAGGAGTGGGCAGTCAACTGGAGGTTTTCTCCATGGGCCTCTTCTGAAAATGGGCATTTCAAGTCCCAAATAATGGACTTTCCTGGGAAACAAAAGCAAATAAATACATTAAGTCCATCTTGCAGAAGAATTATACTTCTTCAATGTCTTTAAGAGAGAGCAGGGTCCAGTGATGACTCAGGGGGGTGGGGTCCCCACTTAATAAAAAGGCACCTAACGTTTGAGGTCAAGAAACAAAGAAGGGGCAGGTGTAAGCATCAAGTTCAACAAAAACATTGCTTTTATAATAAAGGGAGACATTACTCAAATGTTAATGATCTTATTACAAATGTTTATTCTAAACAGATTTCTGATAATGATAAATGTTTGCTGAATTAGGGGCTTCATTTTGTCCCCTTGTTCTATGTTTTGAAAAGTCAAACTGTGTTTGAATTAAATAATTTTAGCAGACCATTAAACATAAAATGTTATCATTTGAATATTGCTAATGCTTCTAGTAAGGCAGAGAGTTGTGATGTAGTTCCATTTTAGTTAAAAATCTCATTTTCAACCTGCATAGAAGAGTAAAGTAAAGCAGCTTGCAGAAAGAGTATGAAGGGGTTGCATGAAAATGCTGATACTATTTCCAGAACTTTCAGTAATAATATGACTAAGAAGGAAAGAACATCACTGTGCGTGTGTTTGTTATGAAGGGAAACAAAGGTGGAAGGCTGGTAGTTTGGGATAAATCATTGTATTGTACTGAGGCATTATGCCAACTTGGAAATGCTAGATTTCATTTTAAACTAATGTATGACCCTGCATTCAAGTTTAAAAATCAAATAGATACATTTTTGGAATACTAGGTTGCATAATCATTAATTACAACTGAATTTAAAAAACAACTGAAAGTTACAAATCCCAACCCATTTGCTCTCTAAAACTCATATAAATGTATTGAGCCCACCTGGGAAACCCATTGTTTCTGTTATAGGCTCACTTATAGAACCTATAAATTATTACTTCAAAGAGTGTATAAGAACTCTTTCACCTTTAGATTAGGCATGGCTTAAACACACCACACATTTTTTATACCACAGATTTTTTTAATCATATACAAGGAGTTAAATTAGAACAAGGCTGGTATGAATGTAAGTTAGATATCAGTCCTCTCTACATGTCTATTCTACATAGCAGTATAATATGGTTTCCTATTAAAATATCAACGTAGCATTGTACGCCTATGAACTATTCGAACTACAGATGTTCGAAGAGTTCATATGTGTGCAAGCTACATAATCAAGCGGTATATTTGCGAATGTACTGTGCATTCCAAATATAACATTTGATTATGTACAGGGATTGCAGTACAGTGCAGTTAGTGAATTACATGCCTTTCTTCACTGCCTTGCGATCTCAGAGTTGGAATATTTAGTTGGGGGGGTGGGGGGTGCAGGGGGGCTTGCCCCCTGCATAAACGGGATGTTAGGTGTAGAGGTTAGGCAGTTATGGCAAGGGTGGCATTGTTGTTAATACCGTAAAATGTCATTGTCGACATTTTTGGCATTAACAGCTGATTTTCGACATTAGGGACTTTAGGTTATGTGTACTTTCGACAAAACAATTTTCTGTTAAGTACCATTTTTATTCTAAACTTCGACATTTTAATAGTAAACCGTATACTATATATGGGTCTATTTTACATGCCTGAAAGCTCAAAATATTGAATTTTATTTGATTGAGACCACAATACCTAATTTCCAAAATGCTGCAAACTCATTTGACTGAGTCTGATTATACTGAAAGCTTACAATGCTGAATTTAAAAATTACTGAATTTTAAGCCATAGACATGATGTGTGCTTCCCTTCACCTGTGATTTGCTTGTGATAAAAAAAATTATTGCAACTTAACGTGCCGACTGTCAGAATAATGATAGTAGCATAGAAAGTAGTGTTGTAGTGTTTCTTAATATGGGTATGTCTCGTTGCATTTTTATGGGAAGTAGTAATATGGCGGACATTTCATGTGCTCCCAGCAGTAGTGGCAGTGTGCACAGTACTGTAAGGTACGTAAAAGGTATATGTCCTTTTCCCCACTGTAATGCGATCCTGGAGTTAATATACGTAGTTGGGGGATGTGTTGGGGATGTGGGGGCACAGCCCCCCATCTAGCTTGGTTTTACATCATCCAGCTTCTGTTAAGAGGGTAAGCAGTTTTTAATTTTTGGAAAGAGTTAGTCATTGGTGTTATAAGTTTGCATGTCCATAGCTTCAAATTCAGTATTTTGAAATTCAGCATTATATACGTTTCAGCATAATGAGACTCAGTCAAATGAGTTTTCAGTATTTTGAAAATTAGGTATTGTGGTTTCAGTCAAATGAAATTCAGTATTTTGAGTTTTCATTCATATGAAGTAGACCCCCCCCAAACAAAAAAAACAAACAAAAAAAAATATATATATATATATATATATATATATATATATATATATATATATATATATATATATATATATAAGTTCACCATCATAATATTGAATGACAAAATGTCTAACTATCATTTGGTCGAAAAATTTGATCCCAACCCAAAACATTGAATTGTCAAAATGTCTACAATCATTACATTGAAAAAGCAATGAGCTCAACTCTACTATTTTGCAGGGGGGCTATGCCACCCTGCACCCCCCATGAGGGGGAGCTGTGCCCCCCCCCCACTTAAATATATCAACTCCAAGATCGCAATACAGTGCAGAAATGGGCAAATTCAATAATTTCGACATTGTGAGTGTAGACTAATTTAATTTCAACATTTTGATCATTCAGTATAGTGTGTTTAACCAATTCAGTTTCAACCATTTGTCATTCAACATTCTGATGGTAAACATATATATATATATATATATATATATATATATATATATATATATATATATATATATATATATATATATATATATATATATATATATATATAAAACAAATATATACTATATATAGGCATACACACACACAAACATACACACACACACACACACACACACACACACACACACACACACACACACACACACACACACACACACACACACACACACACACATGCACACACACACACAGAAACACTCACACATGCACACACACACACACACACACATGCACACACACACACACACATGCACACACACACACACACACACACACACACACACACACACACACACACACACACACACAGACACACACACACACACACACACACACACACACACACACACACACACACACACACACACACACACACTCACAAACACATGTGCACATACATGCAAGTATATATTTGGCCCTCACCATCAATTCTCTCATTAGTAGCTGGGGATAGAGATTATTGGAAATGATCAATTCATAAATTATTTGGATTTTTGTTATTTCTTAACCACAACCCAATCCCGCATCCAATGTTCAATTATGTGATTGCCAATCTTGTCTACTGACAATGTACCAATATTGTTCCCATCATAGCCTCTAGATTTCATTATGGGCTGCAGTCATAGCTGAGAATTCACTTTCCTTTTCATGGAATAAGTCAGCTAGCAGTATGTCTCTCATTCTCACCTCTCCACAGGTATCTCTTCAGGGAAATAATCATATCCAGGTCTTCAGGGTCACAGCCAGAAATCCCACCTGTGAGCCAGAGAGCTAGCAATGTTCCAAAATATTGTTATTGCACCCTTATTGTCTTTCCTACTTATGTGGATCCATGTTACCTTTGACAGTGTTACTGACCCACTCTTTTCCACCTTTTGTTCAGCTGCTAGGCCTCTACTTCCTATTATATTTGCAGAAAGCAACTATCAGTTTATTTTACTTCCTTCCTTCATTCCTTCCCAGGATGTTCTTTAAGTCAGACACATATGGCTTCTTTCACACTCTAAAAGACTTATTATAGTTACTCTTCCTCTGTTCCTTCAAAAACATCTTGCTCCGACATTGCTTTCCTACTTAGCTATTGGTACTCTGTGTTCTGTGGTAATATTGAAACCTGTCTAAGCCTTCTCTCTTCCCTCCTGCTTATAACTCATTTAGTTCACAGTCTCCACCAGCTATCCATCAGTATTAACTAAAGGGGATTAAAGCTTGGTCTTCTAAATGTTAATTGCATCAGTACATTGGATCGCTTTCATGCGTGGATTCTTCAGTGTGATCCTGATCTAACAACCGTCTTTGAAACCTGCTTTTCAACATTTTTTTTTTTCATTTTCATTACTATAGTGCTTTGGATATAGACTCCTTCTCATCTTAAGATAAACTATAAATTTTCTAGATGAACTCAGTCTATATGTTGCACACAACTCTAAGACTTCTAGGTGATTAACATCAACTTCTTCGGTCCTGCGAAGAATGACCTATTTTGCTATGGGACTACAGACTCGCCCAAATAGTTGAGAAACTAAATGGACCTAGTCACATCTCTGATAATCACTCTTCCAAAGATTCAGTTGTTACTAACAGCCCCAACAAGATATATAGTCTTGGCTTTTCTGCTCATCACTGAGTGATCATTACCTATTTATTTTCCAGTGGTCTGGTATGGAATTCAAACTCCTTCTACTACTTTGCACTCCTAAAAGCAAGTCTGCTATTAGGATATATGCTTTAAACTATATGTATTGAGTAATCTGTTCTTCACTGCTCAGAACAAGTACTTCAAATGCTTATATACATGAGAAATAAAAGGGAACCATGGATGCCTAGTGAATGCCTTAAAGTCATGAAAATAAAATAAAAAGCATGGGTAACTTCAAAGAAAGATCATGTTGAGGATACCAGGAGTTAGTATATCTCTTTAAAAAATAGCCAAAGCATCCACTAGACTGCAACAACATCAACTGTAAAGAAAAATAGTCCAAACTCCCATCCAACCCTAAAATGTTCTGAACATAGGGCAATAATGTTGCAGCAAAGGGCTTTCAAAGATAGCTACACACTGAACAACACCTTTATTTCAACTCTCTCAGTGTGAAAAAAGAATCTTATAGATAAGGGCTAGTAAATGTGCCTGCTCTGGTAAAATTCAGTCTCTGACTAGTAAGTACACTGCCTGGATGCCACTAAAGAAGAAACTTAGAAAGCTTGAAAGAAAATCAAGTAGAAAATGTGAAGAGAAAACACTGACGGGAAGAATCTTGCAGGTGTTCAGCAAAAAGCGGTTCACTCTCTAGTTTTGGTAAAATAGATGGCTTACAGTAATATAGAGGAAAAATATTTCAAATGTGCTCAAGGCTAATTAAAATAAATGAAACATTGAAGGAGTACATCAACTCAAATTACCAAAGGCAGGATAAAATGGAAGAAGCTTTAAACAGATATTCAGATGAACTGATAAAACTGAAAAAATCAGATGTCAAAATGAAGAAAAGGTTGGCTGAGTATGAGGCTGCTCAAGAAGAGCTCTTTTTAAAAAATGGTAGTCAGAGGACAGAACACACAGAGAAAACTTGAGATTTTCTGCTACACCAGAGAAATTGGAAGGAACAGACGGTATTAATTTTATAAAAGCACAAATAAGTCATTGGATTGGTATAGATTTGTTAACTGAAAGTGCAAATCATGTGTATGCTCCAAAAACCTGACCAAGAGAAAGCAGCCAAGACCTGTAGTAGTAAAGATGTAATCATAGCAGCAGAAAGAGTTAATCCTGACAAAACAGTATCATAATGGAAAATTATTTAATTTTGAGTACAATATAGTGTTTCTGGGGAGAAGCAAACTAATCTCAGCAATTAGGAAATATCAAGAGGCAGGTTTGAAATTCAAGCTGCTATATCCAGCTGTCTTCTGTTTATTTTTTGGAGGATCAGATGCAGAACAGGCTAAGGGGTAGATAAGATTGTCCAACAAGGATTGAGTCATAAAAAAGAAGGGGACTATGCTTTCATTCTTCTGATGCTTAGGCTTATAGATAGTCTTTGTCAGTTAAACCTTTTCCATTATTCCAAAACAAAATAATTGAGAGACAGACAAAGAGCACAGTAGTTGGCAATAATAATCAGAAGTACCTTGGACATGAACTGGGGTCTGGGGTTGGGCGATGGACATGAACAGAAAGAAGACCAGCAACATTGAATTTAATGCATAAATGTCAGACTATAAAGCATAAATCACATTTGTGAAATGTGGCTTTACAAGAAAAAAATGGCAGAGAAAGATCAGATCTTTGTGAACTTTATTAAACTTGTTGGGGGACTGACAGGCATATGCCCTACTTCTTGGCATTGAGGTTTGAGAGAACACTGAAAGGAAAAACAGAAAAAGGGAAAAATAACTAAGTGAAATCATTTTTGTTCTTAACAGTAAAAAATATGCTAAAGTAACCAGGTACTATTTTTTTTTTATTTTTAAGAAATGTAGACATTACAATGTAAAAAGAGAAGAAAGGCTGGACAAAAGTATAGTTAAGTCAATAGGTTGTAATATTGGCCTGTTGGGATGGAGGATTCACTTTTGCATAGGTGTATATTTGAATTAATGCCCTTGGCTTAATCTTATGGCATGTTTTTTGAGAATGCAAGTGTGTTTTAAAAATGAGAGACCACAATGTAATGAATAGGTTTCTTTAAGTAAATAAATGTTGAGTGCTAACTGAGAAGCCCAAAGCTGAGGGCAGCTGTATATTTTGTTCTTATGTTTCCATGGAAAAAGGCCGACTAAAGCTAAAGGCAATAAATCAGCAGATTTTGGTGTTATTTACTGAGAGAATTTTTAAAATTAAAATGTACAACAGTGAGCAGCTTAGTAAAAATTAAAGTTTGAAATTATTGGAAGTTTTTCCGGTAACTAAACACTTTAATCCATTTATTAGGATAGTGTATAATTTATTTTTATTCAAACATAGCCAGTGCACTTTTTCTTAAGGCTAAAGGTTAATGTTGCTTTTCATGCCTAGGAGGGGGATGAAGATAAGATAAGAACAGACAGTAATCAGTGTACATAGGAACACAGACTGTAATATGCATCTCAGCATTGATAACCTTAATTTTAAGTTAATTAATGACTGTGGTTGGAGCTGTCAATTTGGGTCAACTGTTACTATCAGGAGGGTTAAACTTCATTATTTGAAGATGTACATAGTCTTGTGTGTTTATTTTAATTTAATTGGTTATGGGGGTACTCTGGGGATGTGTTCAGTATTTTGTTTTCATTAAAACAAAAAGTCTTGTAAAATGTGGCATACCTTCAAATGGAGATGACAAGAAACAACGTGAAGGATCATCCTGCCAAATATTAATAGATGCCTGTAACACAAAATCTGGAAATAGACATTTAAAAAAAAGCTGTCATGTATAATGAGTGGGAATAATAATTTCTTATTATAATGGCTTCACTAAATATATATTTTTGGAATATGAATGGTTTCAAAGGTATATCCAAAAGGTTAACCATATTGAATTATATTAAGAAAGGCAAAGTGCCAATAGGAATGCTGTAGGAAACACGTTTGGAAAGTGGTGAGCATGTAAACTTAATAAAGAAAGGATTTCAGGATGGAAATTCAGGAGAATATCAGGGACAAAGGAAAATGGGAGAGCTTACACTAATTTCCACTGGAGCTCCAACAGTGACTGAAGAGGATAAAAAAGATAGTAATGGTAGATTTGTGGTAATAAGGGGCTACTGACAAGGGAGGAGGTTTACACTGGTAGGTATCTATATTTCAGCTAAAGACTGCTGTTATGGAGCTTAAGAAAATTGGAGAGAAATAATCAGTTTTCAGCAGGGAATATTATGTATAAGTGGGAACTGGAGCTTGATTTGCATTGATGAGGATGTATCCGAGGACCTAGAAGGGAAAAATATAACAAAATATGTTAGATTTCTGAAGCAATTTATGAAAATACTTGGTATGCAAAACATGAACTCAGTAGTAAGAAGTCAGAGAGAGAGTTTACATATTATTCCCCAAGGCACAACAACCAGGCTGAACCAGACAGAAATTATATTTCACAGGAATATGTGTATTTAATTCAAATGATCCACACACATCCAATAGCTATTTCAGATCGTGCACCAATATCAACTAAGATAAAAATGCAGGATTATGAAATAAAAATGAGACACTGATGCTTCCTCACCTACCTGTTAAACAAAGCAAAATTTAAAGTATAGGTAGTGGAAATTATTTGATAGGGAAGAGAGAATTTTTTTTCAGGAGTTATAGCTAGTGAGTGGGATAAAATGAAAGGGGGGTTTAAAAATAGGCTAGAAATAAAAGAAAGAGAAATACAGTTAAGAAGTAAAAAGAATTATTTATAGGGGCTGGCAAAGGTTACAGTATTGCAGAATAAGGAGACTCTAACAGAACAAGAAGAGTCACCAATGCAGATTGCTAAAGAAAAAATAAAGGAGTATCTGGATGAAATGCATGAGTTTAGAAAAATTGCTATTAAGCAATTGTTTTTGATAATATCTCCAGAACACTAAAACTCTTAGCCCAATGACTTAGGCATCAGAAAGTAGAAATGGTTGTTGCCAAATTTAGACAGCCTATAACAAGAAAAATAACCAGAGATCTTGTAGAAGCGTTAGCGATATTTCAGAAATTTTATGAAAATGTGTATAAAGGAGAGGAATCTGGAACTCAAGAAAAAACTCAAATGGAAATATTCATGGAAGACTTAAGTATGCCAATGTTAGATGTAGATGAGGCTCAATAATTAACAATTAAGACAGGAGGAGATGAGATAAAAACTGAAATGTGTAATCAATCTGCAGGAAAGTCTCCAAGAATAAATCATACTCCTGTGGATGTTTGAAAGCCAAGAGGGAAGAAAGTGATAAAGATCTGGAAGGTTTTGTTTAATAGTATTTTTAAAGGAAGGGAAACATCAACATCTTGGACAAAAGCTGTAGCGGCTGTAATATCTAAAGATGGTAAATACCCATCAGACCCAACTTCATATAGGCCCATCTTAATTTTAAACTATGTTTATAAATTGTTTTTTATCTATAATAGGTAAAAAATGGCAAAGTTGTTGCCATAAAATAATAGATTCAGATCAATGTAGTCTTGTGGAGAGGAGGCAAAAATTTGACAACATTAATAGAACAATAATGATCCAGAGGTAAGCAAAATGTAAGAAAATACTGCTGTTGGTAGGTCTTGATGTAGAGAAAGCATTTGACAGGGTAAGCTGGGATTTTATTAGTGGGGCAAGGGAAGCATTTGCATTCCCTGATACAATAATAAGGTTGATTAGGAGGATATATGAGGGATTGGACGCAAAAATTAAAGTGGGCGAGTTCTTCTCTGATAATTAATGACTGAACAGAGAAAACAGGTAGGGTGTCCTCTTCCCCTTTGTTATTTGCATTAGATTTAAAATCATTGGCAAAGAAAATAAGGGACTCAGAAATTCAATGATGTAATTGGTATAGTAATCAAGAAAAGTTGGCTTTATTTGCAGATGATATTGTTTTCTACCTGATAAAACCAGAAAAGGACATATCATTGTTGTGAAACCTTCTGAGACAGTTTTAATTTTTTTCAGGCTATTGTTAATTAAGACAAAACAAAGACTATAGCTGTAAACTATGCGCCCACCCATGAATTCGTTCAGCAGTACCCATATTTAATGGGGACATGATAAAATGAAGTATTTAGAAGTGTGGGTTAAAAAGGATTATGTTATGGCAGCTAAGGATATGTGTCAAGAGACTAAATAAAACTTGATATAAAACTGAGAAACTGGAAGCTCATGTTCTTTGATATAGATAGCAAGATACAAGCAGCGAAAATGTGTTTAATCCCTTTAGTTTTACATACAGATAAGGCATATTTTTATCTCCAGAGGAGAAAATGTGGACATTAATTAACAAAGAGTTGAAAGATTTTATCTCTAGGGAGAGGGCAAGAGTGAAGTGCTATATTTTAAATCTTCTAATAGCAGAAGGTGGTATAGGATTACATGATTTGAATGGATATTTTTGAGCTTTACCATTAAGGCTCATCTAACTAACACAAGCAGAAAGCTGCAATCCAAAGTGGAAATGGATGATGATGAAAGAGGGGATATTCAAGAAATAATGAGAAAGAGGGACTTTAGATGCAGATCATTAAGGAGAATAACAACATCCACACAGAATACTATATTTGTAAAGTAGCAGAAAGTATTCTAAGAACTAAGCCAAAATTAATAGCATAACTACAATTAGGGGTACAGAGAATAGGCAAGAGGGGGCTGGAATTTACTGAAGAAAACTGCTGAAGGAACCAAGGTATAGGGAGCAAGTAACTAGAGAGGAAAAAGTAACAGAATGGGAAGAGGGTAAGAAGACATTTGGACTGCAGGCTAGAGACTGCCTTCCCTAGCAGGGATCAGTATCAGAGTATATGCACAGATAAAGGGATTGGGGAATCCTAAGTGACAGATCTGTCCTGGTAGAGGTTTTAGTTAAATCTAGAAGAGAAGCTACTCTTAAAAATGGATACGTAGTAGGACATATACATTATTGCACAATAGTTATAGGAATAAATTAGAGGAGGTTAGACAAGACTGGGAAGAGATACTGGATAACAATTCACAAGAAAACAATAGGAGGACATATGTATGACTCCCAGATATGCAAAAATCTAGAAAATTTAGGATTCTTGCCTGAAAGAGTTTATATAGGTATTTTTATACCCAAAGCAAACTCCAAATAATTTTTCCTCAGGCAGATGTCAAATGTTTGAGGTGTGATGGGCAAGAAAGAAGTAATTGGGAACATATGTTTTGAGTCTAATGATTTGGCAAATTTAAAAAATTCCCCACAGAGTACTCTCATAAATTTTGGGTCAGCAAATGCATGCAACTAAGGAAATCATTTTTTGGAAATATTTTTTTTTGGAACTGGGATGAAGGACATGAATTGCCTAGACTTAGTAAGGCCTTGATACCTTTAATTCTGGTGGCTGTCAAATAACATTTATTAGAAAATGCAAACCAAAGTCAAACCAACTGTATTTGAAGTAGTGAATATTGTAACAGAGGTAAACAGACTGGAAGTGTAATATTTGAAAATGGTAGGATCAAATTACTTAGAAAAGATGGAAATTGTGGAATACAACATGTAAAATAATGTTTTGGAGTAAGAGTCAGGTTAAAGGAGAACTGCACCCACAGACTCAAAAAACATGTTTATTGCATCATGGTTTGCTGTTTCCTACATGTTAACACCACTCTGGGACTATTTACAGGTTTTTAAATATTTTTATATGTAATTTCTGAGTCTGACCACATGGGATCTAGCATCTTGAAGTGATCCTGATTGTTTAGTCTGCCTCTAGGTATCCCACAATACAGTGCTTGTCTGCAAAAAATTACATCATGCAGACCTCTTTCTTTCTAAAGTGCCTGTCACTGCATTGATTTTACATGCATACACTGCTGTCTTTCAGTCAGTTTTAAGTAATGTTTCAAGCCGTTCAATAACTACTAAAAACACAAACAGCACAAATGCTACAGAACAGACTTTCAAAGTGCTTTTTACTGCTGCTTCTTTTTAGAATGGCTTAATTGCAGTCTTTTCTGAAGCTTGAGTTGTACTGTTTTGACTCATCTCCCATCCCCCTTCACACCTAAATTGCCTAGCTGTCAAAGTGCTAAGGGTAATTTGAGCTGTTACCTGGTGTGACTGACATCTCACAGCAGTAGACTTGACTAATGTACTGTTTCCCTGTTATAGCCTTCACTTTATGTATGGGTAGGGGAGGACGAAGGAGCTGTGACATCACAGCATGGGTGAGATTTTAGGATGGTTGTGGTGAGTTTGGGGAGGGAATTGGCCAAAAAAATTACCTGTATTCATTGGCCTTGAAATTGGAGACTGCAGAAAGCTTTTCCAGGGTGGGATAAAACTTTTTTGAAAGTGAAACCACTACAGTATGATAAGGTACTGTTCTAGTGAAGAGAAACAGTTAATTTAAAATATTTTAAATTCTATATTGTTTATTCATAGCAGGGACTGTAAATAGGGAGAAAAAGGAAAGAGAAGTTGAACATTTAATAACAGAATCCCATTGCTGTCCTTTAAAGGGAAGGCAGGAGTAGAGCAATTTATGTAATGTTGGCTTGATGATAGTTGTATAAAATAATGTATGTGATGCATAATGTTTGTAACTATACACGTTAACATGGTTTGTTTTATTTTATATAGATGTATGTGTTCCTATGTCTTAAGTGATAATTCAATAAATGTATTAAAACTAATGTTATAGGAAAATGTGTTCCTTCTGTAAATGTTCCTAATAACAGTACCCTCTTCTGTGGTGTCATTAAAATAGAAATTGTAGAGTATTTCTTATCTCTCCCACAGAAATCAGTCTTTCTTTTTCTGAAAATCTTTCTTTCCTCCTTTTCATTTAGAAAAAGTCTCATTTAAAGTGAAAACCTCATTCATGACTTTTCTTAATTCCAGTAAATATTGGAGTGATGTTAGAGGTGTTACCCTCTTGCCTGACTTGGCTAAATTTCTTGAAAAAGTATTCTATCAGCAAGTTTCAGAATATTTTAATACACAGTGTGTCCTGACAGGCTTTAGTCAGGATTGTAGTACCCATTTTACTGTCTCTTCTCTTACTAACACTACTGTCATGGCGATGGATGAGGGTCTACTCGGTGATGCTCATTTCAGAAATCTTACAGAAGCCTTAGTGCTTCTTAATCCTCTTTGACTAGAACTCACTTTGTACTTTGGTACAGTGTTCTGCTTTAGAAATAGAAGTTATCTTGTTGAAAGGTCATTTAGAGTCAGTTTTCTCCCCTCATAAATTTCCTGTTAACTTAATCTCAGGTGTTCACTATAGCTCTGTACTGGGACTGATTTCTAGTCAAAATATTTATTAATTCACCTTTTTCTCACTTCTGCTTCTCTGTATAAATCCCATTCTGTATGCTGATGATCTACTTTACCATTACATCTGACCTCATACAAGACATTGTAAACCCCCTGATGGAGCATACTAATACACTGCTTATTCTAAACTATTTTATTCCAAAAAACTTTATTGTTATTTTTTTTGCACAGACAATTTCAAATGATCAGAATGAATAATAATATAATGCAAAAGTCAAAGAATGAAATTTCAAATAAAATAAAATTGAACTATATACAATATATAGAAAGGTCTAAGAAACAAAGATTAAAAAACATGTAATTCCAGTTGTTCTTCAGAAAGTCTATCAATTATCTCCTCATATACTTCCCTAAACATCAGATGTAGAATTTAATTGATAAAAGTCAATGAGAGATATTACTTTTGTCCAAGGGTTATTAGTAAATGGAATGAGATTCATCCTTTCTTCATTTACTTTAGTCTCTTTAAATGCTGTGTCCTTTAATAAGGAAAGAAAGTCTTCAAAAGAAGTTGAAATAGTTGTTCTCCATTTATTAGTAATACATTTCCTTGCTACCACAAGAATTGACCATAATAGAAAAAGATAAGAATTTTTAGATCACTTCTCACATTAACATTAAATAGTATTAATAATTTAGATAAACAACATTTATCAGACAATAAAGCTTTTAAAAATGTATCTGTCATAGACCAAAATAAATTCAAGGAAGAACATTCAAAAATATATGTGCCCAATCATCTTTGCATACTTGTAAACATCTCCAGCACATTGGATTACTATTACTATTGAATGTGGCTATTTTATTTGGAGTTAAAAATTCTCCATGTATAAACTTCCATGTAAATATATGCCAATATTTAAACCAAGAGGTATGTTTTAAAGATGATAATATTTGAGATTTATTTTGAGAAGTAAAATGAGAGGTGTGACCTAATGTAATATGTTTCCAGAGTTTCTTATTTAAATTTTTTATACTATATGAACATTTTGTAATGTTTTGAAATTAAATTATCAAATTTTGAGCTGTTATATACAATTTCATAGAAAAAATGAATTAGTTTAGGATTTTCATTCAAGTGAGAGTGAGAAATAAATAGACAGAATTCATTTTGTAATAATAACCAATTATGTGGATTTAAGTCAAACTCTAAAATAAGTTGTTGAACATCTTTAGCTTTTAAATCTTTGATGCATTGATATCAAAAAACAACATTTTTCATTTTCCAAATATCAAATGCATAAGTATTGGATTTATTAAAAAAATAGTGATACTAAAAGGAATAATGGATTCAAACCAGATTTTGATATCTATGTTGGAAAAAACATGTTTCTAAAAAATTTAAAAAGGTTGAATCTGCAGTGTAAGAAATACTATAAAATACTATACTGAATGACATTGCAAAGATAATATCAGAAGAAATTATCTAAATTAATATTACCATATATATAACAGTATATTGTTCTTACTATTAAGAAGAGTTAAATGCAAAGTATCCCAATATGAGCTGTAATTAGGATTAATGCAATTTAATATAATTTTATAATTGTATAACAAAGACAAAGCACCTAAACTTTTCCAATAAACTGTCAGATACAAACACTTAAATGAGTAAATGCACTTAAATGTAGTACATAAATAACCTGCATAACTGAAAATATGCCACTCATATCAACTAGAGAACTTTATTAAACATAATCTTAGTGCTTTTGTCTTTAACATGAAGGCAACATCTGAGATAAAAACACAAATTCTAGTCAAATTGTAATGCTTATCTATACCAACTAAGAGCCATTGAAAATAACCAACTAATTAAAAACATAAATACATGTTACCTGTTTCTTTAAAAGGACTATTTCATTCATTTTGTAAAAAAAAAGCATTAAAAGTGTATATGAATAAAACTACTGTGCATAAAAACAATCTAAAAATAATTGAAAAAAAAAACATTAAAACTATCTTATTGACAATAAATGCATACAGCCACTTAAAACAGAATAAATCTGTCCACTTAATAGATTTTACAGATTTTAAAAAAATGATGATTTAATATAAGTACCAATATCAGGGAAATTGATTCCTCCAAGAGCACAAGGTCTAATATGATGAATAAATACTATTCTGGGTATATTAGGAAACCAGAAAAAAAATTGAAAAGTTGTTTATTTATTTCACTAGTGTGTTGTTTGTTAGGAAATAGGGACAAAGCTTGAATATAATATAATATTTTGGGAAAAAGAATTGTGTTTATTAATTGAAGCCTATAACAACAAAGTTATTCCATTTAGAAATATGATTCTTTATTATATCTATGATATTGTTTTACTTGACATTAATTATATTATCTACAGGCGAAGGTAATATAATACCTAGATATTCAAAACAGGAGACCTGGTTACCTATAAGATGATTTATTTTGTTTTATTTATTTTTTTGTATTGGAATATTTTTCTCTTTATTTATTACTAATTATTTAGGTTTAGAATGATTAAAACAGAGGCCAGAAATTGATTGAAATGGGTTTATTGTAGATTTTAATTCAATAAAGGTCGATCTAGTACTAGAAAATGTCAATAATATGTCATCTGCAAATGCTATTGTTTTGGAAGAGTCATTATTAAAAATATCTATGCCACTTATGTTTGGATTTGTTTGAATTAGAATAGCAAACACTTCAATGGCTAAAGCAAAATGGATTGGAGAAAGTAGACAATCCTGTTTGGTACCTTTGGTTAGTGTGATGTGTTATGAAATGAATGGAGCAATTTTAACATATGCAAAATTATTATTATAAATTTTCTTTAAGAGTGAAGTGAAACTTTTAGAAAATCAAATAGATCTAAAACTTTGAATAAATAATTCCATTTTAGCAAGTCAAAGGCTTTTTTATTTTTTATTCAAAAAAATCTATGAGTCAAAATGCACCTAATTTGACAGAATTCTCTTGATATTAAACTTATCAGGATTTAAAGCTGGATTAACAATTGCAATATTAGGATTAAAGATTTTGAGATATATATAGTGAAATATAAAAGCATCCAGAATTTCCCCAATTACTGTGGTACTTTTTTCCATGTCTAACTTCTAGAATATTATCAATTTTTGATTGCATCTTGACTCTTTTTGATGAAAGATTAGGCATATGTTTAGGAGGTAAAGAATGGGATGTCATTTTTAATTTTTTAAGGGCCAGGTTTGTTTTATGAGACAGAATATCAAGATATCTTTTTTATTTAGATTTTCTATTTCTTATATAATAGAATTATTATTTTTATATTTTTAGATTTGGCCAAGTAATTGTGTTTGAAAGTTTTATAGTTCTGAATCCCATTCCTTAATTTTGTTTTTATACTATGTTAACAGTTTACCAAAATGTAAACCTTTAATGAATCCTAAATTATGACTATATTAATATTGCATTACAGGCCGGCTGCGGTGGTGCAGAGGTTAGCATGGTTGCCTCACAGCAAGAGGTTCTCCAGTTCGATCCTCAGCTGGGGTGCCTTCTGTGTGGAGTCTGCATGTCCTCCCTGTGGTTGCATGGGTTTCCTCCAGGTGCTCTGGTTTCCTCCCACACCCCAAAGACATGCTGTATGTGGATCGATTACTCTAAATTGGCCCTAGGCTTGAATGTGTGCATGTGTGTGTCTTCCATGGAAGGTTGGGTGCCGAGCTGGCAACTCAACACTGTAAAACTCCACTGTCAATCATGAGTGGACACGTGATCCGCTGTGGCGATGCCTAACTGGGAAAAGCCAAAAGAAGAACAAGAATAATTAATATTGCATTACAGGAAAAAATCTAGTTCCGAGACCAACCATGATTTAAACTCCTTAAGTTTAGTTATATATGCAGGAATTCTAGTCAAAAAAGTTAATCTTTTAAAAGTAGTTTGGAATTTCAAATAAGTGCATCATGGTCTGAAATGGGACAAGGGATGATATTAAAGTTAGATATTCTAGAAATTATATCTTGAGAAGCTAGTTTTCTATTTGTTCAGGTCTGTGTACCATATTTATAATCCTCATGAGAAAAATATTATGAACAGGGGTGTTTCAGATTAAATGCATCCTTTAAATAAAGAGATTCAGTCAATTTTTGAGTTTAGAGATTTATATGTTTTTTATATAGGTCCAATATTAGTTATGTTACAAATGGAGTACTGTTTCTTTAAATTGAGTAACAAAGTTTTGGCGCCAAAAACTGTTTTTAAATGAGTTAATCAAATGTTTTGCACTAGTTCTGATGAAGTCTGCGATGGTGCAGATGAAAGCACTCAACTAGTGCTTAAGGAATGCTATCGTTGTAATAAAGGATTTATTTTCAGTCTACAGCGCCTTTTTTGCTTCCTATGAGTTTGGAACTTCTGAGTTTGTTTACATAGCAATTGTGCTAGTGCTTCATTTGCTTCCTGCAAGTCTGGAACTATTGAGTTTGCCAAGGGAAGCTTCTTGTGTTTTTCTAACTACAAAGTATTGGATTGGGTTTTCTCTACCACAAGCTAAACGGATAGTCAGGACTTCCTGAGCAACCAGGCATTTGCTCTACAACATTTCATCAGCTTTTACAAACATTCTAAGGTACTTTTTTATGGTTGTTGTGGTCTCCCCACACAGACTGTTGTGAGTTGTGTTCAAGTTACTTTGCATCATTTGGAAGAGTTACAGGAATGTATATGCCTGGGATACAAACAGATTTAGTCCTACTTTACTTTTGAACTTCTAAACATCAGTGTATAACAGTGCATGAGTTTGGAACTTCTGAGTTTGTTTACATAGCAATTTTGCTAGTGCTTCTAGTGCTTCCTTTGCTTCCTGCAAGTTTGGAACTATTGAGTTTGCAAAGGGAAGCTTCTTGTGTTTTTCTAACTACAAAGTATTGGATTGGGTTTTCTCTACCACAAGCTAAACGGATAGTCAGGACTTCCTGAGCAACCAGGCATTTGCTCTACAACATTTCATCAGCTTTTACAAACTTTCTAAGGTACTTTTTTATGCTTGTTATGGTCTCCCCACACAGACTGTTGTGAGTTGTGTTCAAGTTACTTTGCATCATTTGGAAGAGTTATAGGAATGTATATGCCTGGGATATAAACAGATTTAGTCCTACTTAACTTTGAACTGCTAAACATCAGTGTGTAACAGTCTTTTTGTTACACTTTTTGTTACACTTTAGTTCAACATCTTGCCAATTCGGCGAAGCAGTGAGGTTTCTGTGGATTTAAAAGAAGTGTTTTTCATCTTTTTTTTGTTCTGTTTTATCAGTGACATAATTCAAGTTTCATATATCCGTGTCATTTTTTTGAACTTTAGTAGCTATCCCAGCTACGGTCCACCACTAGTCTATCTGCAGGATCTGATTATATTTTATCAGTTGTTTGTTCTTGCACAACCTAATTTTTGAGTGTGTTCTTATTAGAGGTCAACCTTAGTTTCTTCATATTACTAGTATCAGAATCTTCTAAAATGCAATTAAAATCACCATCTATAATTAAATTACCTTCATACTTATCAAATATAATGTCTATATGCTTCTTAGCAAAGGTTTGTCCCATACCTGGAAACCAGTAAATATTTACTGGAGTGCATAATCTTTTATTAAATGTAAAAACTATAAAGGTAAGAAGGCCATCTTGGTCTTCATATTTATAGATAATTTGTGGAAATCAATATTTCTCTTCCAAAGAATCATAACTCTTCTTATTTAAAGGAGATTGGTCTAGGATTATATAATTATGTGGATTCCAATTGTTTAATATGAGTTTCATGATGAAAACTACTTGAACTTTATTCGTTTTGAGATAATGTAACAAGTTTGATCTTTTCCTTAGATTATTCAGTGTTAACATTTAAAGAAAGTAAAGATAAGTCCATTTATAAGATAGTATGATTGTTACTGTAACCATATTATTTTAAAATAAGTAAAATAATAATAATAATAATAATAATAATAATAATAATGATGATGCAACATAATAATATGACATCTCTTGAAAATATGGAGTGGAGAAATTAATAGTTCAAGCCATACAAGAACAAGATTAAAGAATAAATAAAAGTAAGAAAAAAATTGTAAATGATATGAAATAACTGCAAACATGGAATTATCAAAATTCCTAGCCCAATAGATAATTAAAAGACATGTATCAGATCATTCAACACTACACTACCAACCAATAAACTTAAGTGCTAGTAAAAGACCAAAACCTAACTGATTACGCTCTGCAGTAAAAAGTTTAAGTAAGTAATGGAGACATTATAATTTTGATGTAAGTGTATAAAAATATCATTAAAATTCAATACTCTTACTCTAACTACACCTTCTCAGTTTTCCGGGATTCTCTTCTCACTACTATTAGGAACTGTGAGATAATTTAAGGTATTAGAACTAGACTCATTTCTTGGTTAAGGGAAAGGGTCCATTGCAGTTGCTTTCCTATTCCAGTCACTTAAACTTTCCTCTGAACTAGCTATGATTTATAAAAATCTATACTAACTGTATTATACAATCAGTTGTGTTCACTAACCCTAGGTTGTCTAATACTATTCATTGTTTACATAATAGTATGGTGTGCATTACTAAATTATATCAGTTTATTGCCTGATAGTATATATTGCTTGTTTAATGCAGTGTGCTACTATTCATTCTTACATAAGCACCTGCAGGGGAATCTACTTTTAAACTTTGAGCCTTATTGTCTTCCTTGGGAAACACCTGAAATATGTCTTTTTGGCTAAGTACATTGACCTGGTTATCAAACACTAGACAAATAAATAAAATACCTAATTGCAGACTTGGTCAATGACAGTCAAACTATTTTTCAAAGTATGATAATATTTTAAAAGCTGGTAATGATGAACAGGGTAAAGGTATGCTATTAGATAAGAAGTCTCTAGCACAGGTAAAATACTACAAAATAACTAAGATTTCCTGATAAAACAAATGTGCAGTCCATCACAGCACTATATGAAGGGGCATGACTGTACATGTAAAGTGGATGGATCAAATAAGACATTTAAAACAGAAAAAGACTTGTGAAAACTCCTGGGATGAATAGAAGAACAGAGATCTTATCATAATCACTCCTGTCTCTATTTCAGCTTTGAATAAAACTTTACCTCACCCACAAAAAAATTTAGCACCATGTTGAGGTACTAGTCTCCAAAGGAAGATGTAATAGAAAATACTTAGCTAAATATCTTGCTAATTATTCTTGTGAGAAATGTATTAAAGTATTGGGAAACTGTCTGGGATTAATTAACTTATGAACTAATGAAGGTTCATTAAGTAGGGCTCACATGAGATAACATGCTTTTTGAAGGGAGGTCCTGCCTTAGCAAATGTTTAAACAGTTATAATTGGAAAATAGTGGCATAAGATCATGGCCAGGGAGTGGTTGTGATTAATCTGAAATCTGTCAAGACCTTCGACATTTTAGACTATGTAATTCTTAAAAAAAATGTTATGTTGAAACTGTTATCAAATTATGTAGGTTGGAGAAGGGTAAAGCTTAAAAATACAAAGGGGTGACCCAGATATGGCATTTTAAAAAATGCAGTAACATTTCACAGTAAGATGGAACCTCATAGAGTTAGAAATTACCCACTTACAATATACAGTGTCACATGGAGCTGCATTTGTCACAAAAAGCAGGTGGTTCTGTGTTTTATTGTTTTGTTAATGAAGCTCCCCTCAATATTCTTAAAAGTTGCAGCCTACACTATATGACATCAAAGTGGGTAAAGTATGAAAACCATGAGAAAATACTTTAGTGGTACCTATACAATCTATACTGTTAAACTGGCTTATATATTTCTATGCTAACTATGGTAACAAGATTAATCTAAGCCATATTAAATATATTATGAACTAGCTACTACTGCAAGTAGACTATGTTAATTTGTTTTTGGCTATACAAGATGCAGTATTAGAAGAAAAACAAAAATATTTTCACATCTAAACATCTAACTTGGTTTTATTTTTTCTAGCATGATTTTTTTCATATCCAAACTCCTGGTCAGCACCCCACATTACATTATTTCAGTAGCATGGCAAAGTGACTACATGGGTGGATAAGAGAAAAGAAAGCATCAACAAATATCATCTATAACTATAGCAACTAATAAACTTTAATGTTAAACTATTCTGTAAATATGTCACCTGCTACTTAAAGGAGATATACACCTTCAATGCAACATTTCCTTCCCTGAGCATATTCCGATCACTAGAGGATAATTTCCATGCAAATGAAAAAACATGACTTAGCAGTTTTTCCCACTTTGCGGCATTTTGTCCTAGTATGGTTTCACAGTGCACATCATGTGGCGGTTGCATGAAATATCATGATACTTTCATTACAAATTAATCTGCCTAGCTGTTGTATCACAGTAACTATCACCTCTGAATGTATTTTGCTAAGGAAAACAAATACAGCAAGGTACCTGTGACAGTTTTTGTTTCACACCAACTAATGCCATAATACTGTTAAGCCTCAAAATTCATAACTATTTGATGCTGTGCTGTCATAAATGCTGCATTATTTTCCTTTCCTGGTGCTATAAGCCTGTTAAATCTTTTATAGTGTGAAGATTAATAAACCTGATAACCACTGAGAGCAGTTTCACTAACTAACTGACTGACTCAGAGAAGGAAGACTGAATCTAAAATGCAGAAAATGTTACATTTTAAAAGGGCTGAATTATCTCAGCTTTTCCTTTTCATAGTTGGTGTAATACACATTAGCTACACACGTGTAATAGTAACTGCAAAGATGGCATTGATATGTTTATTGAGTATGCTAAAAACGTGACAGCATTTCACACTGCTTCCATTTGTGAGTGAATGTAACACTGATCTGATAACAAATAGCAGGACATGGTAATGTTATCAGCTATGGTCTCAGAATGCATTATGAGTAAGAAATAGCTTTCTATGCAAACAAGATTATGTCATCATGTCTGTTGCCATGAGGACATTCAGGGTCAGGAAATAAATTAAATTAAAAAAAAAACTCTGTCAGTGAAGAGATATCCCAGCTTAACTTTTGTTCATAACATAGAACTTTATCAGAATCTAGTCATTTAATAACAAACATGATTTAAACAAAACAACCCCAGTCAAATGTCTCAAATGCACCCAATAAAAAACTCTTCTCCATTTATATGCAACAGATACATCAAACACACTTAATGACATTGCCTAAAATGGATTATTTTTTAAAATATGGATTTAAAATCATCTGAAAAACTTGTTAGTGATAATTCTTTTTTTTTAATAATAAATCTTTATTGTTTTACCATTTTCCATACAAACTTAAACAAAACAGAAATATCGATAGGTTCCAACTAATGTTTCTAATAATAACACAACAACATATATACAATATTTACATGAATGCTTCCAACTGTAACAACAAATTATAGAAGAACCTATGAAGAGAATTAAAAATAGATCAACTATCTAAAAATTTTACTTATTAATAAATTTCCCTTATAATGTATATATGTTTCAGGGTAAGTTTGGGTTCAATGTATTACGCCAATATAATATAAAAATTTGTTCCCAAATTTTCGGATTATTGATATTTTTATTGTGATCATTAAGGAGTAATTTGTGGGCTAATATATGTCTCATTGCTAGAATCTTAAAGTTATCCCATGAAGTTTGAGATGGATTTAACCAGTTTGTAGCTATATATAGTTTCATTAACAAAAAATATTAATAAGTATAGTCATTTGGGATCTAGAGAAATGTTTTGGAGGGATATGTAAAATCATAAATTCCCATGAAAGTGTTGAACTTTGATAACCCATCTTTTGAAGTTGTATTCTTAAAGAGTTCCAAAGTTTATAAATACATTTGCAGCTCTAGAACATATGGAGAAGGTCTGCGGATTGATCTTTGCAGTATGGACAGCTTGGAGATTTTTTAGAATTGAATTTATGCAAGCTATGGCGTGTATAATAATCATTATTAAATATCATAAGCTGAGTATACATCAACTTTTGAAGAGAAATTGATGTTGTTGTTAAGTTAATTGCTTTTAATATTTGGTTTTCTTCTGTCAATGGCATTTTTTCTTTCCAATAGTTTGACAAAAGAACTTTATTCTGAAATTTGAAATCTTTTATTAATTTATTTGTAGCTGCTATAAATTTAACATCTTGTTGAAGAGTTTGCCACAAGTTTGAACATTTTGTTAAATCCTCATCTTTAAGTTTGGAATCCTTAAAGTAACTTATGGAAAGTTCCTTAATCTGTCTCAATATAACTAAATATGATTTGGGCAGATTCATTTCTTGTCTTATTTCATTAGTTGAATATTTGAGGTATGGGTATATGTCAAGTAAAGTTAAATTAATCATAGAAGGGAAATGTTTAAGATCTATTAATTTATTATTAATTTTCAGGTTGGGATTCCTATGAAAAGGTTGGAAGACCATCATATGTTGAATGAGATTTAATGATTGAAATAAGTTTTGTACTGATCTTATATATAATTTAATGTGATCCATTATATCATATAATTTAAACTTTTCTTTTTCTAAGAAAGGTAATGCTTTGGGATTAATATTCAGATTCAAAATATGTTTATAATTCAGAATTAACCACGTTGGTGACCATTTATTACTAAATGTATCATAATTAGCAATTCTTAAGATTCTGTTAGAGTTTATTATTAAGTAATAAGTTTCAAAATTTAGTAAATCCAATCCCCCTCTATTTTTTGGGGTCATCAATTTATCATATGATATCCTAGTCTTTCTTGGGTCCCAGATAAATTTAGCTGAATCCCTATGAATTTGTTTAAAGAACTTCTTAGGGATTAGAACTTGAGCAGATCTAAAAATGTATAATAATCTGGGTAATACATTCATTTTAATAATTGAAACTTTTGCTAATACCGGTAACTTTAAATTATTCCATCTCCTAAAATCAGATATTTGATCCCAAACCAATTTAATATTAGTAATATAAAAATTTTTATCATCTGTGGAAAAGGTAATACCCAAATATTTAATTTTATCTTCAGATTTTACCTGCCCTACCAATGGTAAAAGCGAAAAGGGATTGGGAGTTTTTAAAGAGAATATATTTGTTTTTTTAAGGTTAATTTTGTACTTAGATATTACTGCTAAGTCATCCACCACCTTTAGTAACGTTTTAGTGTCTGAAATTGGTGTTGTACAGTATATATTAAGATTGTCAGCAAAAGTCGCAATAGATATTTTAGTTCCATATAGTATTGGGGCATTATGATATACATTCTGTTTAATATATAAAAATAAAGGCTCTAGATATATATTAAATAATAAGGCGGACAAAGGACAACCCTGACGAGTTCCATTTTTAATTTGTATTCTTTTAGAAAAGTTTTTATTAATGTATAAAGTTGTGTAAGGATTGTTATATAGAATTTGTAACGTTAGGATAAATTCTTGGGGTATATTAAAATATGGTAAAGTATCAAACAGAAAATTTATATTAACCCTATCAAAAGCCTTTTGTGCATCAATTATGAGTGCATAGATATTTAATTTCTTTTGTTTAGCATAAGAAATTAATGTGTGAAGTGTTAATGTATTGTCACTAGTTTGTCTAGCAGTTATAAAACCAGCTTGTTCATTAGATATTATTCAGTTCATTATTTTTTTCGATCCATTAGCTAGAATAGAGGTCAACATTTTCATATCAACATTTAATAGTGAAATTGGTCCATAATTATCTGGATTTTGGGCATCAGAATTTACTTTAGGTATAAGAATAGTTTTTGACGCATTAAAGTGGGGGTCATTGATTTTATTATTAATTATGTAATTAAGTACATGCGAGAGTATTTTACCAAGAATATCACAAAAAGTTTTATAAAATTCAGCAGGACCCAGTGCTTTATATGATTTCAAGTTTTTTATTATATGTATTATTTCTTCATCGGATATAGGTTTAATTAGATCTTTTTGAGAATTATCATCTATTTTTGGAAAACTAATTTTTTGGAAAAATTCTTTATCAGACCTATTTAAAGATGAGTCATTTTGATCAGCATAAATATTAGAGTATATCCGTTCAAAGACATTAATAATATCTTCAGTTTTAGAGTATATTGTATTCTCAAAATGTATTTCCGAAATTAGTGATGCTGTTTTCGATTGATTAATAATTCTAGCTAATGCCCTTGATGGTGTTTGAATATGATTGGCATATCTCGCTAACATTTTATGTTCATAAAATGTCAATCTATTATTTTGAATTAAAAAAAAGATCTTTTTGACATTTAAATAGTCCCGTCTCTGTTAGACTATTGTAGGTCTGAATCAGCTCTTGATCAAGTGTTTTTATTTTGGCTTCCAATTTTTGTACATCTCTAATTTGCATTTTTTGTAATATGAGGCTTTTTGCAAAAAGATCCCTCTTACTTGTGCTTTAACTGTCGCCCATTCAATATCGGGTGGAAGTTGCTGTTTCTCTAATTTAACTAATAGGCTATTAAGAAAACCTGTAATTTCCTGTATTATTTCTTCTTTATTTAACAAATTTGGATTTAGAGACCAATGATAACCCCTATGTAGCAAACTATATCTAGGATCTTTAGTAAAACTTAATGAAATTTTAGAATGGTCAGATAAATAATGAGCATATATAAAGATTAAGGGTTCAAAATTAGTCATTGTTTCTGAAATCAAAAAGAAATCTATTCAAGACCACATTTTGTGACAAGTTGAATAAAAAGTGAAATTATTTGTATTAAGGTGATTATTTAGATATTTAAAAGGGTCATATAGTTGAAAATCCTCTTTTATATCACTTAGTGCGACTACCGCTTGTCTATTAAATGACCTTTGTGGACAAGACCTATCCAATTTCGGATTCTGATAAGAATTCCAATCTCCTCCTATAATTATGTAATAGTTATTATACTGGTTTAAAAGTGGATAAAGTACTGCTATGAAAAATTGCTGATTATTACATGGTACATATATGTTAAGAAGTGAAATAGGTTTATCATAAAGAGTAGAGGAAAGAATAACATAGCACCATCTTCCTTCTTTATCTATTTTAGAGTCCAGAATTTTTTCTTGATATTGATTTTTAATAATTATAGCTACCCCTGCACTATTAGTTTTACCTTCCAAGGCTACAATCTCTCTAATCCATTTTCTTTTCTTGATATCTGCCCATTGATCATTAGTTAAATGAGTTTCTTGAAGTAATATAAAACATGCCTTAGCCTGCAAAAATAAATGAAGAAAAATTTCCTCTTCTTTAAGTTCTGGAGCCATTTTGTGTTCCATGAGTCTATTTCCCACATTTCAGTAAGTTATTTTATATAGAAGACGTTTAAAAAGGAGAAAATAGGATAAAGTCAGAAAAGTTTTAAAGACATATATAGTTTGGAAGCATTCTTGAAATCCCGTCCCATACCAGTGCCTATCCACTCTACCCTCGGACCAGGACATATATAGGTCTTGAACAGGGTAAAAGATTATAAAGATTAATAAGTTAGTGATAATTCTTGTTGCCCTACATAAGCAAAGTAAAACACCTATGAAACAAATTCACACTTAAAATGTTAAAATAAAATAATAAGTAATTTTGCACTTGTAAAATTAATAAAAATTCACAGTGCTGTCACAGTTTTGCCTTCCTCAACTGAAACAAACTATTGATGGACAACATTGCACCAGTTACCAACTCTGGACAATCTCGTCACCTTCTCAACCACAGCAAAAACAATTGTTGGTGTCCTTTGCATTCTATGGAGTGTCTACACATGGCATTGAAAGAATGTCCCCTTTTTATTGCATAATAATGTTGATAAATTCTCCTTCTCAGTGACTATACAGTTTTTCAGTATAAACTGTGGG
This sequence comes from Protopterus annectens, assembly GCF_019279795.1. Taxonomy (NCBI): domain Eukaryota; kingdom Metazoa; phylum Chordata; order Ceratodontiformes; family Protopteridae; genus Protopterus; species Protopterus annectens. The sequence continues at coordinate 1,065,720,344 of NC_056743.1, forward strand.
GCATGATAAGCATTGTGCTGCACAGACCACCCTTCTAGTACCCCAAAACAAACCTTTCCATTGTAGTGTTATAATCTCAGAAAAATCATCAATGGCTGTATTCGATGAATCAGAAATGAATCTACATTGCGCATGTGCCATACTTCGCCATGCTCTTAACTTTTGATTTCAAAGTATTATCACAGATGTGTCATTTTCAATAAATATATATATATGTATGTATATATATATATATATATATATATATATATATATATATATATATATATATATGTATATGTATATGTATGTATATATATATATATATATATATATATATATATATATATATATATATATATATATATATATATATATATATATGGATCTACTTCATTTGCCCTAACTTCCGATTGACCGACACCCATTTGCCCGACCTCATTTGACCGAAATTTAATTTGACCGACACTTCATTTGGCCGGCAAGTATTATTGGCAAGTAAATGGGATATGCCCTCTTCCCCACTGTAGTGCAACCCTGGAGTTAGAATATATAGTTGGGGGGTGTGGGGGGCACAGCAATATTAAAGCAAAACTAACAATATAATATGAAATTAAGTGGGAGGGCTTCACCCCCACACCCCCCATTGTGGGGGGCTGTGCCCCCCACACCCCCCAAACTATGTAGTCCAACTCCAGGGTCACTCTACAGTGGGGAAGGAGGCATATCCCATTTACTTGCCAATAATACTTGTCGGTCAAATGAAGTGTCGGTCAAATGAAATTTCGGTCATTTGGTGTCGGGCAAATGAGTGTCGGTCAATCGGAAGTTAGGGCAAATGAAGTAGACCCATATATATATATATATATATATATATATATATATATATATATATATATATATATATATATAGATATATTTATTTATTTATATATATACTTTTTTTTTTATTTTTTAAAAACAAAATGGGGTAAATTATCCAGTTTATTCATTAAATCAATGGATTCAAACATTCCAACCCAATTTTTTGTAAAACTATATCTAATTTCCCTGGCATTATTGTAGTGAATGTTTTAAATTTAATGTCTAAGGTTCAATAGATGGAGGAAGCACTATTTGTTGTCATTGGTGTGAAGGATCGAATGTTCATCATCTTTACTTATACGTCACCTGTTATCTGCCTAGGTAATCCAGTACTGGCTAGCTTTCAAAATCTCAGACTCCTCTACTCTGTCTTTCTGTGACAGCTTATTGGCTAATTATATGCTGGGAGGGAAGCCTTGAGCTGTCACAGGACGTAAGTGTTCAGTCTTTTTCTGCTATCCAAAGAAGAAAGTCATCTGACTATTCACAGGTTCCAGTACTGATTTTGCCAGTGCTTACTATTCAAATAAGCCACATTTGGAGACAACTTCCTTTCATTTTATTATTAGATTTATTGTTCCCTTCCTATTTTTCTGTTTATTTAAAAATATTAATTTTAACATTTTATTTTTCTCAGTGTCTGCAGTAATTCCTGTGGGAATTTCTGCTTGTAGCAGTGTTTATATGGCTTTTATATTTGACAAATATTTGGTTTGACTGCTTCTAAAGAAACTTTCAGTATTATTTTAATATTTTATTTCTGTCAATGTCTGCAGTAATTCATGTAGGAATTTCTTCTTGTAGCAGTGTGTATTTGTCTTTTACCAATCTTTGTTTTTCCTGTTTCTGGGGAAACTTTCAATATTTCTCTCAGATGTGTATTGTGTATGTGTGCTGTTAGACACTAGGGGTTGTTTCATGCAGTCAGAACAGCAAATTTACTGTTGTTCCTCTCTTTTAATTTCATCTTTTGACAGCCAAATATTGCAGAACTTGGACTTTTTCAGTATTTATACATTATTTACTATATGTATGACTTTGCTCTGTCTTCTTTAAATGTTGGATTCTGATTTTAATGTAAGTGAATTTATTTGAATGTACTGTGGAGATTTTACTTTCTGACAAGTAAATATAGTTTAAATTGCTATTAGACATTATTTATGGCATTTTAATGTGGTTAAAGTGTGTGGATCTAATTTATAACACTGGGTTGCCACACTGATTGCTTTGATGTTTGTACTTTGTAAACTGGAAATTCTTTAACGTCTGTCAGTTATAAAAGAATTCTGAACAAATTTCAAACCACATTCATCAACCTTATCTTAGGCCTTCCTCTTTTCCTCTTACCTGGCAGCTCCATCTTTAGCATCTTTTTCCTAATATACCCAGCATCCTTCCTCAGCACATGTCCAAACCAACACAATCTTGCCTCTCTAGTTTTGTCTCCAAACCTTCCAACCTGAGCCGACCCTCTAATATACTGATTCCTAATCCCCTCCATCCTCATCACACCCAGTGCAAATCTTAACATCTTTAACTCTGTCACCTCCAGCTCTGACTCCTGCCTTTTTGTCAATGCCACTGTCTCCAGCCAATATAACATAGCTGGTCTCACTACCCTCTTGTAGACCTTCCCTTTCACTCTTACTGGTACCCATCTTTCACAAATCACTCCTGACACTCTTCTCCACCCATACCACCCTGCCGATACTCTCTTCCTCACCTCTCTTCCACACTCACCATTGATCTGAACTGTTAATCCCAAGTACTTAAACTCATTCATGTTCACCAGCTCTACTCCCTACATCCTCACCATTCCTCTATCACCCCTCTCATTCACATACATATATTCTGTCTTAGTCCTACTAACTTTCATTCCTCTCCTCTCTAGATCATATTTCTACCTCTCCAGGATCTCCTCAACCTGTTCCCTACTCTTACTACAGATCACAATGTCATCCGCAAACATCATAGTCCACAGGGACTCCTGTCTGATCTCGCCTGTCAACCTGTCCATAACCACTGCAAATTAGAAAGGGCTCAGAGCTGATGTAATCCCACCTCCACCTTAAAAGCATCCATCACTCCTACTGCAGACCTCACCACTGTCACACAACCCTCACACATATTCTGTACCACTCTTACATACTTCTCTGCCACTCCCGACTCCCTCATACAATACCACAACTCCTCTCTAGGCACCCTGTCATATGCTTTCTCTAAGTTCACAAAGACACAATGCAACTCCTTCTGACCTTCTCTATACCTCTCCATCAGCACTCTCAGAGCAAACATCACATCTGCAGTGCTCTTTCTTGGCATGAAACCATACTGCTGCTCACTAATCATCACCTACCTTCTTAACCTAGCTTCCACTACCATTTCCCATAACTTCATGCTGTGACTGATCAGTTTTATCCCTCTATAGTTACTACAGCTCGGCACATAACCCTTATTCTTAAAAATCTCTACCAAAGCACCTCTTCTCCACTTCTCTGGTGTCCTCTCACTTTCCAAGATTTCATTATACAATCTGGTTAAAAACTTCACTGCTATTGCTCCGAAACACCTTCATGCTTCCACAGGTAGGCCATCTGGACCAACAACCTTTCCATTCTTCATCCTCTTCATAGCTGTCCTTACTTCCTCCTTGTTAATCCACTGTGCTTCCTGATTCACTATCTCCACATCATCCAACCTTCTTTCTCTCATTCTCTTTATTCATCAGCCACTCAAAGTACTTCTTCTACCTGGTCAACACACTCTTCTCACTTGTAAGTACATTTCCCTCATTATCCTTTATCACCCTTACCTGCTGCACATCTTTCCCAGCTTGGTCCCTCTGTCTAGCTAATCAGTACAGGTCCATTTCTCCCTCAGTAGTGTCCACCCTTTCATACAGCTCTTCATACACCTAATCCTTAGCCTTCACCACCTCTCTCTTTGCCATGCACCTCATCTCCTTATACTCCTGTCTACTTTCTTCATCTCTCTGACAATCCCACTTCTTCTTCACCAACCTCTTTCTCTGTATATTCTACTATACTTCCTCATTTCACCAACAGGTCTCCTTGTTATCCTTCCCCTGTCCAAATGTCACAGCAAGTACCTTTCTTGCTGTCTCCCTTACCAGCTCTGCTGTAGTTAACCAGATATTCGGTAACTCTTCACTGCTACCCAGTGCCTTTCTTAACTCTTCCCTGAACCTACCTTTTCAACTTCCACCATTTGATCCTTGGCACTGTCCTCACATTCCTCCTCCTCTTCTTGATCACCAACGTCATCCTACAGACCAGCATCCTATGCTGCCTAACTACACTTTCCCCTGCCACCACTTTACAGTCTCCAATCTCCTTCAGACTAGCCATCTTACATAGAAAATAATCCACCTGTGTGGATATTCCACTCTTGTACGTCACCCTATGCTCTTCCCTCTTCTTAAAATATGTATTCACCACAGCCATATCCATCCTTTTCACAAAATCCACTACCATCTGACCTTCTACATTCCTCTTCTTAACATCATATCTACCCATCACTTCCTCATCCCCTTTCCCTTCACCAACATGCCCATTGAAATCCACTCCAGTCACCACTCTTTCACCCTAGGATACACTCACCACCACATCATCCAACCCACTGCAAAATTTTTCTTTATCATCCATTACACACCCATGTGCATATGCACTAACAACATTCATCATCACACCACAATTTTCAGCTTCATAAACATCACTCTGACACTCTTTTCACCACCAAAACACTCTTGGCATACTGTTCCTTCAGGATAACCTCTACCCCATTTCTCCTCCCATCCACACCATGATAGAACAATTTGAACCTACCTCCGATACACCTCACCTTACTCCCCTTCTATCTGGTCTCTTGCACACACAATATATCAACCTTCCTTCTCTCCATCATATCAGCTAGCTCTCTCCCTATACAAGTCATACTGCTAACATTCAATGTTCCTACCCTTACTACCACACTCCTAACCTTCCTCCTCTCTTCCTGCCTTTGGAAATGTCTTCCTCCTCCTCTTCTCCTTCTCCTTTGGCCAACACTAGCCCAGTTTCCACCAACACAGTATTGGCTATCAGTACTGGTAGAGGTTTTTGCTAATCAGGGCATCGACCAATCTGGTATGGTAATCTGTATTGTTGTCCGCATATGTCATTTGGGAAAAGATTTACACTGGATGCTCTTCCTGATGTAACCTTCCCCAGTTATCTGGGCTTGGGACTGACTTGTGCATCCCCAGGGGCTGGGGATAAGTGCTTGCGCTTATTGTGATACATTTTTCAGCACTGTTAGTTCAGTATTCTGATTGTTGTTCTTTCCCCTGACTTGATGGATCCTAACTTTGGTGTCCCCCACCACCATCACCACCACCACCACCACCAAATCTGGTTGCACTTAAAAGAAAAGTATAAAAAAATGCACCTCAGTCTCTGAGTATTGAATCTTTCAGGTCCACTGTTCAACCCACATACCACTTACATTTTTCACCATCTCTCTCTACTGCAGCTTTGCCAGTCACTATGGAATGGGGGTTAGACACAATATTCAGAACTCCTCCAGTACCTGGTGCAGATATGGGTTGAGCCACACCCTTTAGGTGCAGGAGTAGTCTAGGGTAAGAGACCCCTTGCCAGACATAATCTAACCAGATTGTTTATCTAGTAGCAAAGTTCATAAGAAAAAGAAACAGAAGTTTTGTCATACCCAATAAACAGATTATAGATGTTTATAAGGATGATGTGGTTTCTTTGGCTAACAGTGCTCTGCAGGCAGCTAATTCTAATAGTTGTGTTTCCATGCATGGCTCTAGTGCTAGTTTAGCTAGAGACCTTTCTTTTGCTTCAGACTATGATGAGGAATCTGAGCAGGACAGTGGTGATTTCCTAGATGACACTGAGTCCAGTCACATTGCTTCTTCAGTATGTGAACCCGAGCTTAAGTCCAAACAAGTGATGTAATAACATGGGCTAGTGCCAGCATAGCCAGCTGGAGTTCTGTAAAGAATGAAATGTCCTTGAATATCAACCTGATTTATACAAGATGCTTGTGTTACAAATGTATTAGAACTGTATGCATATATGTTAGCAAAGGACACTGGAAGAGAAGTGGTTAACCTCAGTCCAATTAGTTTGGGAAAATCCTTAAAATTAAATTAGCTGTTAAGCCATAAACGTGGCACCCCACTGTGCTGAGTAGGACTGGAGACGGTAGATCTGGAAGAAGTTTTTGTTCATTAGCTCAGTAAAAAGATGGGAAGCCCCAGGCACTGCCATAAACATTTAGATGTGTACTGTAGCTGTCTGTGATAAATTCCTGTCTCAAATTCAAAGGGGGATACTGTCAGAGCATAGAGTCAGGTGACCAGATAAGGTCAGTCAGCCAGCCATCTTGGAAATTATATTTTAGAAATTACAGAGAGTGTTCTCTCAGTACTGAGTGAATATTCTGTCTTGGGCCTGACAAGAAGAAGGACCATTCACCACATCCTCTGCCTTGCTCTATTAAGTAAGTAGAGAATAGTAATTTACATAGATTCAGTCTGAAAATATAGTGAAGCTTAGTTTAGATATTGCTTTCCTTTATTTGTCTGAGTCTGTCCATCAATGTTATTTTCAATATTTCCTGTGATTTAAACTCTGTGATATACTATAAATATATATTCAGTATTTTTATGCTCTTTTATTATATATTATTAAATATATTTAAAACTTTATTGTGTCTGGTCCTTTTTAAAAAGTATTTAACCTTTGAGAGTGCTAATATTTATTTTGTGACACTGTATGGGCCACTCCAGAAGGCCTAGTTGTATTGGTTAACTACGACCATTTGTATTAATATTAATATTAAGAATATTAATATTAATATTGCACAGTATAATTAGACACCCTTTGTTAAGAGTCTTAAGAGTAGCTGAATGTGGAGTGTCTGTTGGTAGTGATAACTACCTTATACTCTGGGAAGAAGGGGGCACAGCAGGTAAATTTCTGCCAGCCTTTCCCAGGGTGTGTGTGTGTGTGTGTGTGTGTGTGTGTGTGTGTGTGTGTGTGTGTGTGTGTGTGTGTGTGTGTGTGTGTCAGCTACTTGGAGCAGGGACACAAAACACTGGGTTCACAGAGGGAGGTGCTTGAGGACTTGGCTTGGACACTCAGCTGAGGACTTAGCCCTATAGCTCTGATAGTGGGCAGCCTTACTGGGACCCTGGAGGGAGACAGATATAAATAAATCCAGACAGCAGGCTGACTGTGCTCCCTATGTGCTCTTAAGTGAAAGTGTGCTTGATACAGAGAGGTCTGCATCTGGAAATACTGAGTGTATCCATTTGTATTCCAGGTGAACGTCCCTCTCCAATATCAGTGGTAAGGATTCAGGCTTCTTCATTACTGGCCCAGAGAGAGGTCATCACATATTGGTTGGCAGTAGTGAGACCATCACATATTGGTGAGCAGTGGTGTGGATAGTGAATTTCTGTAGTCTGTAAGCAGTCATCACTAATGAAGGTGTTTGTGCTCTCATGCAGCCACAAAGTAGACATTCAGAGTTTCATATCACAACAATTTCATTTATTTACTAGTAATAGTTCCATTTATTTACTTTTTGTCAGTTTATTTAGTCAGGGAGAGCAATCAATGATGTCAGCAGAGGATTATGGCAAGCTGACAAGAACAAGTTGGCTGAGATGTGCCAAGCCAAAGGACGTGTGTGTGCCAACCTGACTAAAGGGGAAATGATTGCAGCCTTTATCATAACTGCAGCACAGACCAGCAAACAGCAGGACTACCAGTCTGGTACTTAGTATGTGCAGCTCTCAGAAAAAGGACTGTTCACCTTTTCCTCAGATGATTTAAAAACCCATCTGGAGATAAGGAAACAAACTGGCGGCCAAACATTTAGAATTAGAATCAACAGAGAGAATGAGGCATTTGGAGACTGAAGAAAATGAGAGACTGTGGCAAGCAAAACAGATGGAATTAGGGTCAGCAGAAAGAATGTGATGTTTGTAGGCTGAAGAAAATGAGAAACAGTAGCAACATAAACAGGAAATACTGGCCCTTCAGCAGGGTTATGACAAAGGTCAGTAAATTTTTTCCTCAATTTATGGAGGGTGATCATTTTTAGAGTTTTATGCATATATTTGAAAGAGGATGTAAACAGTATAATGTTGACCAAGAGCTATGGGTACAGTTCCTGACCCCCTTACTCCAAGGTAAACCTGTAACTGCTGTTTCTAAATTGCCTGATACTGATTGCTTAAACTATGATACAGTTAAAAATGTTCATTGGAATGTTTTAAGTTAACACCTGAAGGTCACAGTAAAATGTTTCATGAGCATAGATGCAAGGCAGATGAAAGTGTGTGTGATTATATTGCTGAGTTAAGCACTTATTTTCATAGATGGGTGAGTGGCTGTCATGTCACCACTTTTGAAAGGCTGGCAGACCTCTTGATGAGTGAAGAAGCCCCTAGCATTTTTCCAGAAGACATGATAATTTGGTTGGCAAACCAAGAGTGCAACTCTGCAGTTGAGCTGGGAGGAAGGGAGATCTCTACTTAGCAAGCAGCGTATCACTGCATAGGAAGGGGATACCCAGTGCTGAACATAGATATAAGGGAACCTACAGTGGGCAGCCTAAACCACCCCAACAGAGTCCGCCAGTAACAGAAGAAGCCACTAGTTCAGGTACATGGCCAGGATCAAGGGTTAAATGTTTTAAATGTCACCAGTGGGGATATGTAGCATATAGATGTCTATGGAGGCAATGTGGAACAAAAGGTGGGGGAGCCAGCAAATGGAAATAACAGAATGCCAGTGGTAAGTTGTCTGGAGACAACAGGGGAACCAAACTACCACCAGTGTTTGTATCCTATCTTGGTGAATGGAAAACTGGCCACTGCCAAGAGAGAGACACAGCCTCTGATATAACTATTGTGAAGCCTGCAGTGGATAAGTAGGATGATTACTTGCTTGGGAAGTCCATTGCAGTCAGAAATTTAGGATGGACCCCATTCCAAATGCCTTTGACCAGGGTTCACCATGACTGAAAAGGTGGAAAAGGGAGCAAGCAAATAGATGTGTTTAAGGATATCCCTACAGATGTCTTGATCGGGAATGATTTTTGATAATCCAGTGCACTGTGTGCATGCAGTGACATGCAGTCAGTCTTGGTGACAAGCAGGTGGGTCTGGTAGCCTGGGGATACCCAGACAGACTGCACCCCTAAAGCCAGGACTGGTAATGTGGCTTATTCAGGGATGGAGCTTCCCTATAGCAGTGAGTCAGAAGATTTTATTTTATTTATTTTATTTTATTTTTATTTTACATTTGTTAACCGGGGGTGTCTGACTGAGCCGAAAAGGCCCTTTTTCAGCAGAGGCCCGGGGAGAAAAGCTCCACAAAGAAAAATTACAGACACATTTAGTTATTTAGACATGATCAATATACCCACAAATTACAAGAGACATGTTTTTACAGTGGTATGTGGCACAAACAGTTACAGTGGAGAGAACAATCAAAAAAATATTAATTTTAAAAATAAAGGTAAGTAATAGATTTGTGGTGTACGGCTGAACTTTGGAACGTAGGTAGAATACATACATAGTACACAGGTACAGTACATGCATTGTAGATTAGCCAGTGTTTGTGAGTAAGATTGAAAAACTATTATCAATTGCTCTAGATTTAGTATGTATATGTTATCCGCTTTCACTAGCCTGGGGAGCAATCATGGCACTGCCAACTTTGCTTGAGATGTTGCCTGATGAGGTCTTTAAAGGAGGCTTTGGATGATGTGTTTTGAATGCTAGTAGGGACAGAGTTCCATTTTTTAGCCACCGAACTACTATATAGTGCATCTCCAAAGCTATTGTAGCTGTTGGTGACTTCTAGTAGTAGCTTGCTTGATGATCTAAGAGGCCTTTTGGCTGAGTGATGTACTAGGTTTTTGAGGGCAGGACACTTATTGGGGAGGTAATAGACAGAATGACAGAGGCAGAACTGATTGTAGGTTAGGAGGTTGGGCAGTTCAAGCCAGTGGAGCTGTCTCAAAGCAGTACAGTGATGAGTTCTATATGAGCAATTTGCAGCAAAGCGGGCAATTCTGTTATAGCAAGCTTCCATTTTGCTTAGTTCAGTTTTGTTGAGATTAGTCAGAATGGGAGATGCATAGAGTAGGGTGGATAGAAGTTGGGAGCGAGCAATGGCTGATCTTGTGTTGTTGGCAAGAAATGGTTTGATACGGTAGAGTGACCCCAGTTTGGCATGTACTTTTTTAATAGTTAAGTTCAGATGACTATCAAATTTTAGGTGGGAGTCTATGGTTATTCCCAATAGCTTAGCCTGTGCCACTGGAGCAATTGGAGTAGCATTTGTGGAGTAGATAGTGAATTGACTGTTAGTGTTTTTGTTAGAACTGGTTATAATCATAAGCTGAGTTTTCTTTGGATTGAGGATAAGTTGGGCTTTGGTAAGGTAGTTTTCAACATCAGAGAATGCTAGTTGAGTTGTTTGTAGAAGGGTGGGAATGTTTTGTGCAGCATAGATTAAGGTAGTGTCATCTGCATACTGAATTATAGATGCATGCTGTGTGGAGGTGTGGAGGTCATTTGTAAAGACTGCGAATAGTAGTGGTCCTAAGATAGAACCATGTGGGACTCCTATAGTTATGGGCAGCTGAGGAGAGAGAGAATTTTCCCATTTCACAGCTTGGTACCTGTCAGTTAAGTAGCTTTGGAACCAGGTAAGAGTGGAATTAGATAGATGATATTGGTTTAGTTTGTTTAGCAGGATTTGGTGTGATACTGTGTCAAATGCTTTGGACATATCCAAAAAAAGAGTTGACACTTGCAGGCCTTCATTTTTGAGACTGTTTACTGTGTCTGTGAAGCAGAGGAGAGCTGTAGTGGTACTATGGGCAGGTCTGAAACCATGCTGAGTAGGTGACAGGATGTTGCAGTCTAGGAGATAGTTTAGCATCTGGGTATGGATGCATTTTTCTAGGATTTTGGCCAGGGGGAGAGTAAAGCAATGGGTCTGTAGTTATTAAGTTCAGTGGAGGTCCCACCTTTATGTATGGGTGTAACATAGGATATTTTCCAGAGTTTGGGCACATAGTTTTCAACAATTGATCTGTTTATGAGAGTGGAGACTGGGATAGCAATAGCATCTGCTGTGAGTTTCAAGAAATAGCTGGGGAGTAGGTTGGCTGCTGTTGATGAGGTTTTTAGTTTGGAGAGCATGCTTTTGATTGAAGTGGTGGAAACTGTTTTGAGGGTAAAGCTTGTGTTAGTGTTATTTGTGTTGGGGGGATAGTGAGGAAGGAACTGTCCTGTGATACTAAGGATAGAACTGAGTTCACAAAGTGGGAGTTGAATTGTGTTTCGATGGGAACTTTAGTGTCAGGGGTGGTTGGTTTGGGGGTAGCCTTTTGGGTGGATTTTAGTAACTGGTTTACATTTTTCCAAAATGTTGGGGGGTTGTGTTGGTATTTAGTTTGTAATGTTGTGTAGTAGGATTTTTTGTCCAGCCTAATGCATTTTTTTGCACGGTTGCACAGTTCTTTGTACTTAGTTAGGCTTTGTGTTTCTTTGTTTTTTGATAGTAACGCCAGGCAGTGTCTCTGGACTTGAGGATTTGTTTGGTTTCTTTACTGAGCCAGGGGTTTGTAGAGGTTCTAACCTTGATTTTGCACAATGGAGCGACAGTGTCTAGGTGTTGTAGAAATGTTTTGTTGAAATATGCTACAGCCTGGTCAAGTGGGAGGGTTTTTAGGGGGGTCCAGTCACAGTTACACAGTAAAGTGTTGAGGACCTCAGGAGAGAATTTTTTTGTGTTTCTAGTGGATATATAGTTAGTGGTTTTGCATATGCTTGTTCTACTACGTATAAAGTATATTATGTTGTGGTCACTTAAGGTGTCTGGGAGACTGCCTGTGTGAGGGTACAATGTGGGGTTGTTAGCTAGGACCCAGTCAAGAATGGATTCCCTTTTAGATTTTTTATCACACCTAGTTGGAATTTGGACTAGCTGCTGGTAGCCATGGAGATTTATTAGATTACTTGGTGGTTCTGATATACAGGTGAACCAATCTAGGTTGAAGTCCCCCAGAATAAGGGTTTCTTGTGAGTATGTGGAAGAACACCAGGATAAGAAGTCTTCAAGGCTAGCAGGTATATTACCAGGTGGAATATAGATCACAATTGTGGTGATGACCTTTTTAGGGTGAAGTTGAAGTTGTGAGATAAGTATGTCCCAATTATTGGGGGAGGGGTAAGAGTTTGGTAATTGATGGACAGTTAAGTTGGACTTGTAGAGTAAGGCAGTTCCACCCCCTTTACGAAGTGGTCTGTCTTGTCTAATGATATTGTAGCCGGTAGGGAGAACTTCTGAGTTAGCTATGTTTTTATTTAGCCAGGTTTCTGTTAAAGCAACTATGTCTGGGGAGTAGTGTGCTATTGTGGCCTGGAATATTCAGGTATTTTATTTTTGATACTTCTAATATCAATATTTAGCATTAAAAGATGGTTGGTTTTGCTGCTGTTGTTGATTTGCCCAGGGATGAAGAAAGTGGGGGTGTTATGTTCTGACATTTGTGTTGAAGCAGTTTGTGTTGGACAGGATGGATTTGGGCCTGGGTTGGGGTGGATATCCCCACTTATGGTGAGCCCTGAGTTAAAATGGTTATACAGATGTTGGAGTTTGGTGAGGAGTGTGAGAAAGTATTGTGTTTTTTTTGAGTAGGAATGAGAGCATATGTGTTTAGTTCTGAATTGGTCCGTTATGTAGTTCTTGAATAAGTGTGGGCAGATATTATTATAATGTGTGGTGTCTGTGTATGAGAGTGCATAATGTAGTGTTGTGCTACTAAGTTTAGGGATATTGCTAGAGTGATAACTTGTGGTGTTGTAAAGAATTATGAGAAGACAGACTAGATTTAGTTGTGTGATTGTCATGGTTATAAAGTTTATGTTGTTTCTAGGTGGGGGTCTGAATAGGAATTATAGGGTTGCACTATATGTGGATGGGGAAGTAGTGTGGGTGATGCAAAAAATGCCTAGTGGGAATGAGTGACTGGGAGTATTTTGTGTGGAGCAAGTTGGTGTGGTTTAATGTGATATGACTTGAGGAGCTGTGATTGGTGGAGGTGATGTGAGGGTGAGCTGTGGGTGTGGCTATGATTACTATAAATGTAGAGGTAGTGGGGGCGGGAGGTAATAGAGGGCAGGGGAGCCGAGAGAGCCCGAGCGTTAGCGAGGGCGAACGGAGCGGGGCAGAGCCAGAGCCAACCAAGGCAAGAGAAAAAAGTAAGTATTACTTTACAAATCTGAACACTTTTAAAACAAATTCCTGAGGTCTAATGGCTTACCGGCTAGCAGAATGTAATTGCTGAAGAGCACTTGTGTCCTGGTGGGAGACTAGAAATTTAAAGATGGCTCCATGCTCAGCAGGATTCTAATATAGACTTTGTAATGGGGAGGAGATAGCACAGGGGTGTAAACCAGGTGGAATGCAAAGAAACCAGAGAGGCAATCAGTGGAAATCAGTGAAGGCCTCAGAGAGGGTAAGTAATAATTCAAACTACCTGTAAAGTGAAGGAGAGAAGAGACAGCAAAGTTTATTAAGGTTGGGAGTGTGTCTTTACATTGACTTGCTGATTAGTAACCAGTTTGTGCACAGATTAGAGTAGGGAGATACATTAGCAATGATAGAGATGCAAATAAACAGGTGATCCTCCAAGTGATACAAACTAAGGCAGAAAGAACTGAGAGGGCTGCTTGATGGTTAATTTAATTTGAGCCACAGCTGCTGTTAGGTGCTGATTTTCCCTTGGATAGGGTGACTGCAAGGGCAGAGGTGAGAGGTAGCACCCAGGCTGACCTTGAAGCACTGCTGTCAGAAGATACCAGACTTCCTATGGAAGGGGAGCTTGGAAAAGTCAAAAAGATAGAGTTAAGACTGGCTTACTTCTCAGGCCCTACATTACAAGGCTTGAGGGAGATAGCCCAGGGGGTGCCTGATTCCCAAGGAAAAGGAGAGTCTGTATGCTGGAACAAAGGGTTACTGTATAAAGAGTAGACCCCTGAGGGAGGGCTAGAAGGTGAGTTAACACAACAGCTGGTAGTGCCCAGAGCCTACCATCTGGCACTTCTAGCCATAGCCCATGACATTCCTTTTGCAGGACATATGAACATAAAGTGTACCAAGAGACATATTATGCAGAACATTTATTGGTCTGGGATTACAAGGGATGTAACATGGCACTGCAGGACCTGTAAGTAGTGCTAAAAAGCAGGCAAGGCGGGAGACAAGGTCAAAGCTCCTTTGATGCCTTTGCCTGTGATTGAGAAGACATTTCAGAGGATAGCTATGGATATTGCGGGGCCACTGAGTACTCCATGTTCCCTCAGGGAAGAAGTATATCCTAGTGGTAGTAGATTATGCTATTAGATACCCTGAGGCTATAGTTCTGCCCTCCATCAAGGCAAAGAAGCTGACAAAAGCTTTGGTAGAGGTTTTATGTAGGGTAGGTTTCCCAAGAGAAATACTGACGGACTTAGGTCTTTCATGTTAGACCTGCTGGCTTGTCTGCAGAAGCACTGTGGGTTGAAGCATCTAAAGACATCCCCCTACTATCCCCAATGGTCTTGTGGAGAGGTTCAACTCTATACTAAAGATTATGCTACAGGTATTTGCAGAGCAGCTTAAGAGAGAGTAGTACAAATATTTTCCACATCTGTTTTTTGCATACAGGGAGGTGCCCCTGTAATCCACAAGTTTTTCACTCTTTGAGTTGCTGTATAGGCATAAGGTGAGGGGACCTCTAGATCTGATTTGTGATGAGTGGGAACGCGAATGTGAATCCCTCAAGAAGTCTGTTGTGGCATATGTCCTAAACCTGATGACAAGGCTCAGGGAGCTCATTGGCTTGGCTCAGGAAATCCTGGCAGGGCCCCAACAGCAGAAAAAGGTCTGGTATGACAGGAATGCTTAAGCAGAGAGTACACTGTGGGACTGCAGGTGATGATGCTCATTCCTGTAAGACAAAATAAACTGCAGACAGCTGGGAAAGGACCCTTCAGCATGGTAAGAAAGGTCAGTGATGTTAACTACATAGTAGAACTGCTAGGCAGGAGGCAGGGGTAAAAATTTTACCATGTTAACATGATGAAGCCTTACCATGATAGGGAGGGCCTTGTGCTGAGTATTTGCAGTAGATGGCAAGAGGAGTCTAAGGGGTATCTGGTGACTGAACTCCTCAGTGAGACTAGTGGTGTAGAAATGTCCTCGCAGCTATCCTCTACCCAGGTTCAAGAAATCTGAGCAGTGTTACAGGAATCTGGGGACATGTTCAGTGGGAAACCAGGGTGCATCCACATGATGCAGCACCATGTGGATACAGGACCCCAAATCCTATCAAACAGGACCCTTACAGTGTGCCTGAGCAAGTCAGACAGACTCTAAGGGAAGAGATACAGGAGATGTTGGAACTGGAGGAAATCCAAGAATCCAGCAGTCCCTAGGCCTCCCCAGTGGTGCTGGTACCAAAGAAGGATGGCAGCATCTGGTTCTGTGTGGACTACAGGAAACTAACAGATGCTGACTCCATGCCTAGAGATGGATGAAGCCTTAGAGAAGCTGGATGGGGCTAAGAATCTTACCACTATTTATGAGACCAAGGGCTACTGGCAGGTGCAGTTGACTCCCAACAATAGAGAGAGGTCACTCTTTGTGACTCGTTTTGGCTTGTATGAGTTCACAAAGATGCCCTTTGGGCTAAAAAATGCTCCAACAACTTTCCAGAGGCTGGTAGATCATATCCTAGCAAGAGCAGGAGATTATGCCTTTGCTTACCTAGATGATATTTCCATCTACAATCACTCCTGGCAAGAACACCTTCAGCATGTCTGAGAGGTGCTGGGCAGACTGCAAAGGGCATGGTTAACCATTAAGCCCAGTAAATGTCAGGTGGGTATGGCAAAGGTCTCCTATCTGGGACATAGATTGCGGAGTGGTAAGATTTATTATTTATTTATTTATTGACATTTGATGACAGGGAAAGCCCACTGGGTCAGAAACCCATTTTCAGTGGAGGTCCAGGGAGAAAAGCTCTAAATATAAATAAAGACATTTAATACAGAAATAATATTCAAAATAGTATACACAAAGTTATGATGTTTAGTACAAACTATGCTGAGGTTACACATATGCAATAAGTTAACAAAAATCATACAGATGATAGAATTTCACAGTAGACATTTCTTAAAAGCAATGTTAGGCAGTTAAAGAGGTAGAACTGAGAGTAAAGAGATGTATAGTACAATTAGAGATTTAAATTGACATGTAAAGAAGGAAAAAGCAGGAGATTAGCTTAGTTTACAGTGGCTTAGTCATGTGGTTACAGGGACAGATATGATTATTGAGGTAGTTGCATTTTAGAGCAAATTTAAAGGATTTTATAGAGTCCAGTTGAGTGATAGATGAAGGCAGAGCATTCCATAATTTGGCAATTGTATAGGAATAAAGGTTATCTCCAGCTTGTTTGTTGGGTTTGGATATATTTAACAGCTACTTATTAGTGGACCAAAGATTTTGGGTTTGCGGTGTATGTTTGTAGAATAGTCTGAAGTAAAGGGGAGCTGTCTGTGTTATAGATTAGTTTTTGAGCAATAATTAATTGGGTCTAATATAGGTAGTGGGGGTATTCAATCCAATTCAATTCTTTAATGGTGAAGCAATGGTATGTGTGATTTGGCACTTTAGAGGCAAACTTTGGTATGTTACAGTAACATGATTGTAGTTTATTCAGAAGTAGTTTATTCAGAAGTGATGTGTGATTAGTGAAGATGGGTTTTCCATAGAAGAGGGAGGGGAGTAGTAGGCTGTTTGCCAGTTTTGCCTTTATGGGCTTATCTGTGTTAAGTGTATGTCTATAGAGTTTGCCAAGCTTAAAGTGATTTTTTTATTGTATTTTGAATATGATGTTCAAAGGAGAGTTTGTTATCAATTGTAATACCTAGTAGTTTTGCTGTTTTCACTAATTTGATTTCAGAAGATCAGGCCAAAACCTACCAAAATGGAAGCAATTTAGCTGCCCCTGTTACCAAAATAAAGGTTAGGGTATTCTTAGGGACAGTGGGATACTATAGAAAGTTTGACACCAATTTTTAGTACAATAGCTGCTCCCCTCATACACCTGATGGGAAAAAAACAGGCCAGATAAGGTAGTGTGGACCCCAGCATGTGAGCAGGCATTCCAGCAG
Source organism: Protopterus annectens (assembly GCF_019279795.1). NCBI lineage: Eukaryota > Metazoa > Chordata > Ceratodontiformes > Protopteridae > Protopterus > Protopterus annectens. The sequence continues at coordinate 1,065,737,466 of NC_056743.1, forward strand.
CTTAAAGGAGCTTTGGGAGCTGTCTATGCTAAATTCCTGTGTGAGCTTCAAAGGGAGATACTGTGAGAACCTAGAGTCAAGTGACTAGATAAGGTCATTCCGACAGCCATCTTGGAAACTAGGGAATAGTAATTCTTAGTTTCAGACAGGAAAATATAGCGAAGCTTTGTTTATATATTGTTTTTCTTTATTTGTCTGAGTCTGTCATCAATGTTATTTTCAATATTTCCTGTGACTGAAACTTTATGGTTTACTGTAAATATATATTCAGTATTTTTGTGCTCTTTTATTATTTATTATTAAATACATTTAAAACATTTATTGTGGCTGGTCCCTTTTAGAAAGTATTTAACCTTTGAGAGTGCTTATATTTATTTAGTGACACTGTGTGGGTCACTCCAGAAGGTCTAGCTGTATTGCTCAACTACTACCATTTGTATTAGTATTAATATTACAAAGTGTAATTGTTCACCCTTTGTTAATGGCCTTAGAGCAGCTGATTGTGGAGTGTCTGGTGGCAGTGATAACTGGGAAGAAGGGGGCGCAGCAGGTAAATCTGTGCCAGCCTTTCCCAGCGTTGTGTGTGTGTGTGTGTGTGTGTGTGTGTGTGTGTGTGTGTGTGTGAAAAATCAAATCTCACAGTGTGTTTGTGTGTGTGTGTGTGTGTGTGTGTGTGTGTGTGTGTGTGTGTGTGTGTGTGTCAGCTACTTGGAGCAGGGACATGCAGCACTGGGTCCACAGAGAGGGTGCTAGAGGCCTTGGCTTGGACACTCTGGCCAAGGACCTACCATTGCAGCAGTACCACAGGGAGTTTTATTGGTGACCTTGAGGGAGACAGAGAGATCCAGATCCAGACTGAGTGTGTTCCCTGTATGCTCTTAAGGGAAATTGTGCTTGATGCAGTGAGGTTTGCATCTGGAAATACTGATTGTATTCATTTGTATTCCAAGTGTATGTCCCTTTCCAGTGTCAGTGGTGAGGATTTAGGCTCTCTGATTACTGACCCAGAGAGGAGTTTTCAGAAAGTATTCAT
>NC_056743.1:1065743498-1065850998 GCF_019279795.1 Protopterus annectens
AAGCAGAAACTACAACCTACTGCTGCTGCAAAGCATCAGAGAAAATAAATGGAAAAACATTTTGTGTACAGCTGTGATCATAGTCACTGCCAATCAATAGAGTGGCATTTACATTATATGTATTAAGACATTTACTGTCCCTCTTGACTATTGCAGACCAGCTGAGTGACTCTTTGTCAATGAAGGACCTTCTCCTCTCTCAACAAACTTCTAAGACTCATGAGTAGATCAGCTGGCACTCCTGGAAATAGTTGTATGTGCCTGTATGTTTAGTATGTGGAAGTGGCTGTAATATGGGTTGTAGTAAGAGAAATCACCTCTCACTAGTTTGGGATGATGCTCCAGAAGAGAGAAGTATTAAGAGTGGATCCAACAGCTGGCTGATATGATGGAAATGTAAACATTTTGGATAAGAATGCACTGCTGGCAATGTCAATCTTATTTTGACATCCAGATGCAAGATGCTAATTTGTCCTTAGTGTGCAGTTCACTGCTACCCAGAGGATGTCAAAGTCATAAAGTGCTAGAAAAGGTAACCAGCCCAAACCCTAAATGTATACAAAATGTATACACTTTTCACACAAAAGCATTCTAAGTTGCATTTACAAGATTGTGGTCATCTAAACACATTCATAAATGAAACATTGAAAACTAGACCTAAATGGGATGTAAATAGGATATTGAAGTCTTGCCAAGTAGGACATGTACTTCTTACACTTCAGACAGAAAGCTAAGGAGATTCATCTTTACTGACTACATGTAAAATGTATGTTCTAGCATGTAGGCAGAGTTTTTGTAAAGGAGTTATGGGGTAGTAAAATTTAAAATGAAGCAGGGAAAAAGGTTTAGTTTATAGCTCATACCCATGAGTGCTGATTAATTCCATGCAAGACCATTTCAGACAGCTAAGTCATTCTATCAGAAACATTTTATGGGACATATCTTGGACAAAATGTCAGATATGAAAGTAGCTGCTATTAGTTTCCTAAACAAGCTACAACATTGATGGTTTTAGATTAAATTTAGGTGGATCATAACCTTCCTTTAATGGGAATGTTACAGAAATGTGGATGTTTCCTGCAGTCTCACCTGTAATCTAGGAGAAGATTATATACCCTCCTTCATTTGCCTCCTAAAGCAGACTCCCATTCAGGCTTCATTTCTATAACTTTTATTCTGTTGTTGATACTAGAAGACGGTCACAAACTTTACCCGATATGTCTGACTTTGGAAGAATCCCTTGAAAACTAAGTCCTAATCTAGGCAGCTTCTAGTCATGAAGTGGCTTAGACTCCCCTTTTACACACACCATTATGATTGTCCTGTACACCAGTACTGGCAGGTGTGCACTTCTGTTCCTTCTACTCGGTAACAACCAGTTACCTTTTGTATAATGACTAAAGCATCACTTGTTCAGCAGCCTGAATCTGTGGGCAATCCACCTCCCAGAACAGTATAACAATCGATCTGAACCCCTCAGCAGGACAGCTTCTCTAACTCATGAATAGCAGCAGAAAAGGAAACTTTATTGTAGGTCACAACTTAGTGAAGATACCCTTTGGTGAAACTCATCGAAATGGTTCATAGCCCTCACACGGAAATATGTTTTCACCCAAAGCCTCACCTGAAAGTTAAATGCTTTCTTCTTTGCAGGACTCACCTTTGGATTCTTTTACCACCCCATTTTCCCTTTACAGCATGCTTTGTTGAAAACCAAATATGACTAGAACAACAAATTTTACTTGTGGTATAACATAATTTTGCTGATCCTTTTGTTAAACGTTCCCCTTATCAGGCTTTGATTGTACGTGTCATAACTGTGATTCAGGAATATTATTCTTCATGACCATCTTCTTTCTTTATATTTTCTATATGGGTTGGAATGCTGTGTCAACTCTCTCCACCCTTCTTTATTCAGTGCCACTCTGTTAACATTCTCCAATAATCATAAGCGGCCTTAACAGGCTTTCTATCACCCAATAAATTAATTTCTTGGCTGGATATTTTTCTTTCCTCTTGCCTTCTTTCTGTATGTTGCCTTCTGCTTTGCTGTACATGTGACTAGACCATCTTAATATGTTCTGCTTAACCTTCTCTGCAGTCAGGGCAACTTTTGCTTTTGTTCTAATGTCAATATTTCTTCATCTGTCCCACAGTGTGCATCCTACTATCCTTCAAAGGGACTTCATCACCTCTACCTATTTCAGCTGCGCTGCCTCCACTGCCCAGGCTTTTTTGCCATACATAAGCACTGATCACACTTTTGTTTTGAATACCTTAATTTTCAGCTTCTTTGGCATTCTTTCAACCAGTATACCTGACACACTGTCCCAGTTGGGTACTGCTCCTCTGATTCTGCCTTTGTCCTCCACATTCAGACTTTCCGTTTCCTCAACCACCACTCCCAGATAATTGAAGGTGTTAAAATGTTATACTGTTTTCCCTTATATCTCAAATTCCAGCAGATTTTCCCCATTTGCTGCCATGACAACTGTCTTGTCTATATTCCATTTCATCCCATGTGCTTTCAGTTTGGCATTCCAGTTCCCTATCATTTGCTGTTCCTGTTCAATTTGATTTTGTAGTATTACATAATTTGTCTGTGTTCCAGTCTTATTTGGTTCCCTCTTACCTGTTTACTTATGTAGTCCATCTCCAGTATGTACAGGAGAGGGCAATAAAATGAACTCTGATGCACATCCAGTCCTACTGGGAACGTCCCTGTGAGTCTGAACACTGTTTGGAATTGTGCTATTTTGCTATTTGGTCCTTGTATGTAGCCAGCATTAATACTAATAGAATTTCCAACTTGGAGGCCAAAGTCTTGGAAATTCCTAGACTTTGAACTATTACAGGACTGCCTTTCTTGAGAGCTTGTCATATGCTTACTCCAAGCCCAGGATTGCCAAGTTGGACCCTTTCCTTACCTACAGCTTCTTTCTATCTGTCTCACTAGAAACATCAGGTCAGTTATGCTGCATCCTGATCTGAATCTGAACTTGCTCATTTCATATCTTTTCTACTACTTTGTGTGATTATTAATCACCCTGTACAGCATTGTCTTGCAGTGTGATCTTCTTCTTCTTCTTTCGGCTTTTTCCCGGTTAGGGGTCGCCACAGCGGATCATCTGTCCGCTCATGATTGGCAGTGAAGTTTTATGGTGTTGAGTTGCCAGCCCGGCACCCAACCTTTCACAGAAGGCACACACACACAAACACACACACACACACACACACACACACACACATACACACACACACACATACACACACACACACATACACATACACACACATACACACACACACACACACACACCTAGGGCAAATTTAGAGTGTCCAATCCACTTACTGCATGTCTTTGTGCACCCGGAGGAAACCCATGCGACCACAGGGAGGACATGCAGACTCCGCACAGAAGGCACCCCAGCCGAGAATCGAACCGGAGAACCTCTTGCTGTGAGGCGGCAATGCTAACCACTGGACCACCGTGGCCGCCCATTGTCTTGCAGTGTTATAAGAGTTTTCTTCATTCAAAAGCTGCTGGAAGTATTCTTTCCATCAGTCTTTGATGTCATCTGGACTGGTGAGCAAATTGTTGCTGGTATTCCTTATGAATGGTGTCTGATGACAATCTTCTTTGTTTTTATATCTTTGCCTTGCAACCAGAAGCTGGTAGAGTTTCCCTGATGCCTTTTTCTTTGTACTTGTGACTGCTATCTTAGCCTCTTTGTTAGCCAAATGGTGTTCCTTCTTAGTATTCTGTGTCTTTTTGATCTCCCACTTCTTTCTACACTCCTCCTCTTTTTAACTTTAACTTTAACTTCCTGGATGTTATGTATTCCACCATCATCTTTCCCTACATAACTTATTTCCATATCTAGCTCAGCCACATGTATGTTCTATAGTCTTCACACGTGTTGTTTTGAGATGCTGCCATTCCTGTTCAGCTCTATTTCCTTTGCTTCTTAAGGTGCCAAGGCCCTGAATTTCTTTGAACTCCTGTCATTTCACTCTTGTCAACTTCAGGGTCTTCAATTTAGTCTTTATTGACTTTAGAACCTTCTCTGACCATTTCTTATAGCTGACTGGGGCCACCAGTGGTATATGCTGTGGGCCGACAGTTTCAATGGAGATGACTTTGCAATCTCTGATTTTATCCCAGTGCTCTTTTCTTACTAGATGGAAGTCTACCAGAATTGCATGTTGACCACACTTGTTATGTGCATTACATTTTAAGTGATGTTGTGAAAATCAACAGTCTCAGCCAACAATCAGCCTACCCACCACATATTTTCAGATCCAATAGTAATATTTTCTAGCTATGACTACCTGTTTACCCAAAAAACTGTTTTGTAGACTTTATGCTGGAAAAGATATTTGTGTGTCATCTGAATCAGATCTTTTAGATATTTTGTTTTTGTCTTGGAAAATATTTCTATGGTAGTTACCCCTGGCAGAAGGATTTCTGAGGTTCAAACCTTACTATATAGAAAACTCTGTATAGACCTCCATAATAATATGGTGTCGATAGAAATTGAGCTTCTCTCCATGCTTAAAGTTAATGTGCTTGATATTACTGAACCCGTCCATGAAGCATCTTGTATTCCATTCCCTTTAGTTATGAGAATGGATGTGAATCCCTTCTTCATACTGTGGTTGTTAGTTACTAAGGGGGTTTCTTGCAGCTGTCAAGATCTGTTCCAATTAATTTGAATTCAACAAATAAGTTCTACTGGTTCACTTGTTTTCTTGAAATTAGGCTATTTAATGGAGTGAGATTGTGAATCAGTGGGAGTAAAAAAGTTTCATCTTACCCTCAAGGCTCTGCAAGCTTGGAGGTAGTATATTTAGTGATGTGAGATTGTGGAAGGTTCAGGGATGTGGCTAGCCCACTTGTAAGTGGAAGTAGTGTCAATGAAAGTTGCTTTGATATTTCAACAAATATCTGTTACTAGATAGTTAAGATACGTCATGCATAGGCAAGGCTATTAGGAAAACTGCTCAGTTGTCTCTTTCAGCAGGGTTTTTCTATCAGCTAAAGAGCTAAATAAATTCTTTACATTGTTATTTCGGGTCTATATTATATCCTCAAATGCTTAAAAAAGCGAACGCTGATTGATCAAACTTATTTTCGCGAAACTGCAAAATATCGAAGCAGCAGAAACTCAAATTTTTTCCTAGGGAAAGAATTCGGTTGTCCATTTCTGTTGCTTCGGTATTTTCAGTGTTATGGTGGAAAGTTACCGGTCAGATTCAGGTAAGTGTGCGATTGTGTGGATGTGAGTGTTAGGGTGATTTAGGTGAGTTAGGGTTAGGGCTCAGGTTAGGTGTGTGTGCGATTGAGTGGACATGAGGGTTAGGGCGGATTTAAGTGAGTTGGGGTTAGGGAGCAGGTGAGGTGAGTGTGCAATAGTGACGGACCTTAGGGTTAGGGTTTGGGTAAAGATAAGTGGGTAGTTAGTGGTGTGTGCATAGTTTAGTGTAGGGTTAGGTATCAGATTTTAGGTGTATGTGTGTGGATTTCTGTTTGTTTGGTGTGCTTGTGTTGTGTGTATGTGTTTTGGATCAGCGATTTTTTTTCCCTGGGAAAAAAATCGCTGATCTGACAGTTCGAGATTGTAAGCTTTCGCTTAAATTAGGTCGATCAATCAGCGTTCGCTTTTTTAAGCATTCAATGATATAATATAGACCCTTTATTTCAATAAATACTCCAAACACTCTGCTTAAACAGAATGCTCTCAACCTCTCATTGAAATGACAAAAACAACTGCTACCTTTACAATCCAATAAGTTGCACATGGATTCCCTCTTTATTAACTTCCACCTCTATAAAATCTTAGAATGTATAAATGTAGTTACTATTTGTGCATAAACATAAACTGAAATGTAACTACTCTTTGTTTAACTGGAACTTAGTATAATGCAATGTAAGAAAATGAATTTTTTCCCCGGGCCTCCACTGAAAATGAGTTTTACCCAGCTGGACTTTCCCAGTAAACAATGATAAATAAATAAATAAATAACATTTAAAAAGATTTTGTTCATCCTTCAGATGAAACATTAAACCAAGGTCCCATCTGCTTGAGTTGCTGGTACCTCAGGTGGGTGTAAAAGATGCCATGGCACCTATTGAAAAGAGTAGTGGAAACTCCCTGTTACCCTGGTCAAATTTCCCTTTGTAATATAAACATCACCTCAAGTCTTCCCTGAAAAAAGGCTACTATCCTAGTGGGACTAACATGGTCGACAAAGGTTAAATAAAATAAAAATAAATATTATTTTTTTTCTTTTGTTTGCTGTAATAAATGCAGCAAAGTGCTCCAAGGCAGTATTTATGCGCATGCTACTAGGGCAGCTGTTACTTCCACTCAGGGGTGTAGCTAGGATTTTCAAATTTATACTCACAGCTCTCAAACTACTACCCCCCTCCCCAGCCAAGCTACGGCCATTCTCGTAATTCACGGTTCGCTCTTTTAGTGTCGATGAAGAGGCATTCGCTGTAATGCCTCTTCAGTAATATAATATAAATTCACTCAAATTCGGTTTCTTGAATTGAAAATTAACCTGAAATGTCAGTTCTTTGAAAAATGCAGCATGGTAGTTGGGGTAGAGAATTTATGCTTTTGTTTTCTGTAACTAAGGTACAGGTTTTGAGCTTGAGTAAATTACTAACCACCTGCTACCCCTAACTAAGATGTTTCATTCACACACGCACACACCCCTACAGTACCTACCTCTTAGTGCAAGAAAGTACCTACCTCTTAGTGCAAGAAATATGGACAAAGCCTAACATAAACAGGGACAGATATTAAATAATGCTCTCATGAACTTAGAAAGTTGCTAGAACAGTATTTGTGCTAGTATGAGAAAGTTGCTAGAATAATAGGATTTGTGCTAGTATGAATTTTTCTAAAGGACATGAAGTCTGAAACTCAAATGTCTGTCATTATTTAGCAACTTCAGCCTTCAATGATTTTCTAGAAAAATCACAAAATTTATGAGGAACAGACAAAAAATATGGGGCAAAAATCTGGACATTCTGCAAAATTTGGACAGTTGAGAGGTATGCTACCTACACACACACACACACACACACACACACACACACACACACACACACACACACACACACACACACACACACACACCACTCAACCTCTTAGAGCAACAAACTCATAAATAAAACTGAGGCAAAGGCCCAAAAATAAGGACATTTTTTTAAATATTGCTCTTATAAACTTAGAAAAGATAATAGAATAGTAGTAGGTCTTGCATTAGTATGAATTTTCTGAAAGGTATGAAATCTGAAACTCAAATGTCTGCCATTATTTTCTAACTTCATTCTTTAACAATTTGCCACTAATTTGCCAGAAAACCACAATTTTATGAAAAACGGACCAAAAATGTGATGCAAAAATATAAAATTGCCAGACAATACAGCTGGGAACCTGTCAAAGAAGGGACACCATTTTAATATGTGCACAGTTAACTTAGAGCAGCTAACAAAATTAGAGAATCTACATGCATTTCTCAAATAAAACTAATGTATAACTCTGATCATTACAGTTATTTATAAAAAGTAAACCCTCCACGTTTTCTTCCAAAATTGCTATTTTGCGGAGAGATTATTAGGGGGAGAGCAACATTTTGAGCCAAAATTGGGGACAGTTGAGAGGTTTGGATATTCCTAATTCTATAAAGCGATTTATTTGCACATACCTCTCAACCTCTTAATGCAGGAAATCTGGACAAGGCCAAATATATTGGGGGAACATACAAACAGTACTAAAAAGTAACCTTGTATAAACTTAAGACAGTTAATAGAATATCAGGTCTTGCTTTAGCATGCATTTTTCTGAAGATTATGACGTCTGAAACTTAACGTCGGTCATTTAGTGACTTCATTCCTAAATGATTTGCCAGAAAAGTTTTATTTTGCATTTTACAGCACAAACACCAATAAATATCTGTTAAACAAAGCAATGCAGTCTCACAATGAAACTAGACTTAGCATTAAAACTTCTCTGCCCTTGAAATTCACATTCATTGAGATAGCATTGAAACCCACATTCAAAGAAAATACATGTTGCCAGTAGCAGATAAAGATTAACTTTGGGCTGTTTTCAAATCATAGGCCCCTTGCACATGAAACATACATATGCTCTTTGATACACCTTCCATCATAAAAGTCTACTCAAACTTCTACAGTCCACCAGTATCAGTAAATATCCACAATCTCTGAACTAGTAAAAGCCATCTACATAATTCCACATTAGAGAAATCTGTAACTAATGAAGAGGCTGCTGCTAGCAAACAACTTTATATTTATTGATTTCATCTACAAATAATGTGCCTGTTGCCCTTGATGAATAAATTGCCTATGTTGCATTAAAAACAATGATACGCTAGTAATATTGCAATAGGGAATGGATGGCAAACTGATAACAGGTTCATAGTTGCTACTAGATATCTTCGCCAAAACAGGCTACAGCATCCACCCCTCTTTACAACACAGTACAGTATCAGCAATGCATCTACCTACTGTGGGAGAAGAACCCACAGCCTTCTGCATCAAAAGCAAGTACACTACCTGTTGTGCTATTAACAGTACAAGCAGACTCAGCATAAGCAGCACTAAACTTAAGTTCCCCTGCAGCTCTCAGCTCCTTGTAAAATGTCGACACTCAGCTGTATCTCTGAACTTTGCAGCACAAGAAATCTGGAAAAAGCCAGCATTTATTGGGGGGGGGGACAAAAGCCCAAAAAACAGGGACACATTTTAAACATTGCTTGTATAATTTTGGAAAGTTGCTAGAATAAAATGCTGCATTATCACCATGCATGTCTTGAACCCAGAACCATATGCACTATAGTCAGTGCAACATACCACTATGCTAAATCAGCAGTTTGAAAAATAGGAAGACAAACTTAATGGCTATCATTTAGATAGCTCTCAACCTCTTAGCACAAAAAGCCTGGACAAACAAAGCCAATAATGAGGGAATACAAGTTCAGTTCTCACTTCACACCTTAGCACAAACAACCTGGACAAACAACAAAAACAATAATGGGAGAAATACAACTTCAGTTCTCACTTCTCACCATAGCTCACAACCATTATAAAAGCAAATCTGAACAAAGTTCAGAAATGGTGGTGGTTATGGACTTTAGGCTCTTCTTACCCTGAAGCAAAGGTACAGGGTTTGAGCCTGAACACCTATAACCAGCAGGTGTATTATGTGGGGGGCACACACACACACACACACACACACACACACACACACACACACACACACACACACACACACACACTTCAATGTTTGCCATCAGTTCAAATAATTGCGCTTGTTCAAAGCCTTCACACTTACTTCAACGTTTGCCATCAGTTCAAATAATTGCGCTTGTTCAAAGCTTTCACACTTACTTCAACATTTGCCATCAGTTCAAATAATTGTGCTTGTTCAAAGCCTTCACATAATAATTGCGATCGTTCAAAGCCAGCCATCAGTACAAATAATTGCAATCGTTCAATGCCATCAGTTCAAATAATTGCGATTGTTCAAAGCCAGCCATCAGTGCAAATAATTGTGATCGTTCAAAGCCAACACACACTTCAAACTGCCAAAGTTTGCCATCAGTTCAAATAATTGCGATCATTCAAAGCCAACACATACACTGTTTGCTATCAGTTCAAACTGCCGCTAGCTGGACACACACACAATTGCCTACAATATCTGTTCGTTGCGCTTGCACACACCTACTTCAATTGATTGCCTTCCATTTGTGAACGCTCTTGCCTTCCAACTCAATGATAATCCATCCATTTGCTTTGTTTCCCGCTCACAGCCAGCCGGACATGATGTGAGCTCACTTCCGACTGGCTGGTATCCTCCTTAAAGGAGCCAGCACCTCCTTAAAAAGGAAGAAATATGTACGTTTGTTTGTTTGTTTTTTCAAAAAAGCTACCCCCCCTCTAAAAAAGTTGTACTGAAATCAGTACAGTGCGTATGCCTCCCGATGGCCCTGCTTCCACTGTGGACTTCTGGGATATCTCTGTTTCACAATACTTCATGGCAGCAGTGGTGTGGATAAGTGATTGTAAGTTTACAACACAGTACAAGCTAAATATCCAGACCAAAGTCAGGGCATGATTTGGCGCTAGCACAACTGTCCTGTGAGAAATCTTGTAATGGATATTCTTATTGCTGGATGACTGAATATTTACTGAGTGGCACAAGTCCATATTTTTAAACTTACTGACCAGATAACTCTCCTGAAGCTTGATAGTATATGTAACTTTACTGCATCCTCTTTGTGAAAAACAGTGTTATAGTATCAATTTTAAAAAGGGTAAATTTTCAAAATTTAGAGTTTGAACAGCATGAGACATTGGGTGAAATAAAAGAACTTGAATCTTTCGAGATCAAACCTGCTGATAACGGAGGATTATTTGTTTTCGTGGTTGAGGAATATTATGATGGAAATTATATATTAACTGCAATTAAACAACTATAGAGGTCAGTTTGATATTTTTATATAGAATTTTTAACAAATGCAAAATTATTTGGATGATCTATTATGTAGAAATATAATATCCAGATTTTATTGTAAATAGTTACAGATTATATCTCCCATATGTCCTGTACTATATTGTGTGGGACACCAGAAATAATAATAGGAATTCTTCCATTCTCATGTATCCAGTTGTTTTTGGCTAGTGACCTCATTAAGGAAATGGCCAGAAATTTCATTTAGGAGAAGTATTGAATTCTTTTGTAAAGCAGATACAGAAGGGTCCAGTTCAGAAAGGTTATTATGCTATGTAAGCCTTGTGTACACCTCACGGTAGCCATTTATGATTCAGAGACAGCTCTACCACAGTCCTGTATCAGAAGGTGGTGTAGCACCATAGTGGGCTATCGCTGCAGCCTGCCACAAATGCTAATGACGCATTCCAGGGGAGCAGCCTATGCTATTTAGCCATGTGTTCTCCCCTGTAAGTACCTGTGGTAAGCCATCTATACAGCCAAGTGCTGCATAATTTACCTTGACCACGTATTAAAGAACATGGATAAAAGTTTGAATTTAGCTGATCATGTTAAAAATGAGTGCTGGCAAATTTAGTAGACAGATAGTGATGAGTGTGTGTGTGTGTGTGTGTGTGTGTGTGTGTGTGTGTGTGTGTGTGTGTGTGTGTGTGTGTGTGTGTGTGTGTGTCTGTCTGTCTGTGTCTGTCTGTGTCTGTGTGTGTCTGTGTGTGTCTGTGTGTGTCTGTGTGTGTCTGTGTGTGTCTGTGTGTGTCTGTGTGGTTGCAGTAAGAAGTTAGTTAAAGGATAGGTAAGTAAGATGCACACATGTATGTTTCTATGGGTGAATGGGCAAGTGTGTCTGTGAGTGAAGTTGTGGGGGGTGCTGTGTGTGCTTATATATGAAGATATGAATATGTGTGGGGGTTGCTGTCATACCTTCACAATTCCCTATTCTAATGAGCAACTCCTGTAATATTGCATTGCAGAGCATTAGATACCAGGGATGTATCTTTGTATTATGCATTAAATGCCCTTAAAAGATAATAGGAAACTGTTTTTCAGCATGAAAGACATGGGCAAGTGGCAGACACTAAACATCAGGGATATTCTTTATATCATATGATAAAGGCACTTAAAAAGATTCAAATATTGTACCCTTGGCACTCAGCACCAGATTTGTTGTGCTCTGCAGCTTCATAGGACAGCTAGGTACCAGGGTAACTCCAATATATTACCTTAAAGTCTTAAAAAAAATTAAACGTAAACAGGAGGAAAAAGTTTCAAACCCTGCACTCTTGACACATACAGCATCTTATCAAACAGGAGCCTTAACTCTCTATGGTAACTGAGTTGGAGTTAATGTAACAGGGTATTTCCTACATAATAGAGTGTGAAACTCTAATGTCTGACATTATGTAATGATTACAATAGTCCATGAGTTACAAGGGACAGGGTAGGTATAAAAGGCAACAGTAGGAGTGTTCTGTAAAATCATGGACAGTTGAGAGGGATGGGAGTAGAGCTGTCAACATCTTACCACAAAAAATCTGGATAAAGCCAAACTTTATAGGGGGACAAAGCCACAAAAATAGAGGCAAATTTTAAATATTGCTCTTATAAACTTAGAAAGTTGCTAGAATAAAAGATATTGAGTTACCATACATTTTCTGAAGGGTATGAAGTCTAAAACCCAAATGCCTGTCAATATTTAGTGAAGTCAGTCCTCACTGATTTGCCACAAAAATCCAGAAAAATCACAAATTTTATGAGGAATGGACCAAATTTAAGAGGCAAAAATCAGGCCATTATGCAAACATCTGAACAGTTGAGAGGTGTGGATGGGAGTTTGTATGTGGGGGCGGTACAAAGCTAAGATTACATGACACCAAGGAGAATTTGTAAACGTTTACTGGGTCTCCTCAAAAATGTAATAAAGCAACAGGTCTAGCATTATAATGCACTTTATGATCCATAAAAAGAATTAAACTCTAATGTCTGCCATTGTAGACTGAATGCAAGAATTTGTGATTTACGAGCAGACAGACAAAAATAAGAAGAGATGTTCTGTCAGCTCAAGGACAAGTAAGAGGTATGTCAGTGTGCGCACCTGTGTGCATGTGTGTATGTGTGCATATGTGTGTGTGTGTGTGTGTGTGTGTGTGTGTGTGTGTGTGTGTGTGTGTGTGTGTGTGTGTGTGTGTGAGAATGTGTACCTGTGTATGAGATGGGAGAAGTAATGGGGGGCTGCCTGTGCCAATGTGATGCATACACCAGTAGTGTTGTCTTATACAGGAAATTACTGATTTGCACTCAAAGTAGTTAGAGGTGATTCAAAGACACGCAGACTAGCTAAAATGAGGACTTTTTTCATTGTGGTTAATATGGCTCTGCATTATATTTTCCTACTAACTCACAATACACCAGTATTTGTCATAATAAGGTACAAGAGGGAATCCAGTGGTGTTATTCTCCATAGCTGCTAAATAAAAATAGAAATGTGGGGACATTTGTTTAATTGTATGTGAATTTGTTCTTTCACCAAATATATTTCAATTTAAATAAAGGTACTATGGCAAAAATTGAGTACAACCATAAGTGTGTCAATGACTACATCTGATAGCAGTACATACTTGGCTTGAAAAGAAGAATGTCTGATTTATGAGCAACTGCATTATCAAATTAGGTTTTTAAAATGTTTTATTGATGATGAGTTTATTATTTAGTACAGCAAGGCACAGGTATTAGATTCCTGTTTGTGGTTATATAAAAGCATTATTTACTGGAAGTAAAAATAAAATAAAAAGGTTTCTGTCCCTTAAGGTGGAGATTAAGGAAGGTAGGAAAACCTGCTATGGCAAATAGCAGGACAAACAAAGTAATAAAAAATGACTGTGTTTATGGCTCAAAGCCAAAAATCATTAGCCAAAATAACACGTCATCTCCCTATCCTATAAATTGTGCCCTCAGTCTCTTAATTAAATATATGCTTTAAGAAAATCTCCCTAGAAAATTCTGCATAAAGAGCTCCATGAGAATTAGGTGGTCAGCAACAAGTTTTACAACATATCTGACCTGTGGACTACTGTAAAATATCTCATAAATTATTTTCAAGCTGTCAAAGGCAAAGATTCAGTCTGCTTTAGAATCTTTTTTTAAAATAATCGCAGCTTCCAGCTGTCTGTCAGATATTTACCATCAGGTAAATAACAACATTCTTAATACTGGATTAAGCAAAATATCTCTAATATTAGTCAAAGAAAAATCAAAACAATCCAAGCAGATAAAACAAGTCAGATATTAAATTTCTTTACTGTAGCTCTCAGTGACACATCAGATGATTGCCACTAGCAAATCAAAGTTTCTTAAAACTTGAATGCAGTGCAAAGTCTCAAAATTCCATTTGAGTTTGGTAAAAGTCTTAAAAAACTGTGGTTTGCATAATCAACCCAGATATTAGTTTCAGGTATGTCTAATATCAAATAACGCAGGAGTCAGCTAATAGCTTTCCTTACCAGCAACATGCAGGGTCCGGCTAGATTTTTTCATCAAATAAACTCAAATGTTATTACCTTTGTAATAACGATGTCATCCCATAAATGAAAATGTAACAATGCAACTAAAACATCAAAAATAAACAACAAAATAACCAAATTAGATAATAAAAGTTTAAAAGTTCTTTAATGTTGCTTATAAAAAGACTTCACTGCAGATAAACATGGCTCAAAATATGTTGCATCGGGCAATTTCAGTTCAAACCAAACATGGCAGGTAGTAGGCATGCATAAACACTATATCATTGTTGGACCAGAAGAGAGTAAACAGAAAACTAAATAATTGATTGAAAGTTCAGTATTTCCTAATGGTGCCAAATGGTGTTCAGACTAGGTCTGCTTTTTCTAAAATATTAAAAAGTTCCTCAAATCTCACTAACTAAAGAGAAAAAGTAACTATGCAAGGTATTTGAAAATAATTTTACAGCTGCACTTGTGACCTGTTATACTATAGTCTTGGGTCATCAACACGATTGTGCAAAAGCATCTTACTGTAAACCAAAGTTCAGAATTTAAATAACAAAAGTGGATTCAAGCTATTGTAAATGCTAAAGGCTCAAAATAATGAAATGAAAATTTGAGACCAAGGATGATTTGATGCTTATTTTCGGAAAAAACAAACAAAAGACAATAAAGGAAGTGTGGATAGTCATTCTATGTTAAATACCTCAGGGTGAGTGTGACGAACCATTGCAAAAATACTATGTAAAAGTGAGAGTAAAACGAGTGGAAAAAATGTAACAAAAAAATGTAAAAAAAATAAATGGGCGGGAGGGCATTAAAACCTTTGAGACTATTTACTGACTCCTCTGTCTATCACATAACAGTTCTAAAGTTTCTAGAGTAAGTAATACAAACATTGACAATATAAAATATTAAAAAATATTAAATAAATAGCAGAATCCAAAAAACAGAAAAACACACCTGAATTAAGTAAGATGCAGCTGACATTAATAAGAAGAAAGGGGGGATATGGCAATACGGAAGTAATCAGATAGGAGCCACTGCCCATAGTTCTATTAAAATACAGGAACAATACGGCAAGTGTTGGCTACTAATGTCTCTCCAAAAACTGATAGTCTTAAAGTCTTTCTATAAAAAGAAAACTACAATCACAGGAAACATGGTGACCTTAGAAGGGACAGAAAAATAACCAGTAAATACTGATTCTGACAAATGTACCAATGCTTTTATATTGGGAAGAATATAAGGGCCTTAAAATAGGATTTACCAGCATCAACTGGATATTCAAAAGGCTGATGAAAGGAATGCTTTATATAAACATATTGAAAGCAATCCCCTGCATTCTTTTAAATATACTGGCATTGACCATGTGGCATTGGGAATGAGAGGTGGCCCACCTAATTTATTTTTGGACTATAAAGAATTGAGGTAGAAAATGAAATGCAGTGTCTTGGTTTTCCCGGGTTTGAACAATATGATATCTATTAGTAGTGTATTGAAACTGAAAGCTATGTTGGCTATTTAGGGTTATATATATCCACTACATATGTTTTTTAATCTTTTAATTTTTTAATTTTGTGTGTGTGTGTGTGTGTGTGTGTGTGTGTGTGTGTGTGTGTGTGTGTGTGTGTGTGTGTGTGTGTGCATACATATATATATACATATATATATATATATATATATATATATATATATATATATATATATATATATATATATACATATACATATATACTCACCGGTGGTGTCCAGGTGACCTGAGTTCAGTTGGTGGCTAGACCACTTTGTGGTACAAATTGAGAGAATGGGCATGGCTATCTTGTGTGGTGAAAATGCAGCTATTTTAATGGCTTGGCATCTATGGGTAGGAGCCAGGCTTTTGTCTAGGTGGACTTGGAGGCATCACTGCCATAGTGGCTGGGACCTCAACGTCTCAATAGCCACACCTCATGACAAAGCACAAATTCAAGGATGATGTCATCACATAGGTTAGGGGAGGGTTACTCAAGAACAGCAATATCCCTCTTGAATGGCTACACCAGCTCTCTCATTTCCCACCATTAGCTGGTGGTCCGACCTACAGCTGACCATAGAGCTCCCTAAAGGGGGTGTAGAGCAGTGGTTGGCCTATTGCTGTCAGTTGCTCCTACAAGGCTCTATAAGGACTGTGTTGAGGGCCAATGTCCTGGAGGGGTAACTGTGGTCTTAAAGGGATTCACAGATGGTGTCATGCCATTAATAAAGAGCAACTCCAACCATGCAAATGTAAGAAATTGCATAAAGAAGCTCTGAAATTGCTTTATTTTAGGGATAGCAAGCAAATCCCAAACACAGTGATGACTTTCATTGAAGACATCTTTCAGCCAAGTGGTAGTATTCAAGTAGTTAGCTTTTGTGCTTATTGGACACATACTAGATGTAAGTAATAAGATGGTACAGATGGCACTCGGGGGAAAAAAAAAACTTATACAACAAACAGAAGAAATCACTTAGAGATTAGATATATTTTTTTATCCAGAATTTGATAGCCCCCATTTCTACATACATCCTGTGTGGCTCCTTGCATGTTACTTAAACAGATTAAAAATTCTTGTTTGGCCTTGAGAATAAGCACTAGTTTGCTGGCAACCTTATCCAATTTACAAATGCTAAAATACATAAAAGTAAATAAGATCACAGGGAGAGGTAAACAACAAAAGAAGGCAAACAGGGGAGTAAACAGGAAGGCAGGGATTGTCATGCAGTCATTAGTCCCACTTGGAAGTAGCTCATGCCATGAAGGTCAGAGATTAATTTAGCAGTTGGGTACTGGAATTATAGTTTATTTCAAAACTGAGTGGGAATAGGGATCACCAACAATGTTGACATGTTGACTGGTAGCAGGACCTGCCGTAGGACTAAGCATAAACAGGGATTCCACAAGGACAAAAGGAACTACTATACACAGAAGGATCTGTAGTTCAGGCAGAAATATTGCAGGGAATTATAAGCAGAATCCTGGTAAATTAATGCAGAGATTAGATTTGCATGTATAATAGTGGCCTAGATTTGGAAACAGGCCTGAGATGGTAAAGAGGCAACTAGAGATGGGAAAAATGGGTATCTGGTCAACCAACTTGAAGTGAAGGAGAGACTGAGTAACAACCACATATACAGCGCAGCAACTGCCGGGGAGACCGGGAGTATAGTAGTATGTGGTTGTCCCAGCAGTAGAGAGCATAGAGAATGACTAAGTATTAACATCACTGCCCATTCTGAAGTAGAAAACAGGAAATTCTGGGGGATCCTGCCCATTTTTGTGGAAGACTCTTGGGGCTTGCCTGTAGTTGCTACACAAGACCATCCTTGCTCCTGGTAAGTATGCTGTCCTCTCTAATGATAGCTACCGGCAATTGTTAGACCTCTCTTCTTGAGGAAGGTTACATCAAAGAAAGGTAGAGCAATACAGAAAAATATTTAATTAAACATAAAAAGTTAAACAAAAAGAATCACAGGCAACACCATCGGTAGTCATCATGGAGGAAAATAGAAATTCTGAGATAGGAGTCAGGGAAAATGAAAAAACTGGTCCACAGCAATGTCATTTTTAGGCAACTAAAAAGATTAGTGTAGGGGCCACATCACTGTGAGGAGAAGGCAATTATTTTCAGAGCTGCCCAACAGAAAGAAACTAAGACTTATTCAGGGATTACTAATCAAAAGGAGATAATAAATGTATTCGTACAGTTGGACTGTGATTAGCTCTTTGCTGTCACTTTTAGTGGCAGTTGCACATGCAATCAAGAACTATGGTAAGATGAATGGCAGAGTGGATGTGTAACATATAACAGGGATAGTCCAGAGCTCACCCTTTGACTTAGGACTGTTGTAATTAATAAGAAGAAGGAGTATCCATGCTGGTACACATTCCTGTGAAAGGAGTAAGGATGATGGCTTCTGTTGGACATTGGTCACTGAGTGGTGCATAGCAGGAGTCATAGCTTGGTTGATGAGTATCAGTACAAGTGAAATAGGAACACTGTATCATCAAAGACTGGAAAGGAAAATAAACTGGAGAATCAGTTATGATATGGATAAAGGCAATATAAGGAAACTTGTTAGAATTAACAGTGGTCCTATGGAACAGTATGGGGAAACATGAACAGTAAACATTTGCAGTCAAAGTAAGGGTTCATTATCAAGGTAAGGATGAAAACTGGCTGTGGAGTAAATGATTCAGACTTGTATCATAGTGCTAGTTAAATATCAGCAAGTCTGAAAGAATTATTTGTCCCCGATATTTACAAAATGATTACTCAGCACTGACTGGGACTAATTATGGATTAATTAAGGCCCAGGCTCTTACTGAACTGTGTCTGAAAAAAGAAAACAAGAAGTCATATACCTAAATTCTGTAATCATAGAGAGGTCATGAACCTATCTGTGAATATGGTGTGTCTATAGTATTTAGTGGTTAATTGTAACTGGAATAATTTAATGTGCTAGTCTTTTATTTCACATTATAACAAAGTCAACAGTCTTAATGAGATAGGTTTCAGGCAATTTAATGAGAAAAACATTCCACTGAAGTCAGAGTCAGAAACAGTGATAAATGTTATCACAGAGGGAGGTATTTGGACAGAGGGTGGAAGTGAGAGTATGGTTGGATAATTACTGAATGAGAAGAAAGACCATGAGCCAATTCAATAAAACCCACACTAAGTGTAGCCTAGTGTACATGATCAGTATTCAACAACATCCCTACCACATTTTTTGTGTTTTCTAGTCATTCAGAAAGATTATACTAAGTGTACATGTACTCTACACTTTGTGGTAACCATTATGAATCTGTCTCACTATTTAAAGCTGCAAGAAAATCAGTAAGAAAACTAAAATTAGGAGGAAGAAGGTGTGAGTTATGCTTGTGTTGTCTGTTCACTCAGAACAGTGTACACTTAGTGCAGGTGTTAATGAATTCCAGGGCATGGTTTGACTGTAGCATCTTTGTCACATTTGGAAATAAAAAGGATAAATTAAAATTTTGGTTGTTCCTTAAAGTCAATATGTGCACATACATGCGTATGTATGCATTTGTGTGTGTCTGTGTGTATGCGTGCGTGTTTATGTATAAATATACATACATATATATATATATATATATATATATATATATATATATATATATATATATATATACATATATACATACACACACACACACACACACACACACACACACACACACACACACACACACGGGTCTACTTTTTCTTATCAAAAGCTCATGCTTTCAAAAAGGAAAAGTACAATCCCATTTATGCAAAAGTGACTACTGGTTCACTGAATGGGTAATACAAAAAAAAAAAAACACTGCAGCACCAAGCACTCTACAGTGGGGACAAGGGAATATACCTGTTTCCCCCACTGTTGTGCGATCTCGGAGTTAGTATATATAAAATAGGGGTATGGGGGGTGTAGGGGGGCTTGCCCCCCTGCTAAAATGACTTTGTGGTGTTCTTTTTTTTAATATTACTGGTGCAGTGAACCGGTAGTCTCGAAAGTGCACTTTTGTTTAAGTGAACTTTCGCGTAAATGGGTTTGTACTTTTTCTTTCGAAAGCATGAGGTTTCGATAAGAAAAATGTAGACCCATATACAGATATATATATCTATAGCTATATCTTACTCTCTATATATGTCCTTAGTGTAATGGTTGACCACAATAAAATTGTGTATCTGATATACCGGGTTGTTATTTTTTGTTTAGAGGCCCTCTTGGTACATCATTAGAATCTTTTCTACATAAAACTATAAACTATTTTATATAAATATATATAAACACACAGACACACACACACACACACACACACACACACACACACACACACACACACACACACACACACACTCACACGTATCAAGAGAGAGAGATTTTTGTACATGGTACACACTCACATATATGATTTCTAGAAGTGCAACATAATGACTGCTAACAAATAAAACACAACTGTCAGCATGTTCAGATATTTGATGTGTTTATAGAATACAGGATGTTACAAAGGCCTGTTTCAGTTCTATTACCAAGGGAAGTTATTGTAAGAAGTAAGGAGACTTACACAAGCATTATAGACATAGGAATGCTTTCCTTCTAAGTGCCTGCTTGCAGCTTTCTTTGCCCCTCCTTCTCTGTGGTTGAAACAGTTATTTCAGAATGGGCAGTGTTTATAGTGGCATGGGTCCAGGAGCTGGACAAATCCCAGACTTGTGGCCATGGCATCCTGCTCTGGCTTCCTACTGCAGCAGGGCTGTGATGTATGCTCCCTGTGAGCACTCACAAAGCCTCCTTCTTTACATCTCCACATGTCAGGCACAGGAATGCCGTGAAATATAAGAGGGCTGTTGAGGGAGTCCTTCTCAGGTTGGCTGAGGATCCAGTGGCTGCAGAGGTGGCCGGGTTTTTGAAAGAACGACCTTGCATTCCTGAAGCATGGCAGATGAAGGGAAAGAAGGGAAGAGAACTTTGAATGAATGTTAATCATCAAAATGCTGTGCAGGTTATTCACCAGCAAACTGAAATTTATCCTGCTACCTTCCAAGCCAGTCTATTTAAATGGTGAACAATCATTTATGTTGCAGTATAAGCCCCCTCCAACAAACTACACATCCTATTCCACTCAGCTAACCATGTACTTGCAGTATTTTTTTCCTTATCACAGCATTGCTGGCCTTTGTTTTAACTCTTGGACCCATTGGCACTCAGTTCTGGACACCTATGGGCTTTTCCTTGGTGAAGAATCATATTTTGAATAAGTTGCTAGTTCTATATGTGTGGAATATAAAGTATGTCTTGTATTTTCTGGCCAGTACATCAAACCTGACTTTCACTGTAACTTCTGTAGCCTCGATTTACAACATTATGTGACATTTTTACATTCTGCAAGATGTATACATTTATATAATGTTTTATTGGGCCCCATGTTCCATTAATATTCAAAACAGTATACTAGGCTACAGAGTCAGTGTTCAAGATAAGGGGGCTGTAGCAAGCTTCATTTTGAGTGTCTTTTGCTGCTGCCTTTTGCTGGCACATTACAGTGGCATCACACTTTTTTGCACTCTTACCCTGTCATCCTCTACATCTCCTTGCTGTTAACATTGTCTTTCTTCGGATATCACAGTAACCCTCAGCTTCTTCTTCCCTCTCCTGATTTCAGCATGCGTTCTTTCTTTAGAAGGTGGTAACACATTATTTATCAAACAGCACACAAATCAGTCATCTTTTAAAGTTTTGTTAGAGAATTGTGTATTGCTTCAAGGCAGCCAGTCCCACAGAAATCCATTCAGATAAATATTCTTGCTCATAACTGATTGGCTTCGTTTGAACAGTGCATGGTCTGTGGACATCATGGCTCACATTATTACATGTTGTGCACACCATCCTTGTTTCTATATCTGGAGTACAACACTTACCATGAAAAAGGTATCACTCAAAATCAGTGGGATTATCATATTTTTTAAACCTGAATCTGATGGAGAATTCCTCCATTTTCTAATGCAACCCTACACAAAATATAATGGTTGCTGCATATAGTAGTCAGAGAAAACCCTGACAATATCAACTTATTTCCGGAAAAGCACATGCCAGGCAAACGCAAATTCAAGCAGTTAGTATGCTTTTGCCTGGATACTTTTGACATCACATCACAGGCAACAGTTATTCATGCTGTAAGAGCCTGAACCTTTGGCATAGTGGGATAAAGCCCTGACTATGGTCCAAGTGACCTGAGTTTAAATAGCAGCCTGGGCACTTGACTTTTCAGGCAGGGAAGATGGGTGTGCCTATCATGGGGGAAGGGGTAGAAGGGAGGCTCAGACTGTCAGAGTACACTCATTTGAGTTCCTTAGTGGGGGAACAGGTAAACAAACAATAGCATGGCACTGACTCAGGGTGTTCAGGGTATCTTGCTGATGTCAACCCCTTGCAAAAGTGAGGGGTAGTTCAGTGCTGATACCAGTTAAACACCACAAACTCGGGGTGTTACTGGATGTGCACAGGGATGGGAGAAATCAGGTAAAACACTCCCTCAGCAGCATTATATTTCAGGCTCCAGGATGTCTTAATCTCTTCATTGTCCCTGATCTACCTCTGCAGCAAATCATGGGAAGGTTGGAAGAACTGGTAGATCCAGCAATCAAGGCTGGGCACAGAGAGCCTCTGATAATAAAAAAAAGAAATATTCATGCAGTTATACATAAGATGTTCAGTAAAGGTTTAAAAAGTGATGGTATTTTCCCAATATTCATGCCTGCATACTTGCAATTTTCCATATAAACTATACCCATCGTACTTATAGGTTCATAGGTTGGTACTGGGCTATCTGCCCGAAGACATATATTAGCCCAGCCATGTTGTGCAGTATTCACCGCCCCTTTAGTAGTTCCCTAGACCCTTGTACTAGCAGCTAGTACCCTTGGCCCCTATCTACTAGTGCTGTTGGTGTGATCGCCGGTGTGAACTTTCTGTTACCCATCCACTCATCAAGGTTCCTCTTGAAGAGTTATAGTGAGGGGCTCTGTCTTATGTAGATCGGGACCTTGTTCCATAGTAAGGGAAGTCTCTGCAAAGGGAATCTATCCCTCCAGCATGTTCTATTCATTGTTGTGTTGAGGTTTATATCCCTAGAGTGTGTAACGCGAGTAGATTTGGTTTTGCTAAGATGAAGCATGTTCAACAATTCTGGGTTGGACATGGCTCTGTATGTTAGACAGAGATCGCCCCTGAGAAAGCGGTATGCAACAGAGAACAATCTTAGCTTTTTCAATCGTGCTGCATAGGGCAACTGTTTGAGGCCAGTAATCCTCTTGGTTAGGTACCTCTGTGGTCTCTCCAGCTGCTGGAGATGTCTAGCCAGGTACATTCCAATTGGTGCATTGTACTCAATAATGGGTCTGATGAGGGAAGAGTAGAGGGGCACCATTACATCCTTAGATCTTGATGCGAACCCTTTCGTGATCAGATGGGTCACATAGAAAGATTTTCTAACCACTTTGGCAACATGGTTATCAAAGGAAAGCTGACTATCTATTTGGGTCCCTAGATCCCTTATTTCTTCTTCAGATTTCAGGGTATTACCTCCTATGTTGTAATTTGTAGTGTGTCTGTTTTTTCCAAAGGGGATTACTACGCATTTTTTTGCATTTAGCTTGAGACCATGGCTTTGACACCATGCATCAGTCTCATTTAGGCCCTTCTGGAGGATCTCCATGTCAGCCAGAGACTCTATTATAGCACCCAGTTTGCAGTCGTCTGCAAACTTAGTCAGCCACAGCCCTTCCGTGCTTGCCTGTACTTCTGAGAAGTGTATGCCAAACAGGAGGGGCCCCAGGACAGAGCCTTGAGGCACACCACTCATTACTGGCCTGGACTCGGACATAGATCTCGCTATTCTTACTTTATGGGATCTGTCTGAGAGCCAGTTTGTGATCCATCTTGTGACGTAAGGGTTTATGCCCAGGCTGGTGAGCTTATCAATAATACCTGAATGGAGAATGGTGTCAAATGCTTTAGCAAGGTCAAGGTAAGCCGTGTGTACCTCCTTTCCCTTATCTATAGCCTGAGTAACTGTCTCAAAGAAATCCACCAGGTTCAGGAGGCATGATCTGCCCTTGACGAAGCCGAACTGTGTGGGATCCAGCGACTGGAGGTTCCCAATCTCTCCATTTATGAGTTCCATAATGATTCGCTCCATAGCCTTACAGATCAGACTGGTCAGGCTTATTGGTCGGTAGTTCCCAGGGTCAGTTGTGGCCCCACCCTTGTGTAGCGGGACCACCGTTGCCATGCGCCATTCTATGGGCACATATCCTGTGGAGAGGCTGAGACTGAACAGGGTATTAAGATGCGGGGTTAATTCCTTTTGGAGCTCGCGTATGATACAGTCTGGGACACCATCTGGTCCCATGGAGGCAGTGTTTTTAGCTTTAGATAGAGCCTTGTTAACCAATGTATCAGTAATAATTGGACTTGCACAATCCCCTGGAATGGTAATAGGCCCTGTAGGTGGTGGTGGTGGGGGGAGAAATTTGCACTGAACCTGTCAGCCAAGATGTTGGCAATGTCAGAAGGGTCAGTGTATTTTGTTCTATTTTGTACTAGCTGAGAACAGACCTGAGCGTTGCCATTTAGGTTTTTGATGTAGCCATTGAAGGCCTTATGGTTATCCTTGGCATCCTTGGCAACTTTCTTTTCAAAATTAGCTTTAGTTGACTTGATGAGGGCCCTCAATTTCTTACTAATGTTGATCAGGGATGATTTTTCTACTTGAGATTTGGCCTTTTTTTGTATAAGTCTCCTCCTTTTATTGTAAAGTTTGCTTATGGCCGGGGTCCACCAGACTGGTTTCTTCTTGCTTGAGGAAGGAGTCTTGGTTTTATTTGGGATAGCACGGTCCATGCAATCCTGAAGATGCATATAGAGTGCCTTGGTGTAGGATTCCGCATCCTGGATATCATTATCCTTCTGCAAGGGTATAGTGAATCTTTCCACTTCAGATGCAAGTAGTTTGAAGTTTGCTTTGGAAAGGTTTTTGACTATGGTTTCTTTGACTGGGGGAGGTGGAGAGGTGAGGATGTCCAGGGTTATCAGTTTGTGGTCGGATCTGACCAAGGAGGGAGTGATAACGGGTGTGGTACAATGGGCGCCTATATTTGTGATGATTAAATCCAATATGTTGTCCCCTCTAGTGGGGGAACATACTAGTTGTTCAAGGGCATTTGAATTTATAAATTCTATGAATCGCTGAGAATAGGAGTTGGAACATTGGTAGTTCGCCCAGTCTATACCAGGGTAGTTGAAATCACCCAAGATTATGGTGTTGGGTAGGACCTTTATATTTTCAAATGTCTCAAGGAATGCAGAGTGAGCATCTTGGGACATGGTGGGTGATCTATAACCGGCTACGATTTGAAATGTGGTTTTGCCTGCTGATAGTTGCGCATGAATGATCTCTGGGGCATCATGCTGCGCTACTAACCTGGAGATGTGGGTATCTTTAATGAATATGGATACACCTCCGCCCTTTGTACTGTGATCCGGTAACTGAGGCCGGAAGGTATGATAAGTTAAAATAAGTTAAAATTACAATATGAGTAAAACATAAAATACACTAAAGCAAACACTGACCCAAAAGGAGTCAACAAACTAGCATGCAGTATATTAGCCTCTCACAAACAATGTTGAGTCTTCTTATTCAAAATGTACTTTGTAATGCTAGGATACATAATGCAAACATAAACTGCCCCTATTTCACTATAGCACAATACCGACAGAAATCCTTACCTCATTCAGTTTTAACTACTGTCTGATTCAATGTTATGCAATCTATCAGAAAATTACTCATTTACTTATTCGTGAAAATAAAATAAGACATCTGATGAGTCATTTATGACCCAACAGTTGATCAAGTAAGTGATGTTGATATTTATGACTGGAAGAGCAGGTTTTACTTTTATTTATTTATATTTATTTACTGGGGTATTGCATACGGGCTGAGTACTCTTCCACATTAGTGTATTCCTAAAGCAGATGCATGACTGGGAAGCAGTTCCAGCTTTGAACATTCATGGAGTCTGAAATGGTTAACAGAGAAAAGTGGCTCATAGCAGAATTTACAAAGCCAAAAAGCCATCTCTGAATCAGTGGAAAGAGTATACCAATAGCATTAATATAAGGATAAAAAGAGTTACCTATCCTCCTTTCCTCCTATATAAGTAAGAAGTTTAAGTTCCTCGGGAACCAGGTAGAATTAAAATTATAAAGAAGCCCACAGCAGGATTAATAAGGTCATACTGTTAGCAATATTAAAATAATGGAGAAGGTAATAATATTGGACAAGTTATTGTCAGAACCAGCATGCATATCTTGAACATAGATCTATTACCACCTGTAACATGATGTTCTATAACAATATAATAACAGCTATGAATAAAGAATTGTGCTGTGATGTAATTTATATAGATTTAACTTTAGCATTTGACAGGGTTATACACAAAACATTGATCAGTAAATTAGTAGAACTAGGTATTGATGAACTTTTGGTAAGATAGATAACTGCATGGCTTACAAATAAGACATGGCAAGTATCATACAGCAACTTGACAGGTGAAATCCTTGGTTATTGTCAGGGTGTCCCACAGGGCTCTGTCCTAGGCCCTTACATGTTTGGATTGTATCTTTCAGACCTAACTTTTTCATCAGAGGTGTTCTACAGTCTATATGCAGACGACCTGAAATTGGGTAAACTGATTACATGTGTTACAGATAAGGCATGTCTGCAAAATAACTTGACTAAATTGACCGTTTGGGCAAAGGAGAATAATATGCTGATAAACACAACAAAAACTAAACATATGAGATTTGGGAGACATAAAGTGAAAGGTGCATACAACACTCACTGATTGAAATGGTAGACTCATTTAAGGACCTGGGTATATGGGTAGATCCAGCTATGAGTTTTTCTAATCATATCAACCAATTGGTTAATGATAGTTATAGAACTATAGGTTGTATGAAAAGATTTATAAAGTCTAGGAAATCAAAAATGATGAAGTCATTGTTTGTTCATTACATTAGACCCAAACTTGAGTATGGAATAACAATATGGATACCCTATAAGAAAACAAGCATGAGTAAACTGGAAAGAGTACAGCAGAAATATAGCAAGGGCATCCATGAATGTGAAAATTTAAGTTATTATAAAAGACTAAAGTATCTGAACTTGTACAGCGTTTCTTGCAGATATCTAAGAGGAGATCTTATTCAGGTATATAGGGCATTTAGATGCAACTACTTCTGGGAATGTTTGGGGTTAACAAAATGTACTAGAGAATCATCAGATAACCTGTGTAGAAGATTCTATAGGAATGAGAAGTGCACTAACTGGTTCTCTGACAGAGTAGCCGATGCATGGAACAGACTACCAAATTACATTAAAGCAGGTACTAGTTAAGATAATTTTAATAACAGCCCGGACACTTATTATGGGAATAAGTGTTTTGGTATATTGGCAAGCTAGAAGGGCATTAATGCCCGTGCTTAAAATATTTGTATGTATGTATGCATGTATAAAGTGAGATGGACGAGTCAAACTGATGAGAATTACAGAATCCAAACAGAATTAACTGATTCAGAAGGACCACTGCAGCATTAGTTAAGGACAACATTAAACAGGAAGATAGGAAACTAAAAAAAAATGATATCAGAAAAATTAAAGCATCCCATGAACTCAAACTAGTTACAGAAGCCAAAGACAACTACAAGTACTTCTTTAGTTATGCCAGAAAAATAAAAAATAATACCCAGCATTTCCCCATGTTTATTTATGATAATAATTACTTTGGTACAGTTAATATTGCTAAAATATTGCCTAATATATTCAGTGGCAACTTCACCCCAGAAGCATCTGTTCTAAATACATTTATACCTAATGCAATCAAGCCACCAACCATCATGAAAGAGCATGTGATGAATATATTCTGTAACACAAAGAATGCTGCATCCATGGTGCCTGACAATATACCCAGTCATCTAATTAACATCACCAAGCAAGCGTTAGTGGATTCACTCCTCATTTTCTTCACTTGGGCCTAACAACTGGCTTTGTCCTACTAGAATGGTGCATAATTTTTGTATTGCCACCACAGAAGGCTGGCCCCTCCACAGACCCTGAGAATTAGAGACCTATCAGCCTAATAAATCTTATATGCAATGGAGCGCATCATAATGAACCTACTGAACTATGATATCAAAAATCTTATCAGATTCAAACCCCAGTAGTTTGGATTTGTCAGAGGTAGGTAGATCCTGCCTAATGAATCTTGTAAAATTATTTGAGAAGTCAGGTTATATATTGTTGAAAAACTGTCCACACAGCTTACCTTGACATTGCAAAAGCATTCGATACCATACTACATGCAAATATAATAAGTTGTAAAAGCTGCAAAGTGACCCATGTGTGGTTAGGGAGATATCCAACTGATGTAGAGATAGGACATACACAGTAAAAGTAGGGGGTGTGTCCTCTGAGACCATGAGGATGACCAGTGGAGTTCCGCAGGGGTCTGTGTTTAAACATCTGCTGTTCGGCATCTACTTCATAGGTTTCCAATTATAAAATGAAAATCTTTTGGGTAAAGTTCACAGATGATTACAAGTTGGGAGTTGTCATTAAGTCCCCCTATGACATGCATAGACTCTACCATTAGCTAACACTTGTCAGTAGCTGGTGTACTACAAATGGCCTCAAGTTCAATCCTAAAATAGGCAACATTGTATTTGAAAAGTAGCTTCTAAGTGAAAAGGTAATGAGTATCCTGAGCATAAGGATGGACAGCTCCGTTATACTTGACCATCACATAGCAGCAGTGGTTAGGAAATATTTTACCTTGCACGGCTCATAGCAAAAGGTATTTTATCCAGATAAAAAGAAGTACTCACCTCCTTGTACTCCACTTTGATTTGACCAGTCATTGAGTATACTGCTCCCTTTGAGATATGCTAAATAAGCACATCAAAACAATTAGAAAGACCCCTAGTGGTTTGTAACCAAAAGATCAGCGACCTAAAATATCTGATCTAAAAAGAATGACTGGAGGTTTTAGCTCTGTACTCATTTTCATATAGATTCCTAGGGGAGGCACATGCCTTGTTTAAATGGCTATAAGGATTCAGCGATCCATGAACTGTTTTACCTCAAAAACTAGGGCCAGACATCTTACTCCATCCAACAAATGAATAAAATAAAGAGAAGGGATAGATTGGCATGCAACACCTAGCTCTTCTCTGGAACAAACAACATGTCTAAGTTAAGCAGTCTGTCTTTAAAAAGGAGTTGGACAACAGGATGGCTGATCATAAATTTATCCTTGGCATGACTGACCTGTCTCTCCTTGAAATGAAAGGCAAGACCTAAGGTAAGGTATGGTCAAGGCAGAAATGAACCACACATATTCAGCTTTAGGTACCATCAAGCCATGTAATAGCTAGATGATCTAGTATAGTCAGGAGGCCAAACAAAAGTATGAGAATCAGATGGCTCTGGCAAGATTAACAGAATTAGGAGGCCTCTGGCAGAAGTAATGGTGTCAGGAACACATTAT
This sequence comes from Protopterus annectens, assembly GCF_019279795.1. Taxonomy (NCBI): domain Eukaryota; kingdom Metazoa; phylum Chordata; order Ceratodontiformes; family Protopteridae; genus Protopterus; species Protopterus annectens. The sequence continues at coordinate 1,065,772,680 of NC_056743.1, forward strand.
ATATTAAATATATCAGGTCGCTCCATTATAATTAGCAATTTCATGTGGACACAGTACTTTTACTGGACAGAATATCTTTACAGCAGAACTATGTGAGACATGGGACCCCAGCAGGATTATAAAAATGAAAAAACAATAAAATATTTACTGAAATAATTAAGCTAAGCTTTTTTTTTTCCCAGATAGTCACCATCAGCACAAATAACTGAGTTTGCCTGTGTAGCAACAGTATGAATTAATTTTTCAACACCGTCATAGAGGTGTCCAAATTTAAAAGCAGTCAAATAAATGCTAGACATTGAAATTCAAAATTCCATTAGATTTGTTGCTCATCTGACTTACTAACTACACATAGTGAAACAGCCGTTTTATTTGCCTTGAGAACCTTTTGAAAATTAATACATAATCTAAATGAAGATAACATTGTAAATAGCTTCAGCTTAGGGCATCTAGCTGTTAGATGATTTGTTGATATCTACAACTGAATATGTGTGGCTCATCTGATGTGAGAAAGGGTTTAGAAGAACAAATCTTAACTTAATATCTTTAAACAACTAATCTGGTACAGTTCAAACTAGTTCTGTTATTAGGATTTATGTAATGTCACTTGTCCTTTGCAGAGTCCTTTAAAGGATCAGCTGTTAGATGGGAGCAATTACTTATGATCTTGAGTTTCTTGTTTTCTGTAATACTGCTATAATTGTTGCTGCCGATATGGTCACCCCAGATAGCTTGTGCCCCAGACCTATTCTGCCTTGTGAGTGTTGAAGTGATCTTGAGCTTTGCAAGTTCCATAGACTGGAATGAAAACATACAAATAAAAGAGAATGTGCCTGCAAAAAAGCAATTTTTTTAACAGAAAGCAGACAATATACATAACACTTAATGTAGAATGCTAAATGGATACCTTACATAAGAAGTAATATACCTATCTAGTGAGATCTTCATATGCTGCCCAGCCTGGCTTATCACTCATAAGTTATTTTTCTCCTCTAAATGTGAGAAAGCTACACAGTTTTTTGCAGATAAGGTTGCCATGACCAGGTACTTTATCTTACATATGTACACTGCAGTTATGCATGCATGGAACTCCCTTGTATCTATTAGGCTGAGTTCATCTATGTTGACTTAATGAAGAGCTTAGATGTCATGTTATGTCTATATCCTAACAGAAGCAGACTGGGTCCTAGACCTGTGAAGTTGTTAAATCTTGTCTTTAATAATTTGGCAAGTCAATGTATGTAAAAATTAGACAGTTTTGAGAATAAAGATTTTTCCATCTTTAATGAAAAGAAAAACAAGGCAAAATCTTCAGCAGAATACCACTGATTGTACTTGTAGCTGCTGGTAAAGACTTCGATGAAGCACCAAGAATAAGCAATGAAAAACAACTTTAATAGCACATAAAATAAATAAAAGCAGGAAACAAATAAAAACGATAAGTGCTTTCAGCTAAAAATAGCCTTCTTCAGATCGTAATACATATCCTGCAAAAACATATTTAAAAAGGGAATGTCCAATCAAGAATAAACTTTAATCAATCTCATCCAATTATATTTCATTTCCTGATAGCTATAAATCAACTAATCAAAAGCTTGGATGACAACATGCTCTCCAACATTGTCCAATATCAATGCTTCCAATCACAAACCATTCTCACAGAAAGAAACCAATGGCTTTCTGGGGCAGGTCTAATGAATAATTCAGTAAACAATAATATATTCATATAATGCAGGCCGAGCCTCCATAGGACAGCCTATCCTTAGAATTCCCAGTGTGAGAGCTACCAATCACAGCTAGTCAAGAAAAGGGGCCTATCACTAGCTCAGTTCTATAAGCATCTTCAAAAACAATCATGCTTAAAGCCTAGCTTTTTATGCAAGCCTCTATTACAAAAGTATGACAAAGTTAAAAGAGTATGACAAAATTAAAAAAATGCCAATAATAGAATATTAGAATATTGGCAAAATCAAGATTAATACAATACAAATATTTCATTATTAAAGCTTTGTAAATCAAGCTAATAGATCATAATCAGGAAAGCTATACACTCTGCTTGGAGCGGAAAAAACATTGAGCAGGCATCTGATTTCATAGATAATAAGGACAAAAAAACACCTCTAAGATGTGTCAAATGTAGTAGCTATTGGTCATTAAGAATAATAAGATGAAATAATCTGTCATATCTTATAAGCCAATCTTACTGCAACCCATCGGCAGAAATTCTTAATCAAACAAAAAGACCAAAATAACAAAAACGGATAATCGAACTGATAAATCTTAATAAAAATTATCCTAAAATAAGGAAAAATATTAATCAAACATTTGATCTTAATGATAAAATACTTCTCTGGTGTAAGGCGAAACAGCTTCCAATCCCAATGAAGAGTGAGGCTAAATAGCCAATCATTAATACTACTAGTTGTGTGACAACCAATCATATAAAGATCCACTGTTAGAAGCTTTATAGGACAAACTCATAGTTTGAAGCTGGAAAAGCTAAATACCTTGATTCAAACAGAAAAAAACATTGAGCAGGCATCTGATCTAAAAGGCAAAAGACACCTTTACAATTTATCAAACAGTATACATGCTATGAGCCAAGCTTTCTATAACCCAATGATACAATTCTCATTCAGAAGGAATAATCGGCTGCTTGGGACTGAACAAATCAAACTAATAAAATAAAAAAACAGAATAAATGAATGGTTGCCCTAAAACAAGGGAAGCATTGATCAAACATCTAACCTTACAGGCCGACACTTTATGATAAGGAACAAAGCTGCTTACATTTTTGATCGATAATGGGGCTAAACAGCCAATCATGAGTGGCAAAATACCCAATCATTGCATAACTAGAGAGCAAGCCTCCTACAAGCCTCCTATAGGATTCCAATTACTATAAATAGTAAGGCTGACTAGCCAATCACTGATGCTGCTAACTGTATGACAACCAATCATATAAAATCCACTGTTTAAAGCTTTGTAAGCCAAACTAATAATTTGTGACCGAGAAAACTAAATACTTTGATTCAGAGAGGAAAAACATTAGGCAGGCATCTAGTCTAAAAGGCAAAAACACCTCTATGATGTATCAAACAATATAAATGTTATGAGCCAAGCTTTCTACAACCCAATAGCAAAATTCTCATTCAAAAGGAATAACTGGCTGCTTAGGACTGTGCGAATCAAACTAATAAATCACAAGGGAAACATTGATCAAACATATGACCTTATGAGCAAACACTTTTACATTATAAAACAAAGCTGCTTATATTCTCAGTAGATAACAAGGCAAAATAGCCAATCATTAGTTCAGCTAGTCGCAAAACACACAATCATGGCAAAAATAGAGATCAAGCCTCCTATAATCAACCTATTGCCAATCTCCTTGCTTTTAATATAGGTTTTAAAGGAACTACATTATTTAAACCTGGTGGACAATGGTCTCTCAAATTAACAGTACACTCAGATTCTTGAATTTCAGTTCAATTAGTTATATCACCTTTTGCATTTGATGTATACATTCCACTTTAAACTTAAAGTTATGGTTGGGGAAGGTGGCAATATGCACAGACAGCGCATTGTTGGGATCAGCATTTCTTATATCAAGCAAATGGTGTAGAATTTGATCTTTAAAGTGCTAATTAGTTTTGCCTATTTAGAAAGCTTTGCAGGTGGAACAAGTTGCCAAATAGACCAAGTTCTGTGTATTGCAATTAGCAAATACATTGAATGTATAAATTTTATTTGAAACTGGATGGGCAAAAGTGTTGCTGCTGTCAATAGAGGTGCATGGTTTGCATCAATAACATCTGAATATTCCTTGCCTGGTCGAAGGTACTTGTTGAGCAAAACCATCCTTATTGGATAGGAGGAGTTTGATGTTCTTCCTGTTCCTGAATGAGAAACTGGGATGATCCCCCACAATATTTTTTTAGTTTTTTACAGATAAGGCTGCCAGGACCAGGTACTTACTCTTACATATGTACACTGCAGTTATGCATGCATGGAACTCCCTTGCATCTATTAGGCTGAGTTCAAATATGTTGACTTCATGAAAAGCATAGATGTCATGTTATCTCTATATCCTAACAGAAGCAGACTGGGTCCTAGACCTGTGAAGTTGCTAAATCTTGTTTTTAGTTTTTAGATCCATTGACTTGCCAAATTATTAGACACTTTTGAGAATAAAGATTTTTCCATCTTTAATGAAAAGGGGTATTAATTGCACCTATGTCCAAAAACACCTCTTGATTAGATCCTTGGGAAACTATCGCCTTTCTCTAATGTTTGTTTTGTAAGCAATCTTATTGCAAAATGTTTTATGTACAGATGAATTCCAATTAACATCCCATCAAATGCAGAATATAATGATATCACATTGTATAGACTGTTAATGTCCTGTTGACAGTGAGGGGATTACAGGTTATGTTTCAGTCTTTGTTCTCCATAAGCTGTCACAGGCTTTTCACATTTTGGATCAAGGTACCATAACTGAATGCCTTTGGTCCCACTATGAAATAACTTTCATCATGCTTGATTGGTGATTAGTCTGCCTCTTAATTTCAGGCCACACTTACTAGGTGGTTTCTGGTGTTAACCCACCCTACACTATTGTGCAGACCAAAAGGGTCACTCACAATGATCCTGGTGCCATTTCTTTTCTTATCTCGCAGATACATACACACACATACAGATCTATATAACAATTTGAATGAAGTCGCTGGGTTGTACAAACATCACTACCTGGTTGAATAAACCTTTACTGTTGACTAGAGAGTTGTGTGTAACACAACAGGGGCATCCAGCTGGAGGAAGTAGCAACATTTCAACTAACTTAAAAATCCTGGATTACAAACTACTAAAATATAAGAAGTTGCAGTTGGAAATGATGTATTTTCGTGAATGCATTAAGGAAGGTATTATCCCAAAAGGACTACATGTATGGCGATATCCGACAGGGCTCGAGGAGGGCTCATTATTCCTTCAAGACCTTATTTGAATTTTTGATAGGCATGGAATAGAACTGCTTGAATAAAACACTCTTATTGTTGCTGCTGTGTGGATGTATCCTTTGGACCCTGTACCTGTTCCAGTTTGTTTACTGGGTTGTACTTTCTCAGTGTTCTTCTCTAGCACGGCTACCCCCTTAAGCTAATCTTCCCTCAAATCATAATGTCATTTATACATGATTGTTTAATCCCCAGTCTGCTCAAAGCAAGTCTTTCATGGGAGGTGAGTGGACTCAACAAGCCACCACTGCTAACCGCAGAGGTCTAGATTTAGCGATTGTTTAGATGATACTCCCTTACTCTCTTGTGTACTAGTGTCACCTAAGATAACAGGACGAGCCAAGAGACATGGTCCTAGTAGCTTTGGTCCCCAAGCCTTGGGTTGGTAATGCCTGTTATGACCACTTATAAGCAAAGCCCCACAGCTTTTTTCAAAGCTCTATCCTTTCAGGACCTGGAGAAGAAACCTCTCCCTACCTTATTACCCTCCCTCCCTCCCTCTAGAGAAATGTGAACAGTTAGAGCCTCAACGTTCATTTTCCTCCCCTGTAGCTCCAATAGAACCAAGAGGCTTCTGAACTAACTCTGCTTTATGGGTCAGATTCTGGCTTTATCCCTCTACACCACAAGAGATGAGGATTCTGAAGCCATGTATCTGAAAAACTGATTTGTCCTAAAGGGGTCATTTGTATATACCACACGGGCCTCCACTTCAAGAGGTTAAAGGTATTACACAGTGAAGACTCTAGTTTTGCTAGGTCTTTATGGTAGTCTGAAATGGTTTGTTGGTTTGTCTGTGTGATCTTTTTACCTTTTGATTTGGATGTTTATATATATAGCCACACACACACACACACACACACACACACACACATAAACACACACACATAAACACACACACATAAACACACACACATAAACACACACACACACACACACACACACACACACACACACACACACACACACACACACACACACACACACACACACACACACACACACAGAGATGAAAGTCTGAATGTAGTTTAGAAAAAGGAACAACTGCCAGCCTGTATCCCCACAGTGGTTTTGAGTTGTGTAACATGTAAACATCCTAGATAAATGTCCAAACACAAAATGGAACTCATAATCCAAAAATGTGTGCCCTTGCCTTAGTGCATCATCCGAGATCTCCGTTGCTTTTTTTAAAGCTGTCTCGCTATGTTAAACTCCTTTAACATAGCGACACCGTGTGTAAAAAGCAATGGAGATCTTGCTTTCTCCGTTGCTTTTTTTTAAACCTGTCTCGCTATGTTAAATGGGTTTAACATAGCGAGACAGCTTTAAAATAAGCAACGGAGATCTCCATTGCTTATTTTAATGCTGTCTCGCTATGTTAAACCCATTTAACATAGAGAGACACGTTTAAAAAAAAAAGCAACGGAGAAAGCAAGATCTCCGTTGCTTTTTACTGTTTCGCTATGTTAAATGGGTTTAACATAGCGAGACAGCTTTAAAATAATCAATGGACATCTCCGTTGCTTATTTTAAAGCTGTCTCACTATGTTAAACCCATTTAACATAGCGAAACAGTAAAAAGCAACGGAGATCTTGCTTTCTCCGTTGATTTTGGCCACAGCTCTGATGTACTGCGTAGGCATGCGCACTACATCAGAACTGCCGCGGATACCAGACAGCTGCGGAAGGGCAGCAAAGAGGCATTATACAATGCCATTATTTAAGAAAAGTAATTATTTATTTTCTTAAATAATGTCATAGTATAATAGCAATAACCCACTTCTGGCACGCCAACCGTGGGTAAATCCTGCATTACCCACACCCAGGCGTGGGTTATTGCTATAGTGACCCCTAGAGGACTTTTTAATCATAGCCATGTATTCCCATATATATAACTGAAAGGATACATTTCCAAGGGCATATAGTTGCATTTAGGTGTCAGAGCATTTATAAGCTGCCTCTATCCAATAGGGGGTAGGTGCAAGTCCAAAGTTATTTTTTTTATTTCCCATCTATTGTCTCAAGTTACATTTAAATATGGTGAGGAACAAACTCTGCTTCACATTGATGGTAAGATTGTTCCAAAGTAAGGTTAGTCTCTGAGACACATGTACATTCCTCCAAAATGTTCCGGTTTTGTTACAAATGAGGTTTAGGTCCTTATACTGGGTATTTCTAATGCTGTTACACTTGTTGAAGTGCAATGTGTTCCTTAGTACTAGATCAGATGATGCTTTAAAAGCTAGGCACAGATAACCACTCAGTAGTCTGTAAGAGACTCAGTATAAAGATGAGAGTTTGAGGCAGTCTGCATATTCCATGTAGTTTATGCCTTATATTCTTTTTGTAAGGAACCCCTGTGGGCATTCCAGGTGTTGCATATGGTCGATATTAGTTTATCGAAGTTTCATTTCAGCAAACCTCTGTTCATCGAACAAAAAACATCAAACATTCAATTTAGCAAATGTTCACTTGCCCAACATTTCCCATAACACGTACCAGAGTATTTTAACCCCACCCAGGTAGGGGGCTACACCTCCCCCACACCCCTCAGCTATATATACCAACTCCGAGATCGCAGAAAAGTGGGGGAAAATAGTAAATTTCCTTATGTTGGCCATCTAGTTCCTTTGCCTGTGTAAATCCTTCGCTGATGTGAACAGTCGATGTTTTTTTGTTCAGTGAATTTAGGTTTGCTGAAGTGAACCTTCAATGAAATAATTTAGACCAACTGAATATGCCTAGTAAGGTGCATACTGAAAGAAGCATTGTTCCATATATAGACAGTGATCAGGCCTTTGACCACTAAGTGTCTGCTGTTGCAAGGAAATCATTCTATACTGTGCAACTCATTAGCAAATGATGACATTCAGATCCAATGATGTCATTATACAGCTGCACTGAGCCCACATTAGACAAGTCATAGACAGGAGGAACTGAGTTTGAAGCAAAAATTAGCTTTTGTTTGCAGAAGAGCATTGTCCCAATATAACTACATCCTAAAGTTTAATAAACATCACCAGGGTTAAAGCTATTAATCAACTTCCTGTTCCAGATGGAGATTTTCTTTTATTCCTAGCTCCAAATGAATTAAGATACCCAGATTATTGAATCTAGACTATAGAACAGCAAGTATTACAAAAATGTAAATTTATTCGTTCTTAAGTTGTCCAGCTTGATTTAAAACTTTTAAAGATTCAAACTATTACCGTTATAAACCTGTTCACTTCTACTTATTGTAACAGAAAGTTCAATGGTGATCACATCAGAATGTCATCTTACTGCCAATATAAGCTGTATATGTTAATTGTGTGAATAGTGCATAATTGCTTTAAGTGGTTGTATGACTTTCACTATAACTAGAAGTTAGTTGCTATTCTTTACCATATGTGTTAATCTGTTTGAAGTGAAATGGGATATACCATAAATTATACACATACATTTTTATGATTTATTATAAAACATATTATACTGCAATTTAAAAGTTATTTTATTAAGATGTTTGGAATACATAATTTACATAAAAATTATATATATTTGTGTGCTAATATTAATTTCATTGTTTATAAATGTTATAGTATCTTTATATTTACTATAGGTACTGTTAACTTTAATTTTAGATATTTGTGTTGCTTCTTACTACCTTCTAGCAGCCATCAAAACAACTCTTCTCTACAATTAGTTGGGGTGGTTAGGTCCATTAGGCAAGAGAGAAGAGTATTCATACGGTCTTGAATTTCTGATACCTGCAAAAAATATGGAGAGCTGAAAAATACTTATTAATAGTTGGTAAAGTTATTTCTCATCTGGCTTGCAGCTGCCACTGTGGGATGATTTAATTCAACTTCAATTAAGATTATTTACTTTACTACATATTAATAACAGAGTAATTAATTCAATATGGCATTATAATTTGTTACATAGAACATAAATGGAATGCAACAACCTAGAAAACAAAATATCTTACTTATAAATCTTAATTCATGAAACTCCTGTGATCAAAACTCAATGAGCAAATATATAGAAAAAATTGATTGAAAATATTTCTGCAGCTGGATCATCCACAAACAGTGCAGGAGTTTTTAACTTCACAGGCAATATTCTTAACAGCCATCAAGACATAGATGGTAGATGATGCTGTGAAATTTGTAAGTTGAAAGAACTAGATAATTCTCTTGTTGTTTTCAACCTAGATTCTCCTTACAATAATCAACCTGAATTGTATTTAAAAATGTCTTTAAACTGCTAAATACATTTAGAAATGATTACCTAATTATGAACAGAGACTGGAATACAATAGTAGATCCCACATTGGATTGCACATGTAGTTCCAGCTGTAAAGATATTAAAACTGAATTAGAAATACTGGTTATAATTGACAAATTTAACTTATCAGAATCTGTCAAATTTATAACCTCCCCCCCCCCCACACACACACACACACACACACACACACACACACACACACACACACACACGCACACACACACACACACACAAAACAATTACACATTTTACTCATTATGTCATAAGACTTGGTCATGAATTGATTTCTTTTTTTATATCTAACTACATGTTTTCATGAACTGGTTTCTTTTTGATATCTAACTAAATGTTAAATTCAGTAGTAAGGTTAAAAAGGATCCACGCACTATTTCAAATCACTCTAGGCTGAAATTATATGTTAACATGGATCTCTGTCATACTCTGAATCCCAACATTTATCTATATGAAAAAGTAAAAAAAGGATGTATTTGCCATGCTACTACAATTCTGTAATGAATATCAGCAACAAGATATTAAATTGGAAAACCAAAGGGCAGCATTAAAATCACAGATAAGAGGTTATGTTATCAGTAAAGCAACTTATTTAAAAAGAAAAAAAATTCAAATCACTACTACAACTACATAACATTGATTCTCAATTAGAATAACAAATAAATTCGTTACAACATGAATTTCTCTTTTTACAATAAACACCTCTCTCTATATGAAAGAAAATTTTAGCTCAGTATTCAGAATGCGTACAATCTCATCAAAATTCTTGAAAAAATATTAAAGATTCACTATTCCCCAACAAACACTAAAGGAGTAACTTTTAACAGTATCGCATACACCAAAGAAAAATGCAGTATAGACACATTGTATAATACATTTTAAGCATATAATAACCCTTAATCTTCAAAAATAACCAATTAAACAAAGGCTTATTTGGATAAGTTAATGTTTTCTACTTTAAGTTAACAATAAAAATTATTAGCCTCCCCTTTTTCATTAAAAGAAAATCAAACTACAATTAAAAGTCGAAGTTAGAAAAAGCACCAGGATAAGTTGGGGTATCATCTGAATTTCACAAACATTTCTCAGACATTTTGGCAAAAAATAATATATATATATATATATATATATATATATATATATATATATATTTTGGCAAAAAATACTATATATATATATATATATATATATATATATATATATATATATGGATCTACCTGATAACACCGACATGCCAAAACACAGACAACGAAATAACTGACACTACAAATACAAAAGTACAAAAACATGAAACTTCACATGCCTGACAAACCACAATCCCAACAATCAACAAAACAAATAACTTTCCCGAATAACACACACAGCACAAGCACACCAAAAACCTTACAAACCTACACTAAACCTTGCATACACAACTATATATGCACTAACCTTAACCCAAACCCTAACCTTAAGGTCCATCACTATTGCACACTTACCTTACCCGCACCCTAACCCTAACTCATTTAATCCACCCCAACCCTTAAGTCCATCACTATTGCACACTTACCTTACCCGCACCCTAACCCTAACTCACTTAACCTGCCCCTAAACCTAATGTTCATCACTAACGCACACTTACCTCACCCGCACCCTACCCTAATGTCCATCACTATCACACACTTACCTTACCCACACCCTGACCCTAACGTCCGTCCCTATCGCACACTTATCTTAACATGTCGGTGTTCTCAGCGTCGGGATTCTCAACTGTCGGTCTTCTCTGTTGTCGATCTTCTGGTGTCAGTTATCTCATTGTCATTCTTCTCAGCTTTCAGCATAATCAGGTAGACATATATATATATATATATATATATATATATATATATATATATATATATATATATATATATATGCACACACACACACACACACACACACACACACACACACAAACATATATATATATAATATCATAGTATATATATATAGTATAAAATATGTGCATTTAAATAGATCAAAATTATCTTAATCCAGAGACCTTATAAAGATCCCTGACGTATGGGAAATTGCTGCCTATTGCTTTAATAAATGTAGTCTTTAAAATATTATCATTTCTACTAGTGAATAGTATCAAAAAGCTACTATACTCAACTACTTCACCTTTTCAATCTGGATTTATTAAAAAAAACAGACAAGGTTCTGAACAATCACTCACATTCCATATTTCAGAATCTATATTATAACAACAAAACTCCATGGTTTACTCAGTCTATTGATGCATCAGTGGCATTTGACATAATAAACATTTTCTATTCATGTTCATGAGCAAAATAAGATGTCCTAACCAATGTATCAACATTATAAAACAAATATACAACAATATAACCATGAATTAGTTATCAATAACTTAAACCTATTGTAATTAAAATGGAGTGTGTCAAGGTTGTCATTGTCTCCCTATCTATTTAACTTATATATTTGAACCTCTATACTAGACCTAGTACAAAATTCATATAATAGTATTCCAGCATGCTAAGGATTCAAGATCCCTTATACCACCTTTGCAGATGACTTAAATATATGCATAAACTATCCCAATCCAGACCTACCCAAAGTAATAAACACAATTATATCCTTTTCTACTTATGCAAGCGATACAGTTAATATAGATAAATCATTCCTATTCTTACAATAAATTATAATTACATAGATATGCCTAATTTAGGAGATATATGGATTAAATTTGCTTGTATATATTGGGGATATCATACAAATGTGATCTACTCTCAAACAGACACATCAGTATTGATATAGAACAGCCTTCCATCCAAAACAAAATGCACGTATGGACTAATATGAAGTTTTCTTTTTTGTCTAAAATAGTTAAAGCCAAAATGAATAGTTTGACCTGAAATTATTTTTTTTATTTTAGATCTACAAACTGTTCATTAACTAAACTATTTTAAATAAAATAGAATCCATTTTATCAACATTTATTTGGCATCCTAAATCAATCAGAATAAAACATAGTAAATTAACAGCACCCAAATAACATGGATGCCTTAATCTAACAGTTTTTTTATCTTTATTATCTAATAACCAGAGCACAGAGAATTTGCTATACTGTAAATCCTAAAATAGAAAGTTGGACACCTGCATGGTCAATGGTTTGATATAAATATTTACTTTCATATGACTACAATATAAAACGTATTCTGTTTATAAATTGCAAGGATATTAAAATATGAAAATGCACAATTTCTATAAAGAAACACTAAACAATTTCCATAGACTAATAAATTATTTGAACTTGAAAGAGGACCATATGTATCTGCAACCCATCAGTCAAAATCCTAACATTAAGTTAAACAACTCCCTATTAGATTTAAGACAATTCTCACTGACTGAAAAATAAAACAATCTGAGATTTTATATCAATAGGATCTAACTCTACAGAATTTAGAAGAGAAAAATTAAAACTGCCTAAAAGACATTTGACTATTTTGCCCCAAATCAGTAACTTGATTAACTCCAAATAAATTTAATAATGATCTTATTCCAAGAATAAAAAATTTACAAGAATTCTTGGGTACATTAAATCAAAATAAGACTTTATCAAAAGGTTATAAATTAATAATTCAAAGTTTAATGCCAAATACTTACTAACATGCCCCATTCTGAGAAAAATATAATGATGCTCTCAAAGACAACACTATAATAAAATAGTCTATAAGGAATATTATCAAATTTATATCACTTAAAAACTTTACTTTACTTTATACAATTTATGATTATAAATAACACATACTTAACCCCAGCCAAAGCCCTGTAGTTTCCTAATAAATCTTTCAATTGCAAGGCATGTGGTAAGTTAAACTCTGACATGATGCATACATTTTGGTCATGCCTATACATTCAGGTGCTGTTGCAAACACTTAAAACTGGAACAATTGCCATAATTCCTGCTGTTAAAGCGATTATTTGGAAATTAGCTTTGTTACATCTTAATTCTACTAAGATTCTTGAAGACAATTTAAGTATAATCATTATTGTTTTGTCCCTTCTAAAACTCTATTTCACAAAAATGGCTAGACAGTAAAATGTTCAACTGTTGTGAGTTCACAACATCGGCATCCAGACACTAAAAAGCTGTCAAATTTATGCCAATGCTATATTAAATGAAGCATACATGACTGAAAGAAGACAAATGGCCTAATCTGCTAAAGTATTCTCTTAAAAATACTTGACAGATGATCAGTTTGTACTATATTAATCTTAGATAAGATACCTTAACATTTAGATTGTTTCCTTTTGATATCTTTAGTATCGTACATAAATTGTTGATTTAGTTTTCTTAAAACGACAGTTAAGTTTAATATTATATTTACTCAGTTTCAAATTTTGACAAGCTTACTTCTAGTTTACTATATATTCTGTTAAATAGTTTGAGGAGTAGGATAGTTAAGGGGTGGGAATTGGGCAGCTCTGGGTATGTTTGTTTTGCACTTACTTCCACTGGATCATATTTATGATCATACTATCTAACTTGTTTGCCATTGTTGGAATTGTTTATGATTATACTTCTGTCTATGAACATTTCTTTTCCAGATTATCAAAAATATTGATTTTTTTTTTCAAAAAAGGAATGTTAAGGGAGGAAATGAACCTGAATTTCCTTTTGCAACACTGTTATTTATCCTTTGCATGTAAAAGAAGATGCCATAAAAGTGCTTAAAAGTACTTATGTATTTAAGAAATAAGCCCTTTCATGATTAAACTTTTGAATCTAAAATTCTGTCTTAGAAAAGTCTGACTACAAGAATGGTAGTTCACTATACAGGGTCTTATAATTTATTATTTGCAAAAGATAAAAACAAACAAAAGTGTGTTATAGCTTATGAATGACTACAAAAATAGGATGGAATTAAATAACTTTCAGGCAGGGCATTTAATGGGTATAATTGACTGTCCTACTGAAATTCAATAACCTGTTGTAGAAGAAGAAGAAGTCATCTTTGGGAAAAGAAATTATATTAAACCAAATTGTGACTAAACTTTGCAAACTGAGGAAGCTGACAATTCTGAAAAGGGGTAATTGACAGAACTAGAAGAAGTAAATTCCACTGGCCATGTGGTCACAGAAAGAAAAGTGAATGAACAGATAAAAAATTATTCACTGAAAAATATTATCTGCTAAGATTAATACTCTTAATAGCATGGCTTAAATACATGAGAAGCTTTAGCTGCTCAAAAATCCACAGCCATTATTTCTCAGCATAAGTTTTATAAAAAAAATATTGGTTACTTACCTAGTAAAATTCTGTAAACTGGAAAGTGATCTGATATGCTATATATTCCAGTAATGTATTTAGCAATGAATGAACACCACAGGTTACAGTCTATAAAGAGACATTAATTGTTAACTTTCACTTGTGCCTTAGAGTTTGACTTGATGCCAGTGATTACTATGCTATATGAGTACATTATGTCAGAGGGGCTTCTTTATGCATTTGCATTTATTTTACCGCACCCAGGCCATATACTGAATCCCACAAAAATCTTTTGCATACATTCAGTGCAGCTCAATGCAGCCTTGTTGTCATGGCTGGTAATTGCAGCTTATGATTAAAGCCAATTTTTTATTCAGATGCTCCATATTTCACAAGGCATCCTTCCCTTAGAGCGGGTACCTATCAAACCATCGACAACTTAAAATAACGAAACTGACTCCACCGACAACTGAATTAACAGACAGCGCAAAAACGGATGTTTACAAGGTAAGGGGTGTAAATTCGCTACTCAAGCCTACCATGGTTTAGGAAGGGTGGCAGTGTCATGCACACCATGGTAGGCTTGAGTAGCGAATTTACACCCCTTACCTTGTAAACATCCGTTTTTGCGCTGTCAGTTAATTCAGTTGTCGGTGGAGTCAGTTTCGTTATTTTAAGTTGTCGATGGTTTGATAGGTACCCCCTTAGAGCTTACAGGAGAAAGCAGCTATGACACCATTATCTGCCTAATATGCCCAAGGTAGTATATTGAGGATCTAGGGATTATACTGGGTAGCCTTTTAAAGGGCTTATTCTGTTAAGACTGTATTGCATTTTTTATCTGATCTGCTTTTGGATGGCTCTACGAGAGCAGTTACTCATTTCAAATCAAGGCACTGATTATAGGCCTATGTTGGCTTTTGTGAGTAAGAACAAGGGCTAAGTGAACTTATGTGTTGAGGCTTAACTACTTTATTTCCACTACCATAAAATTTCCTTAAACAGGAGTTGTACCATCAGGAAGTGTTACATGAATATGTGATGTCTGAATTTAGACAGCATCTGTGTTGGATTAAGACACAGTTCCAGTGGATTCAGGATGGCAATGTTTTATTGTTATTGAGATTAAAGAGTTTATTAGAGCTGTCTTGTCCCAGTTGTGTTACCCACCTGATCTTTAGACTGACTCACTTCGTAAAGACCGTGGTACTGATAGAGGGGTCAGGAGGTGGAAAAGACACAGTACAAGGAGGATAGCAGAAGAACAACAAGGTTGGTGGGGGCATTAAAAGGAAGAGTTGAAAGGAGTTTACAGAAGAGATCAAGATGGGAAATGTGGGCTTTTTAAGTACAATACAGAAATAATAAGGCCTGGGACAGAACTGACCAGGCTCATCAAGCATGAGAAAGTGATTAAAGAAAACTGGGAAAAAGAAAAAAGAAAAAAACACTGACTAATTGTTTTGTCTTGGTCATGACAGAAGGGGGGACTACTGCACTGTGAGGTAAGTAGGAACGGAAGAGGACAAATATTGGACAGACACCAAGATGCAGAGCTAGAGGATGTGAAGGGGAGCTGGCTACCTTTATGGATAATACAGTATAAAGACCAGATTATTGTTCTTCCAGCTAGTTTGCTGCTACATCCCTCTCAAAAGTGATTTTCAACAGCCCACTTTCTAGTGCAGAAATACTACAAGACTGTAAGACCAGTAAGTGTGGGTACACTAGTGCAAGGAAGGGGCTGCAGGAAAAATCTGGGGAACTGCAAGCCTATTAGGTTAACAACCATCACAGTGAAAGCCATGGAAGGAATACTTGGAGAGGGATATCTTTTCTAGGGAGCAACAGTATGCAGGATGGAAGCAATGGGTTCATGGCTAGAATGAGTGTCAATAAATGTGGTCAACTGAACTTCAGCAAGGCCTTTGATTCACACCAGAGACTAACAGGAAAATTGGGGGGGGGGGGGGTAGGACCACCACTGCAGAACTGTATTGCTGTTAAGTCGAATGGTGAGACACATGGCTGTGGCTAGAGTTACAATTCCACGATTTAGGAAAGTGCCAGTGGAGTACTACAGGGTCTATCTTGTGTTCTGTATTATTCACTGTGTTCATCTCTATCTTATCTGAGTGAAGAAAGAATAGGATTGACCTCTTCACGACGCAATGGTAACAACACCAGTGGAGAATGGTAACAACACCAGTGGAGAGTCTTGGAAGAGGTTATGTTAAAATGTAAAAGTGTTAACCAAATGGTAAAATTGTGGTAGATGAGGTTCAGGGCAAACCAATGCAGAGTACAGCACTTGGACCACAACAACCCTTGTATAAAGAGTTTGCAGGGTAGGAGATAAGCTAATGGCAAGAGGGCAGGAAGAGAGTCCTGACTTATTGAATAATCATGGACTGGAAACCAGAAGCAGAATGAAAAGGAAATGTCAGTATCAAGCATAATGGTGATGTCTACATTCTCAGGGGGAAGGGAATGGACTCCAGAGGCAGAGAGGCAATGCTTTGCCTCTTCATCTTCCTAGTTAGAGTTCATGTTCAGTTCTGCACATAGGTCTGAAGGTCATACAATAAGAGACATCAGAATGATAGAAGGAATGCAGACAAAAGATACCAGAAAGATCAAGGAGATGGAAAGAAAATTGAATCACTAGGAAAGCTAGAATACATCTCACTTGAGACCAGAAGAGACAGGTGTGATGTTAGTGAAAAACATCAGATTATATCAGGAAGATGTTAAGGAGCCATCATAAATAGGAAGGAGTGGAACAGGAGGTAGAAAGTAAAGAATTACTACTCTCAGGAGCAGAGCTGGATCTAGCATTAGGCGACCTAGGCAGTTGCCTAGGACCCAGTGGCTGGAGGGCCAACTAGCCAGGGGCTTTCCACATTTACTTTTTAATTAATTAAAAAAAAAATGTATATTTTTTTAAATGCAGTATCTTCTTCTTTAAGAAGACACATGTGCACTCTGCGTATGTGTGTATCTTTAGTTCTACACATGCACAGCAACACAGACTGCTGTGAGAGAGATGTGCGGACTTGGTTACCCATTCTGTTCGTTCGTAGGTTGCCTTGTCAAAACCTCCATTCTCTGTGTGTGTGTGTGCGTGTGTGTGTGTGTTGGTTACAGGAGACAAGAGCCTGATCCTCTGCATCAACTACCAGACTGCTCAAGGAATTGTGAGGTTCAGTGAATTTTCAAGGAATTATGAGTTTCATTGCATTTTCAAGTCCTTTCATTATATACTTTATACTTCAGCACTGACCACCGTTTTGGCCAGCACCTGCAATCCACTTATTCATCATTTTTTACCAAAATAACTAATTCTATTCAAATTCTATTAGCGCATTGGTAATGTTTTCAAACAGAACCTGAATAAAATAGATGCATCAGCTGCTGAAATTGTAACTGATCAGCTACTTCATTCCAGCAGAGGAGGCACTTTGGTATTATTCCTATACGAACCTTCTTAGGTGAATGCCAATAACTATCTGTCATTAAGTGTCTGTTTTCAAACTGTAAGATTTGCTGCTGACAGCTATGGTGAAGGGTTAATTTTCCTTGCAGCTGCTCATACACACAAATATTCCAGATGTTGTTTTAAAGCAATGGTTTACTGTTACTGTGTTCATTTGGTAGTTTCTGAAAGCATGGGCTGGGTTGATGTGACAGTTTAATGCAATGATTAAATTAAAATTAATCTATTATACATGTTTATATTTGGAGTTTGAAAGCACTCATCCAATCTGCATAAGATACAACGGCTTTCTTTTGGACATTAAGCAAATACTTAGATGTTAAGACTTCACAATGCTTCTGTGTTCCTCTGGTCTGTTATTCATTAAGGAAGCAGTATATACTGCAGATGCATTCTTTCTTGCTTTTAGAGCACTGACCTTTTTGTTGGATTGTTCCTAACCTAAGCTCAGCCTGTGATCATAACTCTCACCTTCTTTGCTCAACAATCAGGGGCAAAGTCAACGATAATGGGGGACAAAGGGACAAAATCATGTACAAATTTTAAATATTACTGTAATTCACTTAAAATATTAATTGAAAACCAGATTTTGCACTAACATATGGTTCCTGAACAATAAGAGGTATGAAACTGTAACGTGTGGCATTTTTAACTGATTGTAGTGATTTACCAGAAAAATCAAACATTTTACAAGGAACAGAGTAAAGCTATAATGTCAAATCAGAAGCAGCTGAGAGGTATGCCCGTGATGATGAATTACAAATACATCTTCAATTAATAATACATGGATACAGAGTTAGCAATAAAAGCAGGTAAATGCTGATTTTTTGGACCACTGATGATTAGCACCTGCCCAACTTTGTAAATATCAAACATTTCACTTGCTGATATAGTGTGGTAAGAAACTGTCTGCAACTCAGCCATGCAATAACAAATAAAGATATGCACCAAATTCAGAATGTGACCGTGTGGTTTTCAACATTTTGCCTGATGACATGCTTTAACGTGTGTTAGCACTTTTATTATTGGAGATCTTATCAAAGAAGGATTACCAGGGGCTTTAAGAATTATTGTAAAATAGAGATCTGAAAGTAAATATCTGTTTAGGATTTTCAGTGGTTATTTTTCCAGGTGTTGCAGTGAAGGGGCCTAGGAAGGAAGTGAAAATCAGTGTTAATCACAATAGTAAGGCCTGAGGGTAATTATAGGCCAACTAAAAAAGATTATATACTCATTGTGGCCATTCCTGCTTTAAGTGGGGCATACTGGAGCAGTGTATTGTTTAACCAAAGCTGCAATTAGAATTTCCACTTCACTTTCGTACTTCTACCATCATGCATGCACAGCTGTTTATTAGTGTTAAGGTGAGCTTTGCTGTCTTCCCTGAATAAACGCATGTTTTATCACAAACAAGATGGGCCAAAGTACATGCAAAAAAAAAAAAACAAAAAAAAAACAGCTGAAGTAGAGAACGTATACAAGCAGAAAACCATAAGGGCTTGAATTCATTCACTGCACTCTGTGAAATGAACTAAATTTAATTCATAAGCTGCAAACTAAAACAGACTGACATTTAATTTATGTAGCGAGCAAACTGTTTAGAGGTAACACTGCTGCCAACGTCTAAGAGCAAAAATAGAAATCTGCTTTAGCTCAGTATCAGCTCAGTATTCTGTTTAAAACATTTAACAGATTTACTAATTGGAAATTGCATATTAATAAATGTCTTGAATCATTCATAAAGCAATAGATATTCAAAACACCATATTAATCACAATACTCCCAATTTAGTCTGTTGGACAGGACCTTCCAGAGCTATCAGCAAGATCACCTTGAGTCAGACAGTCATCCACTTTAGCAGTAACTCCAAACTTGGCTCCTTTTACCACAGGTAGCAGTCACACCTCTTTTTATTTTCTTCTCATTTACTTTTTACCATGTGGTGGCTTGCTGTAACATCCAGCCCATCACAGTTAATGGGGAAAATAGCATTTATGTAAAAAAAACACTTTATATAAAACCTATTCAGCATATATGATATATCACATTTTAGGGGGGTTGTATACGTTTGTGTGTGTGTGTGTGTGTGTGTGTGTGTGTGTGTGTGTGTGTGTGTGTATGATATAACTACACATATATAAAATCATAATGATTCATTGACTCTCCTTTGGTCAAGGCTTGATGAATTGTGTTCACTCAATCACTGCACGGTACATTAAAAAAATAAATAAATAACATAATCTCATAAAATGTTTTTTTATAGAGAGCAGTGGCTCCCCTTTTAACTTCCAGTCTTTCTACTCAGTTTCATACAGACTACTGAGGGGTGATCTCTATTTAGCCTTCTGTGTTATCAAAAAACAAGCACTCTTTGAATGCCCTTGTAGTAGAGCCAGGTGTAAAGCAAACCTCCTGCTCTTGAAGCCTATATATACTACCACTTCTACTACTACGTCAATGGTACTAGGCAGTTGAACAAATACCTAATCCAGCATAGCCCTCATTTCTGTAATAGGCTCCCCCTATCTATCAGGCAAAGTGCCTTGCTCGTGACCTTTAAAACCAGTCTATATGACCAGATGACTGATTACAAATTTTCTCTGGAGATATGTGGAGAAAGGATGCTTAATTGGGGACAATGTCGAGTTCCACCACTACTGGGACATGTGGCATGGATTCTAGATGGTCTACTTGGCTGTAAATTTAGTAAGACCCTATGAACCTCTAGATTTAATCACCTGCTGAGTGGACACATTTCTTGCACCAGTAGTTTGCAGAAGCATAAATCCTTAATTCATAAACTTTTTTTTTTTGGATTCTCCAGCACATGTATACTAATAGAGATGAGATAACACACATTTACCTGGATTACTGGGCTACCCATTTTGTTATCCCCTCTTTCTGACTTTTTTTAAAGATAGTTTGAAGAACATGATTTTATCACTCATCAACAGATTAAAAAGCCTTCCTAGCTGACTAAGCAGTACTGATACGACCACCATGACTCAGTAAATTATTAATTATATATGTTTTAAGAAATACCAAATGTGGTATATCTCCTCTTACATAATAGACTTCAGTGCCACAAGCTATGGAATCAACGATTAATGCACCAACCTAATTTTATCAAAGCATGGCAAGATGGAAATGCATTTCACTGCAGATCTGTTACTTCCACTTTATGATCAGGGTTCATAAAAATTATTCTCATTGTGTAGGAGGTGTGGTATACAAGATAAAACATTTGAAAGACCAAATATAGTTCCTAAATAACAGTGCAATAGGGTTGCAGAACATGTAAACTTAGTGTACAGCTTGACCTACTATTGCATGAAGCATATGCAAATGGGAAACCGTGTATGCATATAATAGCTCCCCTACAGTTCAGAAAGAAACAGACCAGGCACCTGTGTCATCAGAGGCGACTGCTTTTCAGTGCAGAAAAGAGGACTGCAAATTAGACTAAAGCCTCAGCCCCACCCCCCCCCGTGACATAGCATATAAATCATAATAAACTTTGTTCAGCTTCCATGTGGCACACTGAACCCCATACTTTGAGAGTGTGGACCATTGTAATACCTAGCCCTGCATTCACATGCACCCTTCAGCTGTCTATTCTGCACCCATCTACTAATTATATGTAACATCTAGGAAGGCATGCCTTAGAGTACTTCAAGTATGTGATAGAAACTTGTGCACAGTTTTCTGGTGTGATGCAAAATGTACCCATACCTTGAGCATTGTGGGGCTGCTGTTCCTTGACAGAGAGCCTAGTGTCCTGCAGTCACTGTTAGTGTTTAGACTGCAAATACAATCTCCAGTGGCACCGTTACAAACTCACCCCTCCATGAGCATCTCTGTAAAACCCTAGAAGAAAAGTGGCTACCCATAAAACAAAGATCTAAGCCCAATTCTACAAACTGCTTGAGTCATTTACTCCCCTTGCAGATACACTTCATGAAAAGATCTCATCATACAACCTAATACCCTAAAAAATGAAGGAAAGCAGGAAGCCAGGAGTAGGTCCATCACTGTTTTGTTGAATCAAATAACCATAAGCACTTTCGTCAAGTTCATTACAAGACTTCATCAGATAAAAAATGAACTGAAAAGCCAAGTTTAAAAATCCTTCCCATATCACATGATCCACCCCCAAGTTGATTAACTAATTAACTAATTAACTGATTAAAATAAACAGTAAATGTACAAAAGAAAAAAGGAAAAGAAATCACATTATACAACATCTTAAAACACATAAATTTAAAACTTTAAAACCATAAATATGTATATATATCATTATGTGAAGAGCCATAATAACTAAATCTATCTAAGTTGTGCCTTCATTTTTAGTACACAACCAATAGATGCTAGTTCATTTAAACCAGGAAAACCCACAGCATTTAAACTTAATATGTTTTAATATAAGGGGTCGGGAGGGTGGCCTAATGGTGAAGGTGTTTGCCTTACAAACACAAGGTGCAGGGTTTGAGTCTCACAAGGGATAATTGGCTAGGCTTAAAATGGCTCGCAAGGGCAGTTAGCTTAGTACTAACCTATGAACCTATAATATCCAGTAAAGTTCCTGGTTTTCCAGAAACAACTGCCAAGGTCCACCCCTTTTATTCTGTTTGACTTTCTCAATCACAATTAATTTAAAATAATGTTCAGGAAATTCCAGGATGTGCCTATAAAGTGCATTTGTAGTTTTTTGTACCGTATGTCATAATTATGTTCATAGATGCGTTGCTTAAGCATCCGCTCAATCTTGCCAATGTAAAAGGCAGGACATGATTGACACAATGCCCCAAAAAGTACCCCGGTACTGTTGCAATTGTAATATCCTTTTATCCTAAAGCTGAAACCGTTAATTTCAAACAGTTCCCCCACAAATAAATTTACAAAAATGGTACATACCACATTGGTACATACATCTAACTTGGGCATTGTCAATTTTGGTTATAGGTCTTGCCACCAAATTTTTAATGTGGAATCTCTTTCTCCACACAATAGAAGGTTTTGTGCTAACTTTACCTCTAACCTCTTAAGTTTAAATGCCGTGGGTTTTCCTGGTTTAAATGAACTAGCATCTATTGGCTGTGTACTAAAAATAAAGGCACAACTTAGATTTGGTTATTATGGTTTTTCACATAATGATATATATATATATATATATATATATATATATATATATATATATATATATATAAATATTTATGGTTTTAAAGTTTTAAATTGATGTGTTTTAAGATGTTGTATAATGTGATTTCTTTTCCCTTTTTTCTTTTGCACATTTACGGTTGATTTTAATCAGTTAATTAGTTAATCAACTTGGGGTGGATCATGAGATATGGGAAGGATTTTAAAACTTGGCTTTTCAGTTCATTTTTTTATCTGATGAAGTCTTGTAATGAACTTGGCGAAAGAGCTTATGGTTATTTGATTCAATAAATCAGTGGTGCACCTACTCCTGGCTTGTGGCTTTACCTTGTTTGTGGAACCTAATACCCTACTCACAAGCCACACCAACTCTCCTTTCCACTTGATCCTAACTCCACAGCCCTGCACATGCAATATCCTCTCATATACACACTCTTTGGCAAATTTTCTTATCAGCCTAATGGAAATCAGCACCTACTCCAAATTCAGAATGCAACTCAGAAAACATCTCTTCATCCAGGCCAAAAGCTCCGGCTTCAACCCAGCATGTATCACATAACACACTATCCTAATCTACTTTCTACTTTTCATCTCACAGAATTACTGAAGGCTGACCAACTTTAGAAATTAATGTAAAAATTGTAAATTACATTTTGCTTGTTTACTAAATGTATATATGCAGTTTTTCTCTGTACCTAATTGTAACCACTATGCTATTGCTCTAAACATCTGCCTTTTTTGTATGTGAAATATTTTGTATTTCACCTGGATGAGCCTGAAATTAATCAGTATTGATCAATGCATTATCCCTGTAAAAAAAAAAAAAAAAAAAAAAAAAACAAGCAAACACTAACTAAATAAATAAACAAACAAATAAATAGATTTTGAAGAAATCATTTTCCTGTGGACCTATGTGCTTTTTGTATTCCATAGTTCATTGTTTCTTGACATTTTAACATTTTAAATAAGGACGTTGCAACAAACTTTGCTATATTATCACATTTGCTATTTTCTGGGAATCCAAATATTCTGTTATGTCTCCTTTCTCTGTTCAGAACATCATCTACTTTATTTATCTATTGTGTTTTATTTTTGCTACAATTCAGTCTGGATTTCTGCCTGTTTTAGCCTATTATCCACATTATTTAAGGAGTTTGCAGTGCTATTTATTTGGTTACCTTGTTGAAGTACTGATATTTTCAACACTTCTGTTTGTTTAGAACAGTTGTCTTACATAAAGCCCATTTTATTATGTATTTGATGAGTTGACAAAGTTCCTGGAAAGATGTTATTACATGATGCAATTTTTTACTTAAAGAAAGCCATATCAAACAAGACTGCATAAGTGACATGCTGTAAATTTCCTGCTTGTTCTTAATAAGAGTACACATACACTGTTGCTAATAATGTCAAAGTCCCATATTTGGTTATAATCTGATTTAATTTCTTTAATAAATGGTTTAGAATCTTTTTGAGATCAGCAACATTGAATTTTCTTCTCAGACATTAAAGCTTCCTTGGTAATTATTATAGGAGCTGTTACTCATCTGACATTGTTTATCTGAAGTACCGGCTCATTTCTTTATTAATTATAGATGTTAGAATGGGTAGGAAGATTATCCAAGGTAGGCTAGCTCGGAAGCCTCTGAATTTATTCACAGCAGTCAATTTTGCATGATTAAAGAGCATAATATAGCAGATTCCCTTGTTGTATTAATGGATTTCTTTGAGAATGGAAGAAAGGGCAGGTGGAAGAAGTTTTGCTACTGAGATAGAGAGGTGAATGCATTCCATAATGCTGTGCGTTTGAAGCAATGCAAGATGTTTCAAGCATTAAAAATAGGTAGCCATCTAGTTTAGCTAATGAAGATGACTAAAAAGAGCACTGCAAGAAATGTGTTGACAAATGCTCACATGGGATCAGATTTTGAAATATTAGCCAGCGTGAGGCTCTGATCCTACATTTTCGATGGGTTGTCATTTTATTAGAAATCTACAGGTGTTCAGTATAGCTAAGGAATCTAAGTGTGGCTCATAGCTATTATAACATCATTAGTTATGCAAATGATATACATGTGATTGTAAGGAGTGGAAAGAGGTACCGAATGTATTAAAGGTACATGAGGAGTAAATTACAAAAGAAAGCATAACTTAAAGAAAGAAAATATGGTAGGCTATATGTTGGCATAAATCAATATGAATTTGCAATTTGGTGGTACACACTTTACTAAGAAAATAGATTTTAGGAATCTTGCTGGGTAGCTATATATTAAACGAACTTTAAACTGGGAGGATAAGTTAGGTAATGGAGAAAAATGATAAGCTAGTAGTCTTCTAACAGCTTAGTAAGAATAAGACAGGCTATATTTTAGAAACATTACTGCTGAAAATATTTTATTTTTGTTACTGCTTCCCTGTGCTTGTCAATTTAGAAGCAATGTTATTAAAAATTAATGTTTGGTGCAAAGCAATTTATGTAGACCTTATAAAGAGGATGTTTTTTTTTCTGGGACTTTAAACCAAATTGACTTCCTTAATAATATCAACAAAGGATAGTAGGGGTAGACTAAACTGTATATGCAAAGAAAAGGAGGAAATTAGCAAAGGTAGGATACATTACAATGTTTGCAATAAAATAAAAGTCTAGATATTAAAAAGAAGTTTGCACCATTGGAAAAAATGTATAATATGATAATAGGTTCACATGTATTTGCTAGGTTATTGATCTATAAGGATCTTAAGAAGCCTAGCATTACATTCTCATGGTAGTTTTTAGCCTTTATATTTTGTGCACAAAAAGGACATGCTGGGATACTTACATAGTGCCCTTATACATGTGGGAGAAAGGTGCTGAAATGGGTTAAATGTGTGGTTACCAGTCTATTAATCCAAACTGTGTTTGAATAGAATAGGAGAAGCACTTTGCTTTTTGTGGAATGCAAGACAGTTCCATAGAAGCAGAATTCTCTCAATACATACCTTATCCCTCCCACATGTTCTACTTGTGTTGCAGAACAGATTGTGATTCCCTTCAGTCTGTGTTTATGGCACTACTGGACTTGCAAATGTGTAACAGATCTGAGATAATTGGGTCTGTTCAGGCTGTATTTGTGAGGCATAGGTCACCTCTCAGTAGCCTGTATGATACTGAGAAAAGGGACAAGACTTTAAGATTGTCCATTTAATTTTTATGATTTAGGCCCTTGATTTTCTTAGTGAGGAAGTACTGTGGTCATTCATGTTTTGAAAAGTGCCTGGACAAGTGCATAATGAAAGGGGCATTATATTCAATTATCAGCCTAATGAGCATCAAGAACAGTGGAATGATTACATCTCTGGATCCCATACCTTTACATGTAAGCTGTGTGATGAAACAAACATCCTTACAGTAGGGGAGATGTGGTGATCAAAGGATAATTCATTGTCAGCCCATGTTCTCAGATCACTGACTATGGGATCAATTTTCAAGAGACTGTTGTCAATGTAATAGTTACAAGGGGAGTCATGCTTGCCAAGGGATATGCTTATACAAGTCTATGGTTTTGACCTCTTCATGGATTATGGTGATCCCTGTGGAGTTTGTGACAGCACTAAGTTAGCAGCAATCTAAAAACATGGTCAACCACAAACCCTTAATATTTGCTTTGACATCTGAGAAGTAAATGTCAAAGAAGAGTGGCCCAAGGACTGAACCCTAGAGTACACCACTATAGACAAGACATCTGGAGGTACCCGACCACCCACCCTTATTTCCTGTGTTCTGTTTGCGATCCAATGTGCTAGTCAATGTGTTAAGTAGAGATTTATATTTGGCACTAAGAGTTTGTCCGTGGTACCCGAGTACAGGAAGGTGATTAACACATTTCATAAGTTCATAAGCTATTATAGCAGTGTTTTAGGCCCTACGGCCATTAAATGAAACTGACTCCAAAAATGCAGGATGCTGCCCTTCTTCCCCAATCCAAGAGTCCATTTTTTCTTAAATTGTGATATAGTATCTTGAATTCTCAGTCTACAAGGCAGATGTTTCAAATTCTTAGGATTGTTTGTGCGATGAATTCACCCTTAGATGTTGATGAATTTTAATACACATGGAAGGTTAAGGTTTTATATTTTTGAGTTAATGAATTAGAATGGACTTCAAATTTTAATGTGCCAAGATCTTTCATGACAAATTAAATTTGGTGAATTTCCTTTACATGGATTCCAGTTTCTGGAGTTGGTGTTCTGCATAAATACAAAAGAATGTTATGTTCTAATAAAGATCTTACATAGGCTGAATAAAGAAAAAACATGATATTGTCATGTCTTGTTCATATAGCTTTTAATAGTTCCCCAGATGTATAAGCTTTACATGCTTATGAAATGTTAGTTTGTTAGTTTGTTACATATTGTGACACTGAGGTCTTTATTTGGACTCTGTAAGTGTGAAACACTCAAGGTATACTGGACTTTTTAAGGACCCTACCAAATGGATTCATTTCAGATGATCGAGTATCTGAAATCTCGAAACACATATGATTGAGACCATATGTTTGAGATTTCAGAAACTCGAACATCAGAAGTAAATCCATTTGGTAGGGTCCTTTAAAAGTCCACAGAGTCCAAATAAAGACCTCAGTGTCACAATATGTAACACACTAACAAACTGACATTTGGAATGGTCAAAGTCTTATCTTCATAGTTTATGATTAATTATATTAGTAGGCTGTCTATTTGAATTAATTAATATGTTTGCAAAATTTCTTTTTATTCTTGTTATTATAAACTAGTTTCTTTTCAAATGGATATTTTTTTTTGCCTGAGTTTTGTTTTCTACTCTTTACATATCAAATTGAGTTTATATTTCATTCTTAGTGCTGGATATTTTCTAAATGAATGAAAAACCTTTTTTTTTATATAATTGACTAGTTTATTGTTCTACCAGTGAAGACCTTTTTAACAGAATGTATTGAACAGTAGATATCTTTTTCTAAAGAATTAGATAGCATCTTTAATAGTCTAATGTATCCTGAATCCCAAGCATTAGCAGTGTCCCCTTACTAATCAATCATAGATAAAAAAAATTCCTCTTTATTGATTAAGTGATATTCATGATTTTTCTTTACATATTTTATAATTGTCCCATTTGACAATATCTCAAATTCTATTGAATAATATTCCAGAGTATAATAATTTGTAATAATAATGTCCAAAAGTCCTTCACCTCTTCTCTTATTAATTAGGAAAGACTGTAAATAGAAATAGTTCCTAAAATTTTGCTCAGAGCTAATGCAAGATGTCAAAACTTTCCAGAAGGTTTTCGACTAATTTAACTCTCCTAATAATATTAGTTGTTGATGATGGACATATTTCTCTAGATTTGAAATGTAATCCTGATGTATTTCTAGGCTCATGGTGAGAGTTCTATAACTTATAATTAATATTGTAGTGATCGCAATGGTTACATTTCAAAAACAGCAATTAAAAATTCTAGAAAAACTCACCCAGACTCTGTCACAATTTGCTTCCTTGCATTTTGTATTACTTTATTTCCTTCTGCTATTTTGTATACTGTGATTTGTTTTCTTTACACTGTGTTTTACTTGTATTCTGCTTTTAATTGCACATCAAAACTTGGACAGAGGTCATAGCTGAGTCTCTTGTGAGTCACACAGATTTTTTAAATGTTTTCCCACCCTCCCACTTTGTTGCTGTTGTGTTCTTAAACACAACTGTCTTTCTAGATGCCTGCCCCTTATGTCAATTTGACCACATATCTCCTTCCCTGTCCCTTTCACTGACCTTTGTGAGTAAGCACAAAATTACCACTTTGTGAAGTCATTCCCCCTCAGCTATTTAAATTAATTGGCCATCCCACTGTATTCCATAGAACCAGAATACAAAGGTGCCCACCCCTTTTCAAACTATCTTGCTTTTAATTGAATTAGTGGCTCTCTACTTAGACAGCTAATTCTTAATTTACCCCTTTTTTCATATCTAACTGCCTAGTATGCACTGCAATGCTTAGGATATTAACTCATTTTTTTCACCTTACCTTTAAACATCTATTGCAAGTCCACCAGTTTTTGAAGAGCGCACATTCTGCTTTTCAGTAGTCAGATTAGTGTTTCTGTTTTCTCCTACTGAGAGAAGGAGCACAAGGCCATTATTTGCTGGAGACTGCTGATCACCAGAAAGCCTAATAACTGTTTCATAGGTGACAGCTTGGAATTCTTGCTTACATTCTACTCCTGGTGAGAGAAGGAGCAGAGTGCATTGATTCCTAACTGTTTCTGGCTTGGCAGTGAATGTCTGTGCTTGTCATTCCTGATTGGTTTGGTTGCTGTTCAAGGCATATGTCACACTGCCAGCCCAGCTATCTGGAATTTTGTAAATAATTCTATATCATTTGTGAATATTAATATGATTTATACAGAACTGTATATTATGTACTGAGCTTAAAGAATGTAACCACAGCATACCCTGATGGAACATGGAAGATTAACCTGCAAAGGCTAAGAATAGTTGAGGTTAAGTTAATTTATAGCTGAGCCATAAACAAAAGATGTTATCTCTCAGTTTCAGTTCAATAACAGACACAATGTCTAGATCTAGAAGTTTTTTTATTGTCTTGAAAGAAAAGTAATTACTAGGTTTAAAATGTAAAGTGTTTTATTGTTTTATGACTTCCAAGATCTGGCAAACATCTGATAGATATGTATTTCTAACACAGAGATGTTACAATTCTATTAGTTTTTGTTTTAGCCTGTGAACTGAAGTCAGGTGACAAAAAGTGATTCATCCAGGCAAACCCAGCAGTAAAATGTGATATTAATATAAGAACTCTCTCAGAGAGAGACTGTGCATTTTGTATTTTGTCTTGGATCTAGTAAGAGTATCCACTCATCATCATCATCTACACTTGCCTGTCTGTAAGTAAGATTCAGGGCATAGTATCTCTCTTAGATATAGATAGGAATATAGTAAAGATTAGTTTAGATGTTTTCTGTATTTGAGATTGTCCTGCAATGTTGTTTTAAAATATTTCCTGTGATTTTGAACTCTGAAGTAACTGTGTTTGTTTTCTGAGTATTGTCTTGTTCTTTTATTATTTATTATTAAATATATTTAATCCTGTCTTTGTGGCTGATATTTTTGAGATATATTTAAGGTCTTAGAGTACTTGCATATGTATTTGGTGACACTGTACAATCCACTCCTAATATCCTGGTACTTGGCCAAAACTAACATTTGGATTAATAGTAACATTACACACCCTTTGTAAGGGGCTTATAGTAGCTGATAAGGGTGACTGGTAGCAGCTGGAACTACCTTATAGTCTGGGTAAAAGGGTGCATAGCTAGTAAACCTGTGCCAGCCTTTTCCAGGTGTGTGTGTGTGTGTGTGTGTGTGTGTGTGTGTGTGTGTGTGTGTGTGTGTGTGTGTGTGTGTTTGTTTGTTTGTTTGTATATCAATTAAATCTCAAATTGTGTGTGTGTGTCAACTACTTGGGCAGGGACATGAAGCACTGGTTGGACAGAGAGGGTGCTGGAGGTATTAGCTTGGCCATTTAGCTGAGATCTCAACCCTATAGCAGTGCCAGTGGGGAGTCTTATTGGGGATCTGGAGAAAGAGGGAGAAACCAACCCCAGACTGACTGTGGTCTCTGTGTGCTCTTAAGGTAAATTGCACTTTACTGTGTGTGTGTACTTGTCATTCTCCCAGTGTGTACATCCCCCACTGTTGCCAGTGGTGAGGATTGAAACTCCCTGATTACTGGGCCAGTGCTGGGACATCACATATTAATTGGTGAACAGTGGTGGGATATCCACATCACATATTAATCAGTTGACAGTGGTGAGGGAACCATGGCACATATTAATTGGCCTCTAGTGCTGTGGATGTTGAATTCCTGTAACCTGTGTACAGTGAACACTGAAGTAGTTTGTAGTGTCAATCAGCCATGCAGTGAATGTTCAGAGTTCATGTGACAATTGTTTTATTTTTTTGTTAGCTTAGTTAGTCAGGGATAGTAGGCAAGCTGACAAAAAGCCATTTAATGGGATGTGCCAGACTAAAGATCTAATGCATGCCAATCTGACTAAGGAAGAAATGATTGTAGCTTTGGGCACAGCTGCATTGCAGACCAGAGATCAGGAGGACAACCAGGCTAGCCTTGGAGATGTACAACTCTCAGAAAATGGACAGCTCAACCTTTCCAAAGAGGACTTAAAAATCCATCTAGAGTTAAAAAAGACTTGAGCTGGAGGCCAAGCATTTGGAAATAGAAGCAGCAGCGACTGAGACATCTAGAGGCTGAGGAAAATGAGAAACAGAGATGTCTTGAGGCTGAGGGAAATGAGAAACTGCAACAGCTGGAGGCTTAGGAGAATGAGAGGCAGAGGTAACATGAAAAGGAGATGCTGACTCTTCACCAGAGTCATGGATGTAATAGAGAAGGGAGTAACTGAACCCCAGATGCAACAAAGGTCTGTACATTTCTTCCACAATGTGCAGAGAAGGATAATTTTGATAGTTTTACTCATGCATTTGAAAGGGTATGTAAACAGTATAATGTTGACCAAGGGCTCTGGGTATGGTTCCTGACCCCCTTACTCCATGGTAAAGCTGTAACTGCTATTTCTAAACGGTCTAATATGGATTGCTTAAATTATAATACAGTCAAAATGTGTTTGTTAGAATGCTTTACATTGACACCTGAAGCTTATAGGAAAAGGTTTCATGAGCATATATGCAAGGCAGATGAAAGTGTGTGTGAACATATTACTGAACTAAGCACTTATTTTCATAGGTGGGTGAGTGGATGTCAGGTCACCACTTCTGAAGGGCTGGTAGACCTTTTGGTGAGGGAATAAGCCCTTAGCATTTTGCCTGAGGACATGAGAATCTGGTTAGCTGATAGACAATACACTACAGCAGATGAGTTGGGTCAGAAGGGAGACCTATAACTAGCAAGCAGGGCATCACTGCACAGAAAAGGGACACCCAGTGCTGCTCATTGGTCTAAGAGAACCCATGGTGGGCAGCCCAGATTGCCCCAATGGAGTCCACCAGTAGCAGGGGAAGCCACAAGTCTGGATACACATCCAGGACTAAGAGTTAAATGTTTTACGTGCAACCAGTGGGGCCATGTAGAATATAGATGTCTATAGACGCAAGGTGAGGAACAAAAGGTGGGAGAGCCAGTAAGTGGGAATGACAAAAATGCCAGCAGTAAGTTGTCTCGAGACAATAAGGTTACCAAACTACCACAAGATGTTATATCCTATCTTAGTAGATGAGAAAGAGGCCATTGCTAAGAGACACACAGCTGCTGACCTAACCATTGTGAAGCCTCCAATGGATAAAGAGGAGCACTACTTGCTTAAGCAGTCAACTCCAGTCAGAGCTTTAGGGAGGGACCCCATTCCGAATACCTTTGGCTAGGGTTCACCTTGACTGGGAGGGTGGAAAAGGAAGCCAACAAGTAGGTGTGTTTGACAATATACCTGCAGATGTCCTGATAGGAAATGATTTTGATAATGCAGTACCATGTATGCATGCAGTTACATGCAGTCAGGCTTGGAGACAAGCATGTGGGTCTGGTAGCCTGAGGGAGACCCGGACACTCCGCACACTTGCAGCCAGGACTGGTGAGATGGTTACTTCAGAGTGGGAGCTTCCTTGTAGCAATAAGGCCGAATGTGAGCTACAGCTTCATGTGGGTACTGATGTTTCCTTGGACAGAGTGACTTCAAGGGCAGAGGTGAGTAGTAGTACCCAGGCTGACAGTGAGGCACAGCTGTCAGAGAATGCCAGACTTCCTGTGGAAGGGGAGTTGGGAAGGGTTAGTAAGACAGAGCTGAGACAGGCTCAGCTCTCAGATACTACATTACAAGGCCTGAGGGAGGTAGCTAGTGAGGCACCTGATTCTCCAGGGAAAGGGGAATCTGTATACTGGGACAAAGGGTTACTATATAGAGAGTGGACCCCTGAGGGAGGGCTAGAGGGTGAGAAAATACAGAAGCTGTTAGTGCCCAGAGCCTAACATCTGGCACTTTTAACCATAGCCCATGATATTCCCTTTGCAGATCATATGGGCATAAAACATACAAATAGATGTATTATGCAGACCTTCTATTAACCTGGGATTTCTAGAGCTGTAACAGGGTACTACAAGGCCTGTGAGCAGTATCAAAAGGTGAACAAGACAGGAGACAAGGTGGAAGCTCCTTTGATGCCTTTGCCTGTGATTGAGAAGCCATTTCAGAGGATAGCTATGGATATTGTGGGGCCTCTGAGTACCCCAGGTTCCATAGGGAAAAAGTATATCCTAGTGGTAGTAGATTATGCTACCAGATACCATGAAGCAGCAGCTCTGTCCTCCATTGAGGCAGAAAAGGTGGCAAATGCTTTGTTAAAATGTTCAGCAGGGTAGGTTTTCCAGAAGAAATACTGGCTGACCCAAGTTCATGTCAGACCTTCTGGCTTGTCTGTGGAAGAACTGTGGGATGAAACACCTAAAGACCACCCCCTACTATCCTCAGACTAATGATCTTGTTGAGAGGTTAAACTCTGTATTCAAGATGATGCTACAGGCATTTGCAGACCAGGTTAAGAGGGAGTGGGACAGATATTTGTCCCATCTGTTGTTTTCTTACAGAGAGGTGCCACAAGAATCCACATAATTTCACCCTTTGAGTATGCTGGGCATAGAGTAAGGGGACCTCTAGATTTGATTCAAGGTGAGTGGCAGGGTGAGTGTAAATCCCATAAGGAGTCTGTTGTGGCATATGTCCTAAACCTTGGCCCAGGAGAACCTGGCAGAAGCGCAACAGCAGGAAAGGGTCTGGTGTGACAGGAATGCTTGAGCTAGAGAGTATGCTGTAGGACAGCAGGTAATGGTACCTATTCCTGTCAGACGCAACAAGCTGCAGGCAGCTTGGGAGGGACCCTAAAAGGTGGTAAGGAAGGTCACTGATGTTACCTACATGGTAGAACTGCTTGGCAGGAGGCAGGGGCACAAATGTACCATGTTAACAAGATGAAACCTTACCATGACAGGGAGGCACTTGTGCTGAGTATTTGCAGTGGATGGCAGGAAGAGTCTGAGGGGGATCTGGTGACTGCTCTCCTCAGTGAGGCTCGGACTGACACCTCAGTGGAAGGGGTAGCAATATCCCAGCAGCTATCCCCTACCCATGTTCGAGAAATCCGAGCAGTGTTCCAATAGTTTGGGGACATGTTCACTGGGAAACCAGGATCCACCCACCTGGTGCAGCACCATGTGGATACAGGCCCCAAAGGCCTATTAAGCAGGCCCCTTATAGGGTGCCTGAGAGAGAGTCAAACAGACTCTGAGGGAGTGGTGCTGGTACCAAAGAAAAATGACAGCACCGGGTTCTGTGTGGACTACAAGAAATTAAAACGTCATACAGACTCAAATGCTTACCCCATGCCTAGGACAGATGAAGCCCTAAAGCAGCTAGGTGGGGCTAAGTATCTTACCATTACTGATCTTACCGTGGGTTACTGGCAGGTACCCTTGACTCTCAGTGCTAGAGGGAGAGGTCAGCCTGTGTGACTTCTTTTGGCTTGTATGAGTTCACAAAGATGCCCTTTGGGATGAAAAATGCCCCAGTGCCATTCCAGAGGCTGGTAGATCATATCCTATCAGGGGCAGGAGATGTTGCCCTTTCTTGCCTAGATGATAGTACCATATATAGCCATTCATGGCAAGAGCACTTTCAGCATGTCAAGGAGGTGCTGGGTAGAATACAGAGGGCAGGGTTGACCATAATGCCCAGCAAATGTCAGGTGGGTATGGCAGGGGTCTACTACCTGTGACAGAGTGGGGAGTGGTAATATCAGACCAGTACTTGCCAAAGTGGAAACCATTCAGACGTGGCCTGCCCCTGTTACCAAGAAGCAGGTGTGGGCATGGTACTACAGAAGTTTGTCCCCAAATATAGTACCATAGCTGCTCCCCTCACAGCCCTGACAAGGAAAAACAGGTCAGATAAGGTAGTGTGGACCACTGCATGTGAGCAGGCATTGCAGAAACTTAAAGGAACTTTGGTAGGACCCCCTGTGTAAGCCAGTCCAGATTACAGCAAAAAATATGTTGTGCAGGTGGATGCTTCAAATCATGGGGTGGGGGCTGTACTTAACCAGGTTTCCTCAGAGGGAGAAGAGCACCCAGTAGTATATCTCAGTCATAGGCTCCAGCCCAGGGAGGAATACCATGCAGCTGTAGAAAAGGAATGCCTAGCCTTAGTGTGGCCACTGCAGAAACGTCAGCCTTACCTGTATGGAAAGGAAATTCACTGTAGTTACAGACCACAATCCCTTAACATGGCTACACTGAGCCAGCCAGCAAAATGCCAAGTCACTAAGATGGAGCCTAGGGTTGCAAGCATATGATATGACAGTGCAGCACCGCAGTGGGGTTAGCAATGCCAATGCAGATGGGCTCTCAAGACAGGGAATGGGGTAAGGTATTCCCAGATAAGTTCAACCCTCTCAAGCAATATTTCTCAAGCATCACTTGAAAAACTAGCTTGAGTTTTCAGGTGGGGATGTCATCCTACCAGCACAGCTACCTGGAATTTTGTAAGTCATTCTATGTCATTTGTGAATATTGATATGATTTATACAGAACTGTACATTATGTACTGAGCTTCAAGAATGTAACCACAGTATACCCTTCTGAAATATAGAAGATTAACTTGCAAAACTTAAGAAGAGTTGAGGTTAAGTTACTTTGTAGCTGGGCCATAAACACAAGATGTTATCTCCAGTTTCAGTTCAATAGCAGACACATCTAGTGCTAGATGTTTTTCTATTGTCTTGAAAGAAAAGAAATTACTAGGTTAAAATGTAAAGTGTTTTATTGGTTTATGACTTCCAAGATCTGGCAAACATCTGAGAGATATGTATATCTAACACAGAGATGTTAAAATTCTATTAGTTTCTGTTTTAGCTTGGAAACTGAAGTCAGATGACAAAAAAGGATGTCATCCAGGCTAACCCAGCAGTAAAATGTGATATTAATTTAAGAATTCTCTCAGAGACTGTGCATTTTGTATTTTGTCTTTGACCTAGAAAGAACATCCACTCATCATCATCATCTGCACTTGCCTGTCTGTAAGTAAGATTCAGGGCATAGTATCTCTCTTAGCTATAGATAGGAATATAATAAAGATTAGTTGAGATGTTTTCTGTATTTATTTGAGACCATTCTGCAATGCTGTTTTAAAATATTTCCTGTGATTTTGAACTCTGAAGTAAGTGTGTTTTCTGAGTATTGCCTTGTTCTTTTATTTATTATTAAATATATTTAAACCTATCTTTTTGGTTGATATTTGTGAGAGATATTTAAGATCTTAGAGTATTTGTATATGTATTTGATGACACTGTACAGGCCACTCGTAATAGCCTGGTGCTTGGTCAAAACTAAAATGTAGATTAATAGTAACATTACACAGTAGGATTGGTCAACCTTTGTAAGGGTCTTATAGTAGCTGATAAAGTGTGGCTGGTGGCAGCTGGAACTACTTTATAATCTGGGCAAAAGAGGACATAGCTAGTATACTTGTGCCAGCCTTTCCCAGGGGTGTGTGTGTGTGTGTGTGTGTGTGTGTGTGTGTGTGTGTGTGTGTGTGTGTGTGTGTGTGTGTGTGTGTGTGTGTGTGTGTTTGTATATCAATCAAATCTCAAAGTGTGTGTGTGTGTGTGTGTGTGTGTGTGTGTGTGTGTGTGTGTGTGTGTGTGTGTGTGTGTGTGTGTGTGTGTGTGTGTGTGTGTGTGTGTGTATCAGCTACTTGGGCAGAGACACGAAGCACTGGTTGGATATAGAGGGTGCTGGAGGTCACTCAGCTGAGATCTCAACCCTACAGTTGTGCCAGTGGGGAATCGTATTGCAGATCTGAAGAAAGAGGGAGAAACCAGCCCCAGACTGACTGTGGTCTCTGTTTGCTCTTAAGAGAAATTGCACTTTACTGTGTGTGCATTTGTCATCCACCCAGTGTATATGTCCCCCACTGTTGCCAGTGGTTTGGATTGAGGCTTCTTGATTACTGGGCCAGTGCTGGGGTATCACAGCATCTACAAGGTAAAGGCTACAACAAGCCTACTGACTGTTGCATCATCTGTGTCAAGATTGTGGATTACTAAACAGGCTGTTACCTGCTTCTCATCTTGGGACTGGTACTAATGTTTTGCTTCTGGTGAGAGAAGAAACAAAGGAGCATTATATCTCAGCAGAGAGAAGCTGTTGTGAGACCAGCACTAGTAGTAGCTAGGCAGTAGCCATTCACACAGCTCCCCTCTTTTCATCATTCTCGACAAGCTAATTCTTTGTTTTTAGTAAGTGCTGCTTGATTTGTTTTTAACTTCAGAATATCTGCATAAATAGTTCATCCTTAAATTTTCAGGGTCTAAGTACTAATTTCCCCTCAAGTGTTTGGCATTGCCCTGTACAGAAACAGACACCTTAAGTGACATTTTTCCTGTAAAAGCATGATTGAAAGTTCACCAATACCTAGTTACACACAGGACAACTAGTTTGCAGTGACAAGCACTGCCCCCTGTAAAAGCATGATTGAAAGTTCACCAACACCTAGTTACACACAGGACAATTAGTTTGCAGTGACAAGCACTGCCTCCAAAGTCTCAAACCGGATACTCCTGACATTGCTTTATATTCTCACTCCAACTGTCTAATCAATTAAAAAAAGAGTCTATTGCCATGGATGTGAACTTTCTGTCTATCTCCATTACCAACTTGGTGGTTATGGGCATCTTGAAGCAATGTAAAAATTGCCTTGTGTTTATTGATGACTAGTTAATTCTCAGACAAATTGATATGGAATGGGAGAGATTATTTAGACAAAGTAACAAGAGGCAAAACTGTCATAAAGCAATAATCCTAATGTCAATAAGGTTGTCAGTAGTCCACACACTGCACCCATCACACACAATTCAAAGCAGATATATAGGTCCACATATGCTGAGACAATGTAACTTTTGTAAACTCCAAAGACCTCCTAGATGAAGTACACAGAACAAATACCCTCAGCAGCCCCACTTGCACTCTTTCAAAACACCCACATCAACACATAGACCCACATCACAAGGAGCCTCTACTTCTAAGCCCATAAGGCAAGCCACCACACAATCCAACATTCTAGGCATTGAAGACTCCATCCTGAGACACACTGTTGTCCCACTCACCATGCTAATTAAGGAGAAAGTCATGGTCAGTTTCTTATCAGAGGATAGGATCCACCACATTATGCACGCAGTCAGGTCATTAGACCACAAGTACCGGTATGACTCAGTCATAGCCCACATTGGAGTAAATGACCTGAGATGTACCTCCCTAGAATATATGAAGAGATACATCATGGAGCTTTTGGAATATGTGTCTCAGGCTGGTATGAGCCTAACATTAAAAAGCATTTTATGTTCTCAAAGGATGATGCCACAATATGAACAAAAGATGACTGACTTTAATAATTGACTTAGTTTCTGGTGCCATTCTAAGGGGCTGCAATATTTGTCAGCATGGAAGGAGATGGTCAACAGACCATGCTGATTTGCCATGGTCTGCACCTGTTATCTCTAGGTTTTTGAATATTAGCTAAAATATTGTCTTACCCATAGTGCCTTTTTTAGGCAATGCAAAACTGAAAGAACTTCCTAGATAGCAAATAAAAACCAAGACGATCTAAAAGGTATTAATGCTCAATGCTAGGAGTCTAAACAAAAAAACTGTACTCCCTAGAAGCTGTCTTCACCCTAGAGAATGTTGACACTTGTGTGATCACTGAGACATGGTTTAAAAACACAGAGACCACACCAACAGTGCAAGGCTATAATGCCTTCTACACATTTAGAGCAGCTACTACACAGAGAGAGAACTAAAGGTGGAAGTGTCTCAATTTACATTAAAAATAAATATGCCTCCAGGCTGGTCAAACAGGACAATGCACTGGAGCTGCTCCATGTTCAAATCACCATAGGCAAAATCCAATACAACTTCCTTGCAAGCTATAGATCCCCCTCTATGACCCAGGAAACCCATGGCAAGTATTTAAACTTATTGGAAACACTCAAAATCCAAACCAATACCATATTATGGCCATCTTTAATTACCCCAGTATTAACTGGGAATCCTATATGACACCTAATGTAAAGGCACATAGATTTCTAGATTTTGTAAACACAAACGCCCTGAACAAGATTGTCAGTACACCAACCAGGGGTGCAACCATACTGGATGCGGGCCTCACTAATACGGGAGAGTGCTGCACACCTCCTACTGTAATGTCTTCCCTGGTAAGGTCACACCATAAAATGGTCTCCTTTGAAGTAAGAATAAAACCTGGACCCCCAGCTAAACATGGAATATTCAGGATCTATTCTAAGGCTAACTTCCTGCTACTAAGCAATAACCTGGTAAAACTTCAAGCCCCCATAAACCCTGAGAACATTGTTGCCTATTTAGAAATGTTCATATAAACTCTGTACAATCATGTTAATAACTACATAGAGGTAACTGTACCCACCAGAAAGAACTAACTCAAAAAAGAAGTCACCCTGGTGTGCTCAAAAAATCAATAGGCTGTATAACAGGAGGAAGATAACCATGGCAAAAATTAGCAGGTGCAGCACCTAGCAGGATAAACAAACAACTCAGAGGACATATAAAGTCTACCAAAGTGAAATTTGATGTAAATTTGACCTCCCCGTCCCAGGACAACCACAAGGCATTCTTTAGCTATGTCTGCAACGTCAAAGGCAATACACAGTTGTGTGCAGAGCTTGTTGTAAATGGTG
This sequence comes from Protopterus annectens, assembly GCF_019279795.1. NCBI lineage: Eukaryota > Metazoa > Chordata > Ceratodontiformes > Protopteridae > Protopterus > Protopterus annectens. The sequence continues at coordinate 1,065,812,702 of NC_056743.1, forward strand.
CCACCTATACTGAGCCAGAAGATATAGCAAACCTACTGGCCAATAAATTCAGCTCCAACTTTAGCCCTCTCTCCCCCTTAACCTTCCCTCAGGAACTACCATCAAATGTAACTACCCCTGCTGTCATTAGAGAACTCCATAATGCTGATTGTCTAAGACCAAGAACACTGCATCAGTGGTCCCAGACAATATTCCAGGATGTCGTTTGTGATGATATGGGCTAGTGCCAGCATAGCCAGCTGGAGTTCTGTAAAGAATGATATGTCCTTTGAATATCAAACTGGTTTAGGCAAGATGTTTGTGTTATAAATGTATTAGAACTGAATAGCATTTGAATATCAAACTGATTTGCTCAAATGCTTATGTTACAAATGTATTAGAATTGTATATGGCATTTGAATATGAAACTGATTTGTACAGATCCTAATGTTACAAATGTATTAGAACTTTATGGCATTTGAAAAACAAAATCTGTTTGTAAAGTTGCTAGTGTTAACAAAAATGTATTACAGTGGGTCGTGCTGGTCAGAGAAGGCATATACATGTCAGATTGTATGTATATATGTTAGCAAAGGACACTGGAAGAGAAAGCGTTAACCAGCTAGTTTACTTCTTACTTTAGATATGCATCTTATCACTTATATACTAACATCTTGTCTCAAGCTTCAAAGGGGAATAGTGTGAGAACCTAGAGTCAGGTGACCAGATGAAGTCATTCTGCCAGCCATCTTGGAAATTTTAGATATTACAAAGAGAAATCTGTCAGTATCGAGTAGTCTGTCTTGCACCTGACAAAAAGGACCATTCACCACATCATCTGCCTTGCTCTATTAAGCAAGTAGGGAATAGTAATTATCCTAGATTCAGTCAAGAAAAGATAGGGAAGCTTACTTTAGATATTGTTTTTCTTCATTTGCCTGAGTCTGTCCACCAATGTTATTTTCAGTATTTCCTGTGATTTGAACTGTTGTGGTTTACGGTAACTATATATTCAGTATTTTCATGTTCATTTATTATTTATTATCAAATATATTTACTACTTTTATTGTGGCTGGTCCTTTTAAGTATACCACCTTTGAGAGTGCTTATATTTATTTTGTGACACCGTGTGGGCCACTCCTGAACACCTAGCTGTCTTGGTCAACTATTACCATTTGTATTATTATTAATATTGCACATATAACTGGACCCCCTTTGTTAAGGGCCTTAGAGTAGCTAATTGTGGATTGTCTGGTGGCAGTGATAACTACTTATATGCTTGGCAGAAGGGGGCACAGCAGGTAAATCTGTGCCAGCCTTTCCCAGTTATGTGTGTGTGAAAAATCAAATCTCACAGAGTGTGTGTGTGTGTGTGTGTGTGTGTGTGTGTGTGTGTGTGTGTGTGTGTGTGTGTGTGTGTGTGTGTGTGCGTTTCAGCTACTAGGAGCAGGGACATGAAGCACTGGTTTCACAAAGAGGATGTTGCAGGACTTGGCTTGGACACTCAGCTGAGGATTAGCCCTGTAGCTGTGCTAGTGAGGAGCCATATTGGGGCCCTGGAGGGAGACAGATATAAAGAAATCCAGACTCCGAGCTGACTGTGCTCCCTGTGTGCACTTAAGGGAAATTGTACTTGGTGCAGAGAGCTGCATCTAGAAATACTCTGTGTATCGTTTTCTCTGAAAGTGAATATTCCCCACAGATTGAGGCTCCTTGATCACTGGCCAAGAGAAGGATTGTTACACCTTCTAAATAGCATGAAACATGACCTATCAGGCCCTCTGGAATTGCTGTGTAACTCTAGCCTCCAAACAGGCTTCATGCCTCATGAATGGAGAACAGCAACAGTCATCCATCTACACAAAGGTGGGCAATCAACAGACCCTGGAAACTACAGAGCCATAAGTCTCACATGTAAAGCCATGGAAAGAATTATCATGGAAATGATCAATATTGATATAGTAAACATACAAACACTGGACCCAACCCAGTTTGGCTTCGTCATGGGCAAGCCATGCCTCTTCCACCTGGCGGACTTCTTTGAGAAGGTTACCAAAGCAATGGATGAAGCCAAAATGGTTCACACTGCTTACCTTGACCTAACCAAGGCATTTGACGCAATACCCCAATCGGGCATTGTTGACAAACACCAAGAGGTTAGGTACAAACCCATATGTCACCCAGTGGACAGCCAAATGGCTCACAGACAAGACCCAGGAAGTTAGAATTGGGGAGTCCACCTATACAAAAGTCCAATCACAAGTAGAGTCCCTCAGGGATTGGTCCTTGGACCGCTTCTTTTTGGCATTTACTTATCTGAAGTCAAGGCTGATTAAACTTGTAGTTAATTGCAAATTAGGAGCTGTCATTCTATCCCACACTGATACAAATGTTCTCCAGGAAAGGCTGATACAGACAAACAATTGGTGTCAGAGCCATGAACTAAAAGTAAATACCAATAAATGCATAATATTATCCTTTGGGAAGTCATCCACCCCTGGTAACTAGCATATTGACAACACACCCCTTAGAGCTGATCCAGTAGTTAGGGACTTACAGACACAGATAGACAGTAATCTAGCCTTTGACCATCACATGTCGACAGTAGTGAGGAAATCAATCTATGTTGTACAACTTATAAACAAAGGTTTGGCATCTAAGTCCAAGGAAGTCATTGTACCACAGTATCCAGCATTCATCAGACCTATTATTGAGTAGAATGCCCCCTTTGGTATGTACCTAAACAGGCATATCCAACAATTGGAACATCCCCAGAGGTTTCTCACTAAAAGAATGCAGGGCATAAGTACAATGTCTATACAGACCGCCCCAAGGCCCTACCCCTGTATTCTGTCTCCTACAGGCTTTTGAGGGGAGATCTATGCCTGGCATACATGGCATTGTCAGACCCCACTCTGATGAACCTCCTGCATATCCACAGAATAAACAGCACCAAAATTACATGTTCTAAAAACTTAAACCTTACCTGTGATATAAATAGGACATGCTGGAGAGAAAGGTATGTATCTCAGAGACTACCCCATCCCTGGAACAGGCTCTCCATCCAGTTCCTCCCTAAACCGGTTCAAGTGTTACTTGGACAATTGGATGGGAAACAGGAAATTCATCCCTGGCTTGGCACTCATGTCTCTAATGGGACAGGCAACCTGTAAATGGTTCATCTCCCAGGCCCTTGCTTGTAAATGTTTCATCTCCTAAGCCCCTTGTTACACTTATCAAGGGTATCAGAAATTGTCAAAGATTAGGGGTGCATAGTTAGGCTTAAAAGGCCTTTCTGGTTGTTAGCCTAGTAAACACCTATTAACCTATGAACCTAAAATGTTGTTTATTTGTACTAACTCAGATGGCAGTGTTTTGTCCAGTAATATACCCATCCTAGATTATTTGGTCTCAAACAAAAATACATACTTAATATAGCCAGGGACAGTAAGATTAGTAACATCGTAGGCTTTGACAATAGCTATAATATCAAAACTTTCTGCTTATATGAGGCTGCAAAGTTCTAATAGCTTGTTACCAAGACTAAGAGCATTACAAAACTATACTTTTAAAGAATGATTAGGTATTCTGGACCCTGCAGGATTAATTCTGTTGAGTGTTTCCTAAAAAATAATTTAATAATTCAACTGCTTTATACCTGATGGCTGATGAGCATTTCCTAAAATATAATAATAATTTTACTCCTTTACAACTGATGTAACTTGCTCTATAATGATTAAGACGTAAGTTATATTTACAAAACATTCTGATCACAGACAAATTCTTCCTAATATCTGAGTAGGGCTAAGGAATAAATGAAACTAAGTTATCTTAACCAAGTGTTGAAAAGGAACACTTTCACACAAGTATAATTCTAATTCATTGAAGGAATTATTTCAGTAAACAAAACCTTAATGTTGTTTGACTATAAAATTTCCAACACAGAATTATTCATGTAGTTAAGTGGAATAAATTTAAGATGATTATTTATACAATGAATGGGAAACCGCAGTCAGTAAATGAAACCTTAATGTTGTTTTACTATAAAATTTCCAGCACAGAATTATTCATGTAGTTAAGTGGAATAAATTTAAGATGATTATTTATACAATGAATAGGATCCCGCGGTGGTGGTGCTGCGGTAGCGTTGTCGCCTCACAGTAAGACGCTGTCTGGTTGAATTCTCAGCTAGAGCGTCTTCTGCATGGAGACATGCATGAATGGGCGTACCTTTGTTGAAGGTTGAGGGCTGGTAACTCGGCACATAAAAATCACCTACCAATCATTAGCGGACTGGAGTTCCACTGTGGCGACCCCTAACCGGGAAAAGCTGAAAGATTTATACAATGAATAGGAAATGTTTGTACTGCAACCATTTTTAAGACATGTGGATATTAACTAATTTATTTATTTATTTACATTGGTTTACTGGAAAGTCCGACTGGGCCAGAAGCCCATTTTCATTGGAGGCCTGGACAGAAAAGCTCCACAGAAATACAATCAATATACAATAATTAGATAGTACAACAGTATACGTGCAGAAAGATGCAGAATACATATCTTCTAGTTAGTCTATGCAAAGTAATATTCAGTACAGTTTTCTAGTAGATACAGGTTCAAAAAGAAAAACACAAGCATTTCAGTGACGATCACTGTGAGAAAAAATAAAGTTAGTAGTGTGTACACATTAAATAATAGTTATGACCAAATGAGATTTCCTTTATATATATTTATTTTTGAGTAGTAATAAACACTGAGGAGAGGGAGAAAATGAGATAAGGAGTGGACAGTGTGTCGAGAGAGTGAGATATCTTGTCAGTCAGGTTTGGCACAGAAGCAATGCCAGTTCTTGGATAGATGTTCAAATAGCAGTTGTTTAAAACTGGTATATTCAGGTGTGTTTTGGAGGGTGTGAGGTAGACAGTTCCATAATCTGGCTATATGATTTGAAAATAGGGCTTCACCGTGAGCGTTATCAGTTACCCTATATTTGTCACATAATTTTCTACAAGTTGGCTTAAACATCAAATCTGCTAACACTAACACCTCACTTGAGTCATTGTCTGTTGTTTTTGAAGAAGAATCCATTATAGAACTGTTTATTCATGACAATGTATTAGGAGGTTTGACTTTACCTCACAGTGCTCTCATTTTCTTTTTTTTCTTTCTCATTTAATTGGATCCCATCGTGATTGATAACATCACTACCCTCTTTTTGCCTTTTGCTTACCACTCTAGGTAGATGGTTGAGTGGGGTATGCATGATCATTACCAGGAGAACGGTGTGATTTCTTTTAATTAGTCATGTTTGGTAGTTCACTAACGCTGGTTATAGTCATCTGAGATGGTATACATTCATTTGATCGGCCGGTGGATGGCTGATCGGAAAATGTTCGAAAGCAGTGCGGCAAATTCAATAATTGCAAATGCAATTGTAGTGAAATTCAAAATATCCCCCCTTTTTGACCCATAGTAGCATTTGTTTAGGTGGTAGCGCGGTTGTAAATGTCACATTTGGTGTTTTGTACGACATTCTGACCATTCGCCACTGAGAAATTCGACATTTCAACTCGTTGTTATACCCGATCGAGGAAAGTTAGGTCACTCAAATGAATGTATTCCATCTGAAACAAAGTACAAATGATAGGAGATTTAATAGATAGATTCTCTACGTATAAGTCAGTTGTCTCATAAACTAGAAGTTATTAGTTGTTCTACTATCACAGAGTAGAAAGTGCTTGAGCAGTTTGACATTTTGTTTTTCACATACTTTGTCAATGAATTTTTTTGTTTCCTTTTACTTTTATTACTTTAATGTTTATTGGGTCTAGAAGAGCCTTCACTAATTATCTTTTCTTGTTAGATTTAATTACCTTTGTTTACCTATCATGTATTGTTCTGGTTATTAGTCACATCACCCTTATTCATGCAAGTTCCTGAACTGATGTGAGAATCTTCATAGGTCTCATCTTTCCAAAATTCTGTAAAAATGTGCTACTGAGTATAATGACATGCAATATCTACATGTGCAGTCATTGCTACTGATCATTTTCCCTTTTAGTATTGCAGTTAACTCATACCGTTTATATCAATCAATACAAATGGAATTGTTTAGTCCTTTATCAGATTTAACCTATAATCCACATCTTATGCATTGTGCAAGAATCTTATAATCAAATTTTCTAGAGCATATATAATTAATGAATCCATGATTTGGAATCTATACTTACAAGTCTGTTGAAACCAAATGCTAAACAAGAGTATTTAAAATAAAAACAAATACTGATAAATATGTCACAACAACTATGAAAAGGAAAATGGTTTGTTGATCCCTGTTAGAGCATAGGTTAGAACCAATCCAAAAAAAGTGAAAATGAACTGTTCACTTTAGTACAGTGTAGTAAAGGTGGAAAAGATGACAGAGCCTGACACAGGCCAAACTGGTGTCTATATAATCATATTACAACAAAAAATAAATATGCAAAATACCCCGCGGTTGAGTGGGCATTCGAAAGACATGCGTTGAATGGGTGTGCCTTCGTTGAAGGTTGGGTGTCGGGCTGGCAACTCGACACCATAAAAAAACTAACTGCCAATCATTAGCGGTCCGGAGTTCTGCTGTGGCGACCCCTAACTGGGAAAAGCCAAATGCCAAACAACAACAACATTAATGTAAACAACTGATAGTGAAAATTTGTCAGCCCTTTTCACAAATGGACAGGTGCCAGTCCAGTAATTGTTCATAAATGAATGCATAGTTAAAATATGAAACTGTCTAAAGAGAGATGGCAGCTGGTGGATTGAAATACTTAATAACTGCAAAATAACTGAAACAAACTGCAATTATCTTAGCTTATCTAGATGTTGCTTGGAGCTAATAAACAAGACCAGCAAATTGCCAGAATAAGCAGTTATTATTACAGTATAAATTTATATTAGAAATGGTAGAAATGTTGTAGAGAATAATGTGCCTCAAACCAATTTTAGTAGTTGTTACCAAGACAGTAAGTATGAAGTTTAAAAAAATAAAACTGCCTAAAAAGAAGGTAAGCAAGCTGAAAGTATTACATGAATTGAAATATGCAATGCCTACAGAATAAAAGTGAATTAACATTTATAAAACTAAAAATTAAATGACAGTATAGTTGTAAGTCTGGCACAAAATAATGTGCCTTAAAGCAGAAACAGAGTTAAAGGACTAAATTGGACCATAACAGTAATATTACAGTGTTCACAAACTTTGTTGTTGTGTCTTTCAGCTTTTCCTGGTTAGGGGTCGCCACAGCGGAACTCCGGTCCGCTAATGATTGGCAGTTGATTTTTACGTGCTGAGTTGCCAGCTCTACCACACAGCCTTCAACAAAGGTACGCCCATTCACGCATGTCTCCACGCAGAAGACGCTCTAGCTGAGAATCGAACCGACAGCGTCTTACTGTGAGGCAACAATGCTACCGCAGCACCACCACTGCAGATATTACAGTGTTCACAAACTAAATATTTCAAATCGACATAGTTCAAAATATGCAACAAATATAAAATAATAATATAAGCAAACTGTTATGAATATCACAGAAAGTGACATACCTTAAACCAAACATAACAATTATTTAACAAAAAAAAGTACTAGGTCAGTTAGTCGGTCTACTTTAAACCAAGCAACTAATGACAACAAGATTGCACAGTAATAATTATTATAAATTACACACAATATGGTATCAGCAGTAGCTGCAAAATAGTTAAAGAAAGCACCTTAAACCAAACAGGAGATATGGTGGAATAACTAAATAACAAATTCAGGCTTCAGTCTTATGTTGAACTTGACTGATTTGTGGTCTCATTTAACCAGGAAGGAAGTAAAACTGGTGCCACCCCCCCCCCCCACACACACACACACACACACACACACACACACACACACACAAACACTGTTCTGCTATACTTGCCTTCAGTAAACTATGAGCTACAACTACTCCTGCAGGAGAGAATAGGTGCATACTCTTAAAAGATGACATTTGCTTTTTTCTTCCAAGACAAAAAAAAAAAAAATAATAATAACATTTCATTCACTCTGTTGAGTTAATCTAGAGTTGCTTCTCTACATGCTATGGCCACTGTCAAGGGAAAACCATAATCGGAGAGCAGTCTCTGAATTGGAAAGGCATACCATGATGCCTAAATCTCTTGGATTAAGGCTTCCATAAGCCATTCTGAACCCCAGGGAATATCTTGTGTTTTGTAATAATAGGCCATTAATAAAGAAATTGAGCTATCATATTTTGACAATGGCATTACACATAGTGTTCTATAGAAAAGCCAAAGTATTAATAATACTACTTTGCAAAAAGTTGTTCATTAACTAAGTATGCTATAAGGTTTTATAGCTATTATTTTAGTGACCTTTATGAATTATAGTCAAATAAGTATTGTTTTCTATATCATATTAAAGGTATGAATGACCTTAGCCAAAATGATTAAACCTTCAATATTTTTTTAAATTTAAATACAGGATTTTAATAGAGAATTAATAACAGCATTTAATGGTATTAAAATACAGAATGCTGATTTATTATGGACTTATTATATTAAATAATAAGGCAAAACCCATCAACTAGGATTTAATTTGATGAGTATCATAAAACTGATAAGATGAAAACCAGTTTTTCCTATCAGAGAGTGACTTGTGAATGGAACATATCGCCTTTATATTTCATGTGAGCTGATTCATTGCATTCTTTCATTATTTATTTTGATTTATTATCTGGAAATCACAGATTTTGAACTGACAGATTTGAGTATAATACCCTTTAATGAAGTCCTTGTGGAGTTTAAGGAAATGTTGACTATTTTATATTGAAATATAAAACTTAACTTATGGCACCATAGTGGCATAATAGGTATTGTTGTTACCTCACAGCAACAGGTTATCCGGTCCAATTGTCAGCTAAGATGCCTTCAGTGTGGAGTTTGCATGTCCTCCCTGTGTTTGCTTGACTTTTCTCCAGGTGCTTTAATTTTCTTCCCATGTTACAAAGACATGCAGTAGATGAACTGGATAATCTAAACTGGCCATAGGTCTAAGCGTGTGTCTCCATGTGTGTGTGTGTGTGTGTGTGTGTGTGTGTGTGTGTGTGTGTGTGTGTGTGTGTGTGTGTGTGTGTGTGTGGATGATGGTCACCATTTATGTGGCACTGACCCTTTGTGCTAAAATGGAAAAAATGGGATGATGGAATGATAGATAGATGGATAAAACTTAAGGCTACTAAACTCACAAACGAGCAACATGAGGAATACTAATATTATTCTTCCATGGGATCATTGTATATTAGTAGCATGGGAGTTATACCAGAATCATTTTAGGGATCTTGTTACACAAGAATTGGGGTAGATCTTTTGAGTGCAGTAGGCTAAGGCATTGCTATTAGTTGATTATAGGGCTTGTGCAGTGAAAATATTTGGCCTGTTGAAGACAGTTTTGGTTGAACGATAAGGAGGATTTTGATATATACTAACTATAGTGATACTAGAAAATACAATTTTTTTTTATTCCACTTTTAACTCCCTGTCTCCAGTAGCCATTGAGCTTCCTTCCTGCCTGCCCAAGCAAACCGTTTACCCCCCCAGAGGTGAGAATCTTATCACCATTCCTTTGCTCTAAGGGACAAGTGATGACAGGCAGGAGAGGTACCACTGTCTTTCTTTTGGAATTATCAGGTTTTTATTTTATGGCTTGATTGTTCCCTTTTCGTCTTAAGGGGCTAATGTGTGAAGGCATACATAACGGTTTAGTTCACAACTTAATTGTCTGTTAGCATGTATTTTAAGTCCTAACTGTTGCACCTGAAATAATTTGCTACTGTAAATGCTCACTAACTAATGTGCAATTTCTGTTTATCAATGTATGTATTTTGGAGCTTTTTCTCCCCTGGCCTCCACTGAAAATGGACTCAAATCCAATTGGACCAGCCCGGTTAACAAATGTAAATTAAAAATAAAATAAAAAAAAATAAAATAAAAAGTATCCCCTCGGCTGCTCTAAATCACTTGCTCCCTAAAATCACATCTTTTAGTAGGGATTAAGAGGGACAAACCAAAATTCTGAGCCAAAATCAGGAGCATCTCTGAAAATCAGAAACATTTGAGAGGTGTAGGTGTTAAGTTCAGTATTTCAGATAAGTTTGTGCATCCAAATGTTTTTTTTTAGAAAAAGGCATTTGTGTTCACCCTACACAAATGCCTAATATCAATAACATTGAATCCTAATAGCTATTCTTAAAATTAATTTGCAAAACTAAATATAAATATAAATATAAAAATAAATATAAAATATGTATGCATAGCAGTACTATATTATCCTGGGTAACTACTAATATCTCTTGACTGGCCCATGTGTACCATACATCTATTCAGCCCCTATCAGTTAGTGTAGACTGGCAGAATTAATACATATGAACATAAGAATAGATAATGTTACTGGAAAAAAATATATTGGACTAGATACTAACAATATACCCCTGCAAAATTAATCATGTACCATTAGTGATTAGAGTATGGTCTTTGCTTTATGGAAACATACAGTATAAAATTGTTAAAATATGGCTAACGCAATTAGGAAACCTCCTTTTTGATCCTTAAGCAGAAAACCTGGGAACCAATAAAAACAATGCCTTTACCTGATGCAGTAGTTCACTTGAACAGTATTCCCATAATTCATACCCCAGAGGAAAAGTTAAATCAAAAACTGTAAAATGGCCTGCATCAAATATAAAAACGCTAATGGCCAATAGAGAAAAAGCATGGAAAAACATCAGCGTTTAGAAAAATCTTTAACAGTATTGGCACTGCAAAATCTAAAGTACCATCCTAAAGGCTAAGCATATCTATTATACTGGTCTACAGGAAAACCACAGTAAAACTCCATTACAGTTTTGCTCAGCAGTCAATAAACTTGTAACATTTGGTTAAAAAATCATAACCCTGCCATTTCACAGTTGAAACAAACTATACAATAGTTTGCACGTTTAATTCATACTATATACAAGTTGCAAATTCTGTTTATAAACCCAGCATACCCAACACATAAGCATTGCATACAAACTATCTACACTTATATCTCTTTCTGTGTAGCTATAGTCTCCCCCAAACACTGGAAACAATCCTACATCATTCTGTTAGATAAATGTGACAAATCTCCTGAGCTAGCAAACTACAAACCTATAGCCATTTTGTCCCCCTCTATCTCAAAATACTTGCAAAATGTGTTCACCTATTGCTAGTCGACTAAGAGAGAACACATTACCTTCCACAACACCGCAAAACATGGATTTAGGTCCAGGCCACAGAACAGGCACAGCATTACTAATTTTCATAAACTATATTCATGAAAGAAAAAAATCAAAGTGAAATGGCTGCGTCCCTGTTTTAGATCAATCCAAAACATTTATTGCAGTTTCACATCCCATGGTGTTAGACTGAAGGAAGTCCACCTCCCAAACAGCGCAATCACTTAGTTTAGAAGTTACCTTAGCCACCAAACAGTGTATGCTGAGCAAACTCAACTCCTCAGCAAATAACTTTAGGTGTGCCATAAAGTTTAGTATTTATAAATAAAATGTATACAGCCTCTCACCCAACACGAATATTTGCAACCCACTTCAGTCAAACAACTTCAAGATGACCTACCGCATTCTTTTATAAGCAGTGAAAACTGGCTTTAATAATCTAAACTGCTTCAAAATCCAAATAAAACTGAAATAATAGCATTTTCCCATTCAAGTCAGCAGTCTGACTGTTGCAAATTACAATATTATTAGTCAGAAATAATAGAATTGCAAAATACAAAACAGTTGGGAGTAGTAATTTATCATAGATTAAACCATGATCAGCATATTTAACATGCAGTACAAAAAAAACATAAATTAGGATGACTTTGCCAATCAAAATGTTTCTATCAGAGCATGTACATAAAGCCTTAGCTCAGACTTGTTTACCTTGTCTTATATATGCTTCATCAATTTTGACTAACTTACAATTCCCTCAACTACCAAACTGGATCAATCTTATAATAAAACCACAAAGTTTGCAAGTAATCACATTTAACTGTGTGTGTATATATATATATATATATATAAATATATATATATATATATATATATATATATATATATATATATATATATATATATATATATATATATATATATATATATATATATATATATATATATATATATATATATATATATATATATATATATATATATATATATATATATATATATATATATATATATATATATATATATATATATATAATATATATATATATATATATATATATATATATATATATATATATATATATATATATATATATATATATATATATATATATATATATATATATATATATATATATATATATATATATATATATAATATATATGTGTCTTGAACTTACTCCCCTTGACTGTCTGGAGCTATTTTGTCTGTTAGCCAACACTTGCATTAGGACTACCCATAACATTCATTACAGCCCACAGGTACCCTGCTACCAGCCAGTTATTACACTGATGCACACCCTGTGGAGAATTGTGCTCACTGAACCAACACTTAGTGCTCACTCAAAAATATATAAATGCACCCCAATTGTAATTCTGAGACTCATAAGTATAAGAACTGTAATTGTACATCACTGTGGTGGGCAAGCCTCCCTCTAAACTTATATATACCAACTCTGATACTCAAGAAACAGCAATCTCAAACTTGGCATATGTAAGTCTGATTTTTGACTATTCAGTCTCTCTATTCCGGGATGCTCACTAGAGAGTCTCAGAATATCAAACTATATAAAAATCATATTGGTGACTGACTGTACTCTGTATACATTGCTAAACTGTTGAACTCTGTCAGAACCACCATCAGAAATCTCTTCTCATCTACAATTTAAAATCTCATTGTAAACATACCTATCAACAAAATGGTCCTACACTTGTAACAACCCCATTTCTAACCTCTTTTCTTATTCTTATTCTAATCTTATCTGGTCTATTATTTAAATTTCCTATGAAATCATATATATATCAACAAAATTGTACCAACCCAATTACTAAGTCTTCTCCTTGTGAAGCCCAATCAAATAAATGTCATAAAAGCCTCACACGCGATCCCCTGTTTGATAAAATATGCATGTGCCTTATCCAGTGATGGTATACTAAAATTACGCTACCTATGTACAGGGTTTGGCATAATGGTTAACATCTTTATTGAACAAATAGACGGTACCAGGCTTAATTCTAACCTCAGGTTACTGGCTAGGCTTGTAATAGTCTACAGAGTGATAGCCTAGTATTTACCTATGAACCTAAAATGATTGATTAAAAATATTTTATTAGGCTAAGACAGTTAATATAATACCCCTCTTGGGGCATTATAAATAAACTCACAGATAGAGGCATAACATCTGTGTTAATCACAGGACAGACGGATGGCTCTCAGATAGGACCGAGGAAGTTTGGATAGAAGTGACCACCTCCACAAACAGGCTGGTCACTAGATGAGTCCCTGTGGGCTCTGAGCTGGGTCCGCTCCTTTTTGGCATTTACTTCTTGGAAGTCAAGGGTAATGTCAAGGGCATCTGCTCTGGCTGATGAAGTTTGCAGATGATTGCAAACTAGGAGCAGTCGTAGAACCCCCTCAAGGCACTAACATCTTACTGGAAAGGCTTACACAAACAAATGACTGGTGCCAAAGCCATGGCCTAAAATTCAATGGTAAGAAATGCATAACAGTCCCCTTTGGGAATTCATGCACCCTAGGAAGTTACCCCATTGATAATATACCCCTAAGAGTAGAAAAAATAGTCAGGGATTTGGATGCATATGTAGATAGTAACCTGGCTTTCGATCAACATGTGTCCAAGGTAGTAATGAAATCAATCTATGATGTTCATCATATTGATCACTGCTGTAGTAGCCTTGGGTAAATGGGTTATATTCTGAGAAGGATATAACAGCCATCCAGCTTATAAATCTTCAGAGCACCTTTCACACACCCAAACTAACAGCTAAGGCTACTGCAGCAGTGATCATTCTAACATCAACTGTTATGGTAAGTTTGCTAACACAGCTGTACTTTGTTCAACTTATAAGCAAGGACATGGCATCTAAGTTCAAGGAAGTCATCTTTCCACAGTATTCAGCCCTCATCAGGCCAATCATTGAATTTAATGCCTCCTTCAGTATGTACCTGACCAAGCACATGCAACAAATATAATGTCCACAGAGGTTCCTCACAAAAAGAATACAAGGCATAAACAGCATGCTCTATGCAGGTCACCTCAAAGCCTTAACTATGTACTATGCCTGGCATACAAGGCATCCTTGGATCCCACTGTGATGGACATTTTGCATATTCACAAAATGAGCAGCATCAGAATAATTTTATCTAAGGGTTAAAATTTTGTTTGTGGCATAAATAAGACTTGCTGGAGGAACATGTATTTGTCTCAGTGAATTTCCTTTCTCTGGAACAGGCTTCCCATCCACATGATACAGAGCTCTTCCCTAACCTTATTAAAGATAACTCTGGACAAGTAGATGGGGAATTGGAACTACACCCTGGGTCTAACATATATGACTATACCCCAGGTCTAACACCAATGTCTCTAATGGACAAAGGCAGTCTGTAAATCTTGCCCTAGTTTAGATATGTCCCTTAAAATAACCTCTAAGGCACATAAATTTGCAGGATTCAATTGGAATGCTTCGCTAGGCTTTTAAAGGCCCCAGTGGTCATTAGTCTATTATATACTTATGAAACGACAAATATTGTATACATGCATGTGACCATAATATGCACTAAATGCTGCATAGTGGTGATCATTTGTTAAATTATATGTATTTCATTGTTATAGTATATTGTTATCTCATGTTAACTGTCTGTATAAATGGACGCCTTTGTGGTGCAGCGGGAGCATTGTCACCTCACACCAAGAGGTTCTCCAGTTCGATTCTCAGCTCGGGTGCCTTCTGTGTGGAGTCTGTATGTCCTTCCTGCTTTCATGTGGGTTTCCTCAGGGTGCACCAGTATCCTCCCACATTACAAAGACATGTCTGGAGTATTTGTCCCTGGGCCTCTGCTGAAAATTGGCTTCATTCCAAGTCAGACTTTCCTGGTTAACAAATGTTAAATAAATAAAATAAATGTAATAATATGGAGCTTTTTTCTCTGTTCCTCCATTGAAAGGGGCTTTTCTGGTCAAAGGCAAATGAATAAATACTATGATGATTGCACTGGTTTATTTGTGTGTGTGTGTGTCTGTGTGTGTGTATGTTTGTGGAAAATACATCTACTAAAAGGAAGAACTGCATTTTTGCTTTGCATGTACTGAATGTGATGTTTGTGCAGTTACCTGCACAGACTACCCTTTGTAGGGACAGCATTTGTTTTACCATTAATGTGTCCAAAGGAGGTTCATTTATTGGTCATGGTTAAAGTGTATAAAAATTGCAAAGAAGGCTGTGAGACAAGCTTTGTGACTGCATTGTGACTTGATATGAAAGAATATGCAAGTTAAGTGATGATTTTAGGAAGACTGAGGATGTCTTTTGTCGACGAACACATATGTGGGCTCCCCTGGAAAATTTTCCAGTATTTGCATGTTCAGAGAATGAGACCATTAGTGTCCTTGGATAGTAGTAATATTTTCAGATTTTTTTTGTTTGTCTGTAAATGTATTCTTTTACTTAGTTAGTGGGTTGGTCCAAGATATGCAGGTGAGAGGCAAAAAAGTACTTTGGCAAAGCATATACATTTTAATAAGAAATTCAGCAGACACTACACAAATCAATAACAGGCTTGATTCAAATCTATTGGGCAGATGTCCAAAGAACAAGTCAATAGCAGGTGTGCCAAGTAAACAGATTAAAGGTGTTGTTCCCTTTTAGCATGTGAGCTAAACAGTGAATGTCTGGATGAACTGTAGATTAAAACATGCAAACAGGCCTAATGTATATACATTAGGCGGCATCTACATAAAGTTTTTCCTTTGCCTAATAAAACAAGCAAACACACCTGAAAACTGTAAACTTTTTAGCACAGGGAGAGGAAGGAAGGAAGGTGGTGTATTAAACTTTTGTCTGTTTATTCATTTATACTTGACTATATGTTAGACATTCTGGAAAATAATTAAGTAGGGAATGAAAGTGTAGATGTGATGCATCCAAAATCTGAAAATAATGGGATTCCTTCTTTTGGAGAGGGTGGCAGTGTGCAGGGAGGAAGAAATGGAATCCAAGTAGCTAAGACATAATACTTCAGAAAAGTCCTATATGAGGTATTATAGGTTTGTTGTACATCTCTAATTTTGAAGTATGATGACCAAGTAGAAAAGGTCATTGTATAAGAGGATTTACCATTTTGATGTGATAAATGGATAATGGATGGGGAGCATGCACATCAGTTAGATCCAGGATGCCTGTTGACCTGAGTTTTATTTGAAATGTATTCAGCTGCAGTCATTCATTTTTATGTGGAGTACACTGTGCTTGCTGATGTTGCAAACAGTATCCGCTTCATTTTCCCTCTTGTTATAAATGATTTAATGATCTCTATATAAGGGCAGATGTTTTGGTAACTATGGACTGTTCAGTGCAAGTGATGAGGCATGACTGCAGGAAACTAGGAATCAGTGTATATTGACAAGTATAATGGCTTTGTCAGCTGTGGCCATGTTTGTGTAGTATAGCAATAACCCACACCTGGGTGTGGGTAATGCTGGATTTACCCACGGTTGGTGTGGTTTGGTCACAAGGGCGAAGCCCGAGTGGCCAAACAAAGCCAACCATGGGTAAATCCAGCATTACCCACACCCAGAAGTGGTTATTGTATATAATGACATTATTTAAGAAAAAAAATAATTACTTTTCTTAAATAATGGCATTGTATAATGCCTCCTTGCTGCCCTTCCGCAGCTGTCTGGTATTCTGTGGCAGTTCTGATGTACTGCGCATGCGTATGCCTACGCAGTACATCAGAGATGTGGGCAAAAGCAACAGAGAAAGCAAGATCTCCGTTGCTTTTTACAAACTGTTTCGCTATGTTAAATGGGTTTAACATAGCGAGACAGTGTTGCTGTAAGAGTTATAGTAATGGAAAAAGTCTGGGCGACCGGTCCTTTTTCCATTACTATAACTCGGATTTACAATGTGCACGCTGACCAATCAGCATGCACGTTTTTGAATATTAATGGAGGGGTCCTTGTATAATGCAAAATATTGCATTCATTAAACAGTGGGAAAAGATTCCAGATTTTTATCTTGGTTTAAATGATGAACATCCCATTAAGTGTGTTCTCTAGACAGGAAGAGCAGGAATTAGTTTCCATGTTGGTGAAGGTGATGATGACACTTTTAACTTTTATTACTGTCACTGCTCTTATTAATATCCACACTTGTTTATTAGGGCTGTGACTAGTAAGTAAGGTATTTATCTGCTTTGCCATAAAAGTTAGAGGTGGTAGTGCTTCACTTTCTTTTTACTCTTTTTGTGCTACAGGCTGAATGATAGTATAAAAAATACTTTATGTGGCTCTTAAAGAGATGCAGGTAAAATATGCATCCTTCCATTTTTATTTTAGTTTGAATTTTTATGGGATTTGTGTTTTTGAGGTACAGTGTTGTTTAATTAGGATATGTGAATTTTTGAGTGCAACCTGTCTTGGGTATTGGATATTGGGTAAAAGGCTAAGGAATTATTAATCCATAGGAAATACACCCCGGGGATCACTTCTGTGTCTGTGCTCGTCAGTGGCACAGGAAGATAACTTTTTTGGGTGGCATAAGCCAGGGAGCCTTGTTGGCTAGGCTTGCGTAGGCCCTTGGTCCGATAGCCTAATACCTACCTATGAACCTACGATTCTGAAGTAAACATTCTTTCACATTTACAGCTGTGGGGATAAGCTGGGAGAATATGAAAATGCATTTTTGACATCTTTATTTTGTAGAAATGCAAATGGTGTCGGTTCTTCCCTAATAATTATTCATGTCCTTAAGGTAGGTGGTATACACAGATGGCTATACAAAAGCGGTCTGAGAGAGGGTGGACGGGTTTTGTGTTGCTGTGCTTATATTATCATGTGGATATAAAAATAATATAAATTACAAGACACTTGTAAGAGCATGGAAATGTGAAAATTGACAGAAAGCACTGGAAATGAAGCAGCATCTTTTGCTTGAATGCATAATGGTAGTAGGCAGATAGGAGCAGTTAGAGAGCATGATTAGCCCTGACAGCCTGCTTGGTTACTATGTCACAATAGGCTCCTTGGGGGAGGCAATGGTTTCTTTATTTATTTTTTGCACTTTGTTGCCCAGATTTGTCCCATTGACCTCTTTGCATGAGTGGCATGAAATATGGCCAGGAGACAGGAGAACTTCTCTGAATCACTTTGCTTCATAAATACCTTACCGCATTCATTTCCTGGGAGACAGCACATGGCTAATTAACATAGGCCACTCCCCCAGAATGCCTCCTTATGATTTACAGTAGGCTGCAAAGACATCTTTTCATGGTGCAGCACTGTGGTAGGGCTGTCTCAATTATGTAAGGAGTACACCAGGCTTCCACCTAGTGGTAATCTTTCTGAATCAGGCCCTATTTCTTTTTATGCAAGAACTTTAATACAATAAAAGTAGTGACCATGCAGTTTAAGACTGCTGATATTGAAGAAACGGACTTAAGAAAGTCCTTTGAACAATGCTGTCATGCTGTATATGAAATTAAACAAGTATGATGACAGAAAAGTTTGGAATGAGGTATATGAGATGTGGGTTGCATTAACTGTGAAAGAAGGAAATACTGCTCATATAGTGAGTGAAATTAATGTTGTTGGGCAAAGTGGAAATGTTGAATATTGGGGCAGCCAAAAATAATTTTTTTTGAGGAAGACAATCATTTATTTGAAGAATGTCCAACGTAATTATGTGTACTATTTAGGTAAAAAAGTCATTCTTTAAAAGTTGTGGGGGAAAATGTGAAAAACATAATGAAACAGGGTATTTTTGATCTGATTGTCCAATGTTAGAGCAGGAAGGAATTTTACAAAAAGAAACAGCAATAAATATTGTAGTTCAGAGTAAAAATGGAGAAGGGGAAGGGGGCAACTGAGTAATGAGAGAGACAAGAAATGTTACACAATAATGAAGACAAAGAAGGGCTGAATAATGATGTAGGGGTACAGAAAATGAAGTTGAAGAGAAGGAAGGGAAGAGTGTATGTGACATTCATACACATAATAAGTATGAAGTGTTACAAAAGGATGTAAAGGAAGGGAGGGAGGGATTGGCACTAGAATTAGAAAAAGAATGTTGAAATTAGGAGGGTCAAAAAACTGCAATTAAAGAGAAAGGATCATTTTTCCATTGTGACAGTGAATGTTAACACTATAAGAAAGTTATGACAATATTAGTGTGTAAATGGTGTAAGAAAGTAAATGCATATATGTTGTGTTTGCATGATGTGAGTTTGGTATCACTGACACAAAAACATCAGATTAAGGCATTGTAGGGTAAAATGGAGTCCAGGTAAAGATACGGACTTAGCAGTTGTGTTGTTGAAAGAAGGAAGTTTTAAACTGATGGATTTGAGGAAAGTTATTCCAGGCAGGGTAGTTGTTGCATCTGTAAGGGGCAAAAGAGGGGTGTTTCGTTTGCTATGTCATATGAGTATGCGATGATGGGGAAAAATAAAAAGGTTATTCGACAAAATCAAAAATATAAGTATGTCAGAATAAATGCAGATCTATTAATAGTACACATGTTTAACTGTAACATAACAAAAAAGTTAGCTTAGGACATAAGGATGTGATCAGACTGGGAAAGAAGTTAATGTTAGGCAAAGAAAGGCAGCTTAATTATAGAAGGGTAAGTAGAAGAACAGACATTGATTATGCATTATTATCGAAAGGGTTACAAGAGACAGGAGGAAAATGGGAACTGGGCTTTTCTGAACGTATGTTGGTATATCAGAAATGGTGAAGAGGAAATAATATGAAAGAAGGCTATGTGATTTAGAAATTGACAGGAAATACAGTAGATACAGATACAATGACAGAAAAAAAATAAGTTGTTTGTGGGAGGATCATTAAAGTATGAGGCCATTTTGCAGAAACTGGACGGGCTGGTGGATGATATTTAAGTAAGAAATATCACCCAACAGGATGAACATTGTCAGGAAAGTAATGCATGCTCATACCACCGCAGGCAGTGGGTCTTACCACCCTATGGAATGGCATTAATTCCCTGATAATGCTCATCCTGGAGGGCATTATTTTCCTTAAAGAATGGGCTATCTCTCTTTTTTTTTTGTGTGTTTGTTTTTGTTGTTTCTATTTTTGATGCAAAATTGTTCCTCAGGCTAATGTTTTAAACTTGTTGTAGCATATGTAATTGTTGTTGGAGGAAGTGTTTTGCATCCAAAATATAAGTTAAGTAAGCATTTAATGTCTCCCTCCTACAAACACACACACACACACACACACACACACACACACACACACACACACACACACACACACACACACACACACACACACACAGCAGTTACAGACACATTAAGTGAATACTTCTCAATTTTTTACTATAATCAAATGAATGAAACATCTCACTGTAATCAAATGAATGAAAAAAAAAACAATCATAGAATGCAAAGCATTGCAGTCCACCCCCCGCCATACCTTGTAACTATCCTCGATTTTGGCAAATGTTTGATTTGCTAGTAAATCACTGAGGATTAAAGTCAATCAATAATGCCAGACATTAGATATCCATAAGTCATGCATGCTGATACCCTGTCAGTCAGCACTCTCTCTTTCTCTCAGTCACACTCTCTGCATGT
This sequence comes from Protopterus annectens, assembly GCF_019279795.1. Classification (NCBI taxonomy): domain Eukaryota; kingdom Metazoa; phylum Chordata; order Ceratodontiformes; family Protopteridae; genus Protopterus; species Protopterus annectens. The sequence goes on from NC_056743.1 coordinate 1,065,833,574, forward strand.
TTTTCTTTCTCTCTCATACACATGCACTGACACACACACACATACCTATGCACACATTCCTTCATTATTAATTTGTTTACTTTTTTTTAAATTTCATACTTGCTAAACAGCAAATCGGCATGTAGTAAGTGTAAGAAGTGGTATATGCTTTTTTTCTGTCTAAGCTTCATAGCAATGTAATATGCTGCTGTTAACTGGCAGACTTTTTTTTTTACTCTGCCTTACCTGTACATTAACACCTTGTAAGAGAAGGTTCATTCTCCAATCAGGGTGAAGATGCACTCTTTGCCAAGTCAATAAGCAGAAATATAAAGATGTTTGTGATGGTAGGAAGGGAAGTAAAGGAATTAAGAAATAAAACAGTATAGGCATGCAATTAAAGGGTATGAAGAATGTTCAGGGATAAAGAGAAAGTTAGGGCACAGAAAGAAAGAAACTTGCATGAGACGAATAAGGCCAAGACAAAGCACTTGTGTCATCAGTGGTGGTTAAAGGCAAAAAAGGAAGAGCTGACACCTTTGTTGGGCAAAAGTGTGAAATATGAGGAAGGAGGAATGGAAAGCATGAGAATAAAAGGGAAAACTTAAGAGTCAGGAAGGTATTTTAGAAGTAGTGGGCAGGCATGTGAAGAAAATCCTTAATAAAGGAAAGGAAAGGTAGAGTACAGTAGATGAGGAGAAGGACAGAGCTATAGAAGAGTTAGACAAGATATTAAATTCAGTTAAAGAAAGTAGTTCTGCAGGCCTGGAAGGCTTAAGTATAAGTTTTATAAGAAATTAGAAAAAAAAGAAAAGCGTTTGTTTGTGAATATATTAAATGAATGGTTAAGGGAAGAGGTAGAGAATGAAGACGTATATGAAGTAAACACAGAAAGGGTGAACCAAGGTTGTCCTATAAGTGGAACATTATTGACTTTAGCAATGAATAATGTGGTAGTTGAGAGCACTTAGAAAGTAAATGAAGTAAGCTGAGAGAAGCAAACAGTAAAGGTACTGTTTGTGGCATACATTGATGATTTGGTGATTCCTTCACCCGTCCTTTATTATTTGTGATAAAGTATCTGGGTACTGGAATAAATGTTAAGTGATGTTGGATTAAAGTTAAGTAAAGAGAAAAGCAAGGGCTCTGAAGTGTGACAGAAATAGGGAGGATATGTTTCACTAATCAGGAGATGTGTTTTGGTTGTGAGGTTTGGACAGCAGGAACTAAGAATAAAACACACAGAAAAGGTTTTAGATGAAGTTAGAAACAGTATGTGATGTGGAAAGCTTTTAATATGTCCTTTAAAACGGTATTATGATTCATACATGCATATCAGGGAAGTTGATTTATATGTAGGGAGTACATGCTTCTGCATCCTGTAAAAAAAAAGATTACAGGAGATGATCCAAATTAAGTGAAGAATGTTATATTGTAACAGAAAAGAGGGTTGGTTGGGATTTAATCAAGCCAATGTTTTGTTTTTTGGAAGGCATCTTTACGGTTTGAATGTTGATGAAGATAGAACAAATAAAACAGATAAATAGGAGAAATTTTGTAGAATTAGTAAGCAGCACTGTGGTTGAGTATTCAGATGGGAAAAAGCAAAGTACTGCAAGGAAAGAAATTAATCAATATACAAGTAAAATGAGATTATGGAAATTGAAAAAAGGATCCAGAGGATGGAAAGTAAATGTTGCTACAAAGCAGTAATGGAGAAACTTTATGTTCATCACTTGGAAGCAGAGAGAAAAAAAGATGTTTATAAAAGACAGGTAGAAAAGATTTACATACCTTGGAAGAAATAAGTGATTTTTTGCGGAGGTTACTGTTGGGCAAATTGCTTCCAAATAGGCAAATGAGATATAAGCAAAAAATGAAAGGCTATGTAAAATGCACAGTAAAAGGGAAAAAACAAAGCATGCTTTAATAGAGTGGAGAAGGATGAAAACATTTTGGGAAAACTTTTCAGAAGAATATACATATGCCTGTTTTCAGGAAATAAACATGAACAGGTTGTTATATGGGGGGGTATAAAGATTTTACAAAGATGCAAAGAAAAAAGTAGGATTTTGATGGGGGTGATATGGACTGTTTGGCAATCTAGGTGTCAGGGATTATTGTATAACAAATTATGGGACTGTATAGTTATGTTTAAGTAGAACAAGGTTATGTTTGTGGAGGAAGGGGTGGGGAGCATAATTGTAAGAAGAAAAGGTTAAGAACCTTTTAAGGTTAAGAAGGTTGAAGGTTAAGATCACCCAGTCCTCCGTACTTACTAAGCAACACAAAATAATAGTCCAAGTGTTTATCTACCTATTTATGAAGTCAGACCCCAAGGCAGTAACCCCAGAACTGACCACCACACCCTGGTTAGAAAAATATCCATCTTCCTTGAAGAAACTTTCATAAACACAGTTAATCAATACAAGTGGGAATCACTTAGGACCCTCCCTTTACATGTTACTATAATATAATTTAACACAGTCTTCCTAAGCATCCTAAACTCCATTGTTACTTTTAGATCAAAGGGAATGAAAAAATCTAGATGGCTATCCTTAGAACAAATCATGGAAAATGTGGTTAAAAAATAGAACAGATAAGAACCTACAAGCTTACAGAACTAAATATCTCATCACCAAAGATAAGAAAACCAATTACTACACTTTCCAGAACAAGCATTCCAATAGGGTCATAGGTATATACTATGCTAAACACCACCAGGGCCTTTGTAAGCCTAGTCATGCAATCCAACTCAATTGTGACTCCATGTATCATGTGAGTTTATTAGAAGGAGGTATGTTAGTTAAGACATTTCTAGAGGTTAGATATTACATGGGGAGGGGGTGTTTTAGTTTGGCCATTACTGTGTACCTCTGTCTATCAAAGACATGATGGCCAGACCTGGGGTTAATTTCCTATTTCCCATCCATTGCTCAAGGTTACACTTAAATACGGTTACAGATGGACTCTGCCTCACATGGCTGGTGATCCTGTTTCAGAGCATGGGGATCCTCTGAGACGCATATCTGTCTTGACAACATGTCTTATTTATGTCATAAGCAAAATTTAAATCTTTGGACCTAGTGGATCTGATGCTGTTCATTTTGTAGATGTGCAAAAGGTCCATCGGAGCTGGATGTGTAGATGCCTTGTTTGCCTGGCATAGATTGCCTCTCGATAAACTGTAGGAGCCATAAACCATTCTGAAAATCAGTTAATAAGCTACTTAAATCCAGGTTAAGCCACACAACCTACCCTCCACATTAATGATCTCCATACAACTTCTACACACACTGCTATAGTCCAGTCAAACACTCACAGTCCTCACCTCAATATAATAACTTCCTTTATATTTCTCTTTTCCAATTATTGCCATAATTAAAAACCTCCTCCATAATGTAGAACCCACTGCCAGCGCACCAGACAATCTGCCAGATGAATATCTTAAAACAACAGCAGCAGCAGTAATTTCCTATCCCATAATAATCTTGATAAATAGATCCATGACTGAACAAACTCTCCCATCGATTTGGAAAAAAATGTTTATCATACTCCTTCATAAAGGAGATGCATCCACTGAACTTTCCTGTTACAACTCAATAGCTTTACTATCACCCTTATCAAAAGCACTAGAGAAATACATATACAAACAATCAGCTATCTGCTAGAAAAACATTTCTCCCCTACACTGCATGGTTTTAGACCCAATCATAGTAGTACTACTTCTGCTTACTGAACTTCACCACAACTATTAATGCACAAAGAAATGAAGGTAACCTAGCTGCGGCACTTTTCATTGACCTGTCTAAACATTTTGATAGCATGCCCCATCTGAAACGTCTTCAAAATCTCTCCTCAATAGGCTTAGCTAAACTCTCCTTACACTGGTTTCATTGCTATGTATCAAAAAGAGAATAAACCATAAAATGGCAAACTGGCTTCTCCTCTTTCCTCCCTATAAAACACAAAAGTTCCACAAGGATCAGTCCTAGGCCCCATACTTTTTAATCTCTTTATTAATGATCTCCATACAACTGCTATGCACACTGCTATAGTCCAGTTGGCAGATAATTCCACATTGGTTTGCACTGCTAAAACTATGGCAAAACTACAAGAATTCACACAGAAATCTCTCCTGTGTGGATTTATGGTTAAATAATTCACAACTCCTGATAAACCCCCTAATAACAATGCAATAATATTTAATCCCAAATAACAGTCTACACAAAATTCGTCTTTCATGTTAACCTCCGTCAACAACACCAGAATCGAACAGGTAATCCAAGCAAAATGACTAAGCATCATCATAGAGGAGCACCTAAAGGCAGACTTCCACATATCACAAGCTGTAAAGAAACCCTATGAAGACTTGGATCCCTTACAGATCTAAAGCAAACTTCACTGACACAGCCAGAAAATGTATAGCCACTACCTTCCTACTGCCATGTCTCTATATGCCACACCCATTTTATTAACCTTCACCTCACACTTTTAAACAAATTGGAACAATGTTGCAATAAAAAGCAACATTTGCCACCATCCTACACTTCAGAGGACACAACTGTCTGACTCTCAAATAGCCAATCTTGTCAAAACTACCACACTACTTAACACACACACAAATCACAACACTACACAGAAGTCTCCATAAGCCAAAAACTGTCAGACCCTAACCATAATCATTCAACCATACTCCCCAAACAGAGGTTTATGTTCTAGAGAGAAGCCTTCTCTCGCTATCACCAAAGCGTATAATAATGCGGGAGACTCCCTGCATGTAACTGAACTTGCCATAGCCTGGGACCATATCCCGTTAGTACTGAAATTACTCCAAGAGCTAAAATCTTTCAAACACTACTTCAAATCTCATCTGATGGACAACTGGCTTTGTTCCTGCATTGCCACAGGCTAGCTTTGTTATTTTCATCAATTTTTTTTTTTTTTTTACTGTAGACTGGTCTCAACACTAGTCATTATGTATGCAGTCTGCAACTTATGCAGCCTACTCTCGATCCCAGATGTTCTCCACCACTCACTCACTTCCAGTGTCACTTTCACTACCTGCTTCCACCCACCCCATAACCCTACTGGCACCACCCCTCTTCTTAACTCAATTCTGGCACATGCGTCATACTCACTCTCTTCTTACCTTCACCTTACTGCTGTCTCTTTCACAACCACTCCTCCTCACCCTCCTTATGGCGTACACTCCTGTCACTATCCTTTCTAGTATGGATCATTTACTTACTACCCTCCAACCCACTGATATACTTGACAAAATTCTACACTTGTAATATTGTTAACAACAAGACAATCTGTACCTGTAATACACAGAATTCCCCTATTCTGCTACCTATTTCCTTTCCGCCGTTCTTTATTCTCTCTCTCTTTTTCACCGAATCTTTCTTGGACACATTAAACAAAATCATAATACCTCCTATCCTGTTATCTTTCCTTATCTAAACACTAATGTCTCTAAGAAGCCTGTCATCTGCTGTAAGTTATTTTTTTTCTTCCTGCTACACCACCAGATGGAAAATAATCTACATTACAACCAACTTACACTCATATGGTCACATTTAAATAAGATAAATGATAGTCTCTCTCCCTGTTTGTCTCCCTCTCTTTCTATATATAAAATATTGTGATATGCTTTGTAGGTATGTAGACACTGCTTGACTATTCATGTACTCTGCAAATTTATGCCCACTGTTTAAAATAGCAAGTATAAACACGTTAATTCTAGTGTACAATCTTGATATTTTTTTTGCAAAAAAAATCTGAGAACTTTTCTTCCTAGGCCTCTGTTGAGGTTTATCTAAACCCAGTTCAATTTCCTGGTAAATAAAGGCAAAATAAAATAACTAACTGATGGATTCATTTGTGGATATTATGATTTGTTCAGTTTGTATTTTAACCAGATTTGTTTACATCAGCATTTTAACCATGTTTTGCTTTTTACTTTACTTACTGTTTAATTGCATATGCCTGTGCCTTTCTAACATTTATTTTTATAATGCTTCTAGTCCTCATCTGGAGAGGTAATGGGACTTAACAATCAGCAAATTAATCAGATATGTCTTCACCTTAACAACTCATTTGAAGAATTGTACTTTTCATACACGGTATCGTTATTATGGTACACTGCAGTGCCAGTACCAGAATGTACATCCAGTTAACTAGTGCGGGATCATACCTACAGACTTTTGGTTTTCCCAGAAACAAAGGTAAAAGTGCTGCCAAGTCACTGAATAGCAGTTTTATATAAACAAGAAAATACTTGTACATCTGATAATGTAGATAAATAAGATATATGTAACAGTATATTTTTCTTTTCCATTTGTTAACTGCAACCCTGTATTTATCAGCTCTGCAACTAAGGAACACAAATACAAAGTTTAGATGACAAAGGAAAATAATTTTAGAGCTTAGTTTGCATTTATTCTACTACAGTTAAATTCTTTCAGTGGAATGAATGTGAGGGTTTAATGAGTTCAAAGCAAAAAATGGACATACTGAAAAAATTAATTAACAAAAAAAACACAAATGTTAAAATGACAGAAGTTGCAGTATTCTCAAAAAAATATGCTAAATAGAATCAGAGTTGCAAAATGGTATTTAGACAACCAAATGTATAGCACAGATAAATTATGTGACTTGTAGCTATAACAGCATTCAAACATTCACTAGTATTAAAGATATTACGTTATTGAAAGGTGTTAATATGTAACAAATAATACTATTTAGCAAGTAATGTCAGTTGTAATATGATGCGTTAGTGTATGTGTATGTGTGTGTGTGTGTGTGTGTGTGTGTGTGTGTGTGTGTGTGTGTGTGTGTGTGTGTATGTACATTTGTTACTGCATGTGTGTATGTTGTATCCTTTTAATCAACTAAATAAATTATATGTTCTGAGCTATTACTGAGTTCCTCTTTTTGCAGCCGTCATAGTGAAAAAAAGCATTGATTCAAACTCTTGCAATTTTTTGACTACATGAAGCACTCTGTGTATTAAATGAGAGCACTCTCAGTTTTTTTTTCATGCATTAGACTACAACTTCCAATGTTTTCTGGGAAGTAAATGTGCATAAATTAAGCTACCTTTTGTTCTGGCATCTGCTTTAAAGACTATGACTGCTAATAACCTAATTTACTGTTATAGTCTTATGATTTATGAATACTTGATATAAATATTAGTCTGTGGTATACACATCAATATAATGGGTGGGGCATTTAAAATGAAAACTTTTGTGTATGCTTTTATGTAACACCCACAGTGATGGTGTATGTGGTATAGACAATAGACATTAAATTGATCAATGTATTTACATATTGTTTCTAATGGGGTATCATGACATTTCTGAAACCTTTAAGTCCCTGCTGCTATTAAAAAGAACTGCTTTGTGAAGGATCCATTGAGATATATGGAATGATACCAAAATGTGGTACCACAAACGATGTTTCACCTTCCTAAAGTATATTTTTCTGTTTCTTTTTTAGTAACCCAAGTTACTATGAAATTGCTTTATGCATGTGCCTTACTCGGGATATCTTGGCTAAAAACTGTACTTTTATTTTTAGTTACAGTTAGCTTCTACCCACATTTCTTGTGGAAAGCAATATAAAGAAACAAAAAGCAAAAAATTCCCCATGGTCGTGTAGAGAATCAATGTTTACCTCTAACTTTCTCAAATGGTGTAGTTTATTCACTGACCAGGGGAGAGGCCTTTCTTATTTATTTGCATTTTCATTGTCAGTCCCATGCACCCATGTCCAAAGTACTAAACCTCTCCTTTGAAACTTTTTATGGAATGATTACTACTAATTCTTTAGCCAGCTGTGGCAGAATCTGTAAATCTACCTTGGGAAACAACGGGTATATTTTATTTCTGCTGGTTGTTTCATAGGCAATCTGGTTTGGATTTGACTACAAGTCCTGCTGAGGGGTATTCTTTGTGTGAGATCACTAGCTGAGGTTAAACTTTCAGTGAAAAAATATGACCCACTTGTATCCATTCTTCTTTTTCAAAAGATTTATGGAAACACAGCTGTGTGTAAATATTTTGTACTAGGGACAGGATTCCCCCCCCCCAACCTGGAACACCCCCACTACAGGTTTATGTGTTTACTCCTTGACAATGGAGGTTTGCCTTCGGCTGTCCTTTTCACCCATAAGTATATCTCAGAAGAATGTACGGGGCCTCTTATGTCAAAGGTGACCTTGTGGAAAACATATATGATCTCTGCCTTTTAACTAAGATGTCTCTTAGTTTTGAATCCAAAGGGTAATAGGTCACGCAACCTTATCCTAATCTGACGCTCATCTGAGAAGAAAAGAGGAAGGAATCTGTGACGTATATAAATCCCAGTGCACTCTTTCAGCAATGTTTTTGTCCTCTTTTGGGAGGAAAGTTTTTTCTTGACACTATTCAGAGCCTGAAAATGATGAAGAATGATGAAGAACACTGGCAGTTTTGTGTAGAATAGTCAAAACAAATCAGGGAATTATTTACCATTATTGCTGTCCTTATGCAAACCTTCTGCTCTTTTCCTGCACTCATTAATAGTCCTAACCCCAAATTATTTTAATACAAGTGAAAAGGAACTTATGTAAAAATAGTCTTTAGTTGTATGTAGATCTGGATACTTTTACATGAGAGACTCTCTAAAATGAGATGTGAAACATGACCATGTTTCATGAATATCAGCAGTGTGCTGTACTGCACACTTGTTTACTGCTCTAACTTTGGCAAACCACAAGGCCAATTTTTCTTGTAGTGCATATACAGTGTAGTGAGATGTCTTAACAATAGATTACAGTGGTGACAGTGGAAATACAGTGCATTGTAATTTTGTGTGTGTGTGTGTGTGTGTGTGTGTGTGTGTGTGTGTGTGCGTGTGTGTGCGTGTGTGTGTCTGCATGTGGAAGGATAGCACTTCTGATATGGCATCTATTTTTGTCAGATAATTACAGAGCTGCTGCTGTCAAATCATCTTTCAATTTATAAGAAAAAAAAAAGCCAAACTGATAAAATGAAAAAAGTGAACCTTAGAGCGTACCAAACAACCTGGATATCGGTAAACAATCACTATCAGTGATAAATCCACGCCAAGGATAAAGAAGCTCCAGCTTAATTAAAATAATTTATTGAAGCGCTTTTCGTTTGCCTCCTAGGCAAACTTCCTCAGAAATAATTGTTGTTGAGTTAAACTTTCTTTAAATAACATGACATCACACATAAATTAGTCAATTAAAACCAATTACATTAATTGGAATGAAAAGTTTTAAAAGGGTAGTAACTCATAACTTTGTCAGTACAAATTCATTTGAAAACAATTAATAATCATATGAATCTTTACTGTGTTTGACTTAACAAATACATTTAAGCAATGACAAGTTGTTTATGTAAAAACTGTCATTAAAAATAAAACTTTATCTTTATAATTGTATCAGAGAGGCTGTATATGTACCATAAGTTTCTGTAATATATTAATACCTTGCCCCATATACGAAGGTACAAGTGATTTGTGTTTCTGTTAAAAACAAAACATTCAAAAAGCTCTCATAAATACTGCTTTTAATACCTAAAAGATGTATAGTGTGGTGACAATCTAGAGTGTGCATAGGCGCCAAGCTGACCAATTGGTGAATTTAAGTTGACCAAGGAACTAAAATAATACTACAAAGTATTAAAAAATAATAATAAATACATACATAATGTTAGTAATAAAGGTATCATCATGTTACAAATACTGTGTTGGCACCTGAGTTATCTCCTTAAACTCGACATACGTAGGACACTAGAGATAGAACAGGCTTCGTTCAACCCAGGGCTATGGTATGCTTCCAATTTAATCTGCCAGTACAATTCCCTTTCTAGCAATCTAAGTTGGGTTGGTCCACCTCTACAGTCCTGTGTGACCTGCTCAATAACTATAAATTTGAAACTGTGTGTGGGGTATTCCTGGATGTGTTTGGCCAAGGCATTAGTTTCTTTACATTTCCTTATCGCATAAGTATGTTCATATATGTATTTATTATTATTTTTTAATACTTTGTAGTATTATTTTAGTTCCTTGGTCAACTTAAATTGTCATTGTCATTAAATGTATTTGTTAAGTCAAACACAGTAAAGATTCATATGATTATTAATTGTTTTCAAATGAATTTGTACTGACAGAAAGTTATGAGTTACTACCCTTTTAAAACTTTTCATTCCAATTAATGTAATTGGTTTTAATTGACTAATTTATGTGTGATGTCATGTTATTTAAAGAAAGTTTAACTCAACAACAATTATTTCTGAGGAAGTTTGCCTAGGAGGCAAACGAAAATCGCTTCAATAAATTATTTTAATTAAGCTGGAGCTTCTTTATCCTTGGCGTGGATTTATCACTGATAGTGATTGTTTACCGATATCCAGGTTGTTTGGTACGCTCTAAGGTTCACTTTTTCCATCTTTCAATTTATAGTCAGAACAAATTTCACATGATGGTGGGGTCAGTTAAGCAGTGTATACAACATTAACTTATTTCAGAAACATGCTTCCATCTTAAATATCCATCAGCTATAATACATACTTTTTAATGTTCACTTAGCAGCTCCTAATGGAACTTGCCATCTAGCTTAATCTGTACAGCATTCTCTTCTAATTGATGCAAAACAGGCTCAGGAAGAGAGAGCAAACAAGCACAAGTCATAGGAAAAATGCAAAATACATAGACGTTGCATGGGCAGCCTGTCCACATGGACATCACTTAGTTCCAAAACACATCCCAGAATTGTCAGCATTTGAGACACAAAAAAAGTAACAGAGACAGAGAGAGAGAAAGACAGAGACAGAGTGGAGATGGAGGCAATTTTATCTTATCACAGCTGCTGAACCAGATGTATTTAAGTTGCTACGTGCAAACAGTTCAGCTCCTTGCACTGCCCCCAACTGAACATGTGCAGAGTATAAATGCTTTAAAAAATTAGCTATGTCCTGCAAACTTCAGACTGCTTCCCACAACCTTTGTTTGTATGCTATATAGTTCTTAAGAATTCACCTTCCTTTCTTCAATAAAATGTCATGACAGTATTGGCTAGTCATGGTGTTTCTTATTTAGTAGCATATATTAAGATATTTGCTGGCCATCAGTGCTGTTTGAAATAATGCCACAGCCCAGCTTTGCTGTATGGTGGGATGAAACCCTGCCTGCAACCTAGAAGGCATGAGCTTCAATAGTGGTTCAGCTGCTGGAAGAGCTGAATAAGGACAGATGAGAGTGAGCAGCCAATGCCAACTTGCCCTTCTTAGGCATGGTAGTGGTGGTTCCAGTCAGCCAATCTCTAACAAGCAGGAGAAGACTTGAAGGTACAGAAATGGCAAGGACTGGGAACTACCAAGCCTATGTTGGTAGTGCTTATTAGACTGTGAAAGCATGTTAACACACAGGGACGACATAGTAGATACAGGTGCTTACATCAGCCACCAGAGGCAAGATTAGGGCCTAACTTAGAAATGCAGTTATTTTCTGCATCACTTGAGGAAGAGGGCACAGAGAACCTTCATGGCTGCATGCACAGCTCTCACTCCTGTTCTGAGGATACCCAGTGATGGCAATGAATGGGACTGAGATCTGTTGGAGGAAAAGCAGATGGTTGGCAGGTACAGAGGTAATAAGCATATAGAAAACATAAATATTGTGACGTAGTAAGGAGAGGTGTGGAAACATTACGATGAACAGGAGGAGTATAAGCAGAAGAAAACAGAAGCTTGTTATCATTTTGTAGGGAAAGCTGGTAAGAAACCACCTATCAGAATTGTACATAAATTAGTAGGGGGAGCACTTCTTGCATTTCAGGAGACTTGTTAGCCATAAATGGGTAGGATAGCAACAGTTTAGAGTCAATGGTCTGCATTACTTGCATTATGAAGAGCAATAAAAAAACTAGATGCAGGTTCTCTTATACACAGGAAGACGAGATAAGATTTGATGTGAGGTACTGTTTGGTCACATGCGTATATGCAAACAATTTAATGAAATAAGTAGATTACAAGAGGGCAGCATCTCTTAAAAGAGATGTTTTACATCAGTAAGGTCTCATTTGAAGATAGAGACAGATAGCTCAGGAGAAATGTGAGGAAACATTTTTTAACAAAGAGGGTGGTAGCTACGTGCAAAAGCCATGTTGGTTAAAGTATTTGAAATTCATGACATAAATGGCAATGAGGAATGAATGGTATATAATCATGTTGGGCTGAAGATTAGCTGAGAACGGTTTGACTTTGAGATAGACTTTTTTACAGTAATGAACTGCAGAATGCATTCCATTTTAAAAAGACTGCTGCAATAGAAATTCTTTTTTTATCAAGATTCAGTGACCTTGGAGCTGGAGTTGTATGTGGTAAAGTGGGTGCTTCCTAAACAGAAGTAGATTTTGAATTCTTCTGCAGACATATGTGCTCTCTCCAGAGTAGAATTAAAAAGCTGTCCCTCTTTCTTTCTTTTGGCATCTTCCAGCTGCAGCTTAGTCACTAGGCTGAGAAGTGAGCAGACTAGATGAGTCAAGCAAGCTCTCTTGGCCATTAAAATTAGTATTGCTGCAAATACATACAGAAGAGTTGGCCTAGTTTTTTTGCAGTACAAAATATTTATCTCAAAATTTAAAAAGATAACATCTCAGCATAGAGTATTTTTATACTGAAGCTGCCAATGTAGATAATGTTGTGTTGTTCAGATTGTGCTAGAAAGGGAAAATGTATTAATCTAGGATTTGTACTCAGTATCTTAAAAACTGCAATAGCTGCAATTATGATATTTTTGAGCTGTGAAATCTTGGCCACCATGCCCATTTCAAACAGTTGAATTAACATTGTTAAAAGTTTCAGTATGTAAAGAAATACATGCATTATACTTAAAGGCATTTTGTATAATGGCACTGTCAGATAGTGTTTTGTCAGTATAGGATATGAAGTAGCAGAGACTGACTTACAAGCAGCAGAGGTAACAGTGTGAACAGAAAAGCCCAAGTTCAGCAAGTTAAGTACACAGTAGCATTTCTACTCCTTCAGACTTACTTATGTAATAATTAAGTCATAATGCAAATGCTAATGCTGATTTTATTTAAAAACTATACAAACATGAAATGCACAAAACAGACTGATCTGCTGAGAAATTACTCTGAGTCAAAAAAAGAAAGTCAAAGCCATAGCTGGCCTTAGGCATAGGCCAACTAGGCGGCCGCCTAGGGCGCCGCTGTAGCTGGGGTGCTTTTCCAGTATTTATTTGGTGTAGGTAGACCAGGATGGGGGCACTGGGTGGTGTGGGGGGGCATCGTTGAGCCCTTTTCCCTAGGGCAAGTGCACCAGTTGTCCTAAGGCCGCTCCTCATCAAAGCAGTACAAATTTACTATATAATATATGAAAACAATTAACAAGCCTTTATGACTAATGTTAGTATGTGTCTCTAATCTATGGTTATTAGTATTCTGTGATAGTCTTAAATTAGTGGCTATTTGGTCTCTACAAACTAAGTACATTACACTTTCAAACTTTTGACTTTAAGACCTTAGTACTCTTTTCCTATCCTCCTTGTCGCTGCTCTTACCTTTTCTGCTGCAGCTAGTCTGGAAGACAACCATAGTCTCTAACAATATTGTTTTTATGACAGCTCATTCTATGTGTCCCACTCTTTCTTTGATGATGTGCTGCCAGGCATTGCTTCTAAGGGCAAGATGCAAAAACGTGGACCACACCACATCATTCCAGTGCACAGTACGCAGTGTGAGTGTTGTCAAATTGCAAACTCCTGATTATTGCACAACTGAGCAGTATGTTTGTGGAAAAAGGCTGTTGCAGCACAGAAAACTGACGATATGTAATATATGTATGCAATTAAGCTACAGAGCATGAAAAACAATGTTACTGCATTTCAGAGACAGCTATACTATGTATCAACGAGGTTTGATGAAACTGTATTGCACATCTTGGGACCTCTGTGGGATGTTACGTTAACATTACAGTCATGACCCACTACTGCCACCCACACACACACAGACACACACACACACACACACACACACACACAGACACACACACACACACACACACACACACACACACACACACACACACACACACACACACACACACACACCAAATAAGAATGATATCACCTACCACCACTTCTGTTGTACCACAGCAGCCCATAAGGGCATCAAGATGAATGGGTGGGCAATATTAACATCAGTGAAGCTCAGTGGTGGCAAGCAACTTCATAAAACTCTCTATTTACATATCATTATTTGAAGAGTATTTGGCACAGATGAAATGCAAATTGAGTGTTAGCATGGAGGAAAATTTAAGATTATAAAACATTTTATGTTCCTGAACTTTGCTGCCTGTCCTTGTGTGCTAGCCTAATCCTGATGACCCACACTACCTTCTCTCTGTAATGCAATAGAATCATATGCCACTTTTTCAGTACACAGTAATCCCTCCAGCACTTTTTTGGGATTATGACATGCAGAGTGCACAGTTTAACACTGATGCACACTGTAAACCATCCTTTCCCTTGTGTGGTGCACATAATTAGAGTTCATAGTTCATAGTCCTGCCTTGCTGTGCTTAACATAAAGCATCAATGCATCAGCTCTTTGTCCACTGTTCACTGTTCACATGTAGGGTAGACTGTGTGTCTTGCTGTTAATGTTGGTCTGTTCTCCAAGTACCACTTATGCTGTGTCAATGTAGTAACAAAGTGCAGTAGTGCTCAGAGCATTAATATTATGTGTGAGCACCCCCCAAAATGCTGCATACTGATAACTAAGATAAAGTATTCTCCAAACATAGTATAACCCCCCCCAAAAAACATTAGTATGCATTCCTCTTATAGGGTGTACAGTGCCACTTTACAAGGCAACCTGGAAGAACACTCCCTGAGTACATTGATATGATACTATAGTGCTCATTTCACAATGAAATGAATTTGGCGCCGTGCTATCCAGCATGCCATTATTGTGACAATAGTGCTGACTGAGGGGTGGCTGTCAGTCATGATCTAGTTATGTAGTATGGAAGTGCCTTTGAAGCTCTACTTCACTACTGATTTTATCATCTGCTGCTTAAGAGTGTGTTCATCATGTCAGACGTTTTAAGACTTTGTCAATACAAACACCCTGGAGCAACTAGCCAGCTCCCAAACTAGAGGTACAAATATCCTAAGCCTAGTACTCATTAACATGGGGGATGCTGCTCCCTCCCATGTATTAACTATTCCCTGGGAAAAAAAATTGCTGTTCCATGTCTTCAGGATTGTCAGCTTTCACTCTTAGAAGGTTGATAAATCAGCGTTCGCTATTTTAAGGATTCACTGATTTAATATAGACCTAAAAGTTACAAGATCATGGTCTAGAAAGCAACCAAGATCTACTCTCATTAAATCGCAGACATACCAGTTAAAGAAGGAAATTTTCTCAGACATACCAATTAACAAAGGAGATTTTCTCCAAACTTTGGAAGTAGGGATCCATAATAAAAGTACAAGAGAGAAGGATTTTATGGAGCAATTAATTTTTGGGTCAAAACACACACCAGAAGGAATTAATTCATCCCATACATTAGGAAATGGGAAGAAATGAGACTCAAATTCAGACTTCTGTATTATGCTTTATTCTGAATTGTTTTACCCCCTTGGAGTTAAAATATACCAAATCTAAATAAATCCTATAAGGATCTTAAGCAAGGAAGTGAAGAAATGGAGAGTAATGAATGTGATAAAGTTATTAAAGGGCCAGAAGAAGGACAAAAGAAAGGAATGTCTGCAAGCCTCAACAGAAATTTCTCCAGTGAAACCATTCTTTGTTTCCCAAGGAAATTAGGGTGTCCAGCAAAGAGACAGATTGTGACTGTTGAAGAAGGTAGGATGGTAGCACTGAATCAATGGAGATGGCCACATTTCACACAAATCTCAAACTCCAGGTAGAAAAAGAGAAAAAGGCATACTGATGAGGATGATGATAATGATGATGAAGATGATGACGGTGATTTTCTCCAGAGATGTAGGTTCATCCAATTTATCTTAACATTTCATGGACTCCACAACACTGACATTGTACACTGATAGGGACACCATTAAAAAAAATGAGGACACGTGTTGGCCCCATCTGCAGCCCTGTGGGACTTATGGAAGTACCTATCCCAGCATATACTAAGGTATGTGAGGGTTTGCTTACATTAGTTTTTCCTTTTTAATTTAACCAAGTCTTTTGGGTTTCTAATACCAAAATGGGAATGGACCCCATTCCCAAGTCTAAGTATGATTAAAGTTGATGAAATTAGTATAGTTTCAATCTTTGATGTTAGCCAGAAATGCTCTTAGTAGCACCCGTAATGTGGCCAGTAATGACTTCTTCTGCAATTCCTATGGAGATGCATGTATCAGTAACATATCTAAGTATGACTGCAAATTCTTTTTTTATAAAACACATTGCTCCTACTACTATTGGAACTGTCTGGATATCCTTCCACATTGCCCTCATTTCTGCCTGCAAATCCCGGTATTTTATAACTTTGTGTCTCTCTGTACCTAACACACTGTAGTCATTGGGTGTAGCAATTTCAATGACCAATGCTACTTTTGTCTTCTTTTCAAAGACTACTATATATCTGGTTTTCTTGCGTCTGTTTTTTTGAACTGTTGGTAATGGGTGATTCCATGTGATATAAACCATCATTTTTTATAATGCTTTGTGGCTCATGTTTCCAGCATTTTTCAGCTACTTCAATATTATAATGTTTGCACAATACCCAATGCGACAGTCTTGCCACATTATTATGCCTTTCAATATACTGTCCTTCTGCCATTAGTATATCACAACCAGCATCAAGATGTGCGACTGTTTCCAATTCTATTTTTACAGAATCTACATTTGTCTGTTTCTCCCACATGTTCAATGGACATTGTAAACCAACATGTACAAACATACTCCACTATCTTGGACCGCCACTATTAACCTTTCATCTTTTGGTTTAAATTCACCTCTCCTTAACTATTCCTGCATTTGATCCTGGTCAACATGAAGTTGTTCCAAGAGCTTTCTATACTTGCAACTATATTTATGCATTTCCCACATTTCTTGCCATCTCATCTGATCCTTCACCTTATATTCTTTCTTGTGTTTTTTGGCACGTTCATCTGCTGCTAGCTTTTTATCTACTTCTGGTTTGATTTCACTTATTCTCCTCATGTTTCAAAACTTTCACTACATTTGGGTCTTGTGAGGTCAGCAGATATGCATGCAGTCCCACAATTGATCTATACATGTAAGCAGTTTCGAGGAGGCCCATATCTGCTGCAGAACGGGGAATATATAGTTTTGATATGTACTAATTTTTATAAATCAATTGATTAGCATGAAGTATCTTTGTTTTCCTGTCCAACCTATCCAACTCCTTTT
>NC_056743.1:1065855998-1065885998 GCF_019279795.1 Protopterus annectens
AAATTCTCAGGGAGGGGCTTAACATTATGATTGATGGATGTCGGATGTTATTTAACTGCAGTCTTCTTTGTATTTACTTGGTTCTGATGAAATCCTGTTTGTTATTTGTGATGAAAGTGCTTAACCATGAATTATTGTTTTCAATGGATATGTTTTGTTTTTAATCTGAATCATTATATTTTGGTTTTATCACCACTTTATAGTTGTATGGTGCATGGTGTATGTCTTTTCGCCTTCTTGGATTTTTTTAATGGTTAGTTCCTGCAGCGTCCTTGGTTGCAGCCACTGTTGGACCAATCTCAAAGGAAAGGTGGTAACCATGTCTCCAGCAGTCACCATTACCAGCTGCCTATGTGGATCTCTGTCTATAAGACATTTTACTATTGGAAGCCAGCACACATCTCTAATTGATATTGTTCCTGTTAGCCTGTCCTTTCCAAGATTTTCTGGGTAGACTGGGTATCCATAGACACAGACCCTGAAGGAGTGTTACATTTTAAAGGAGATGTTACATGCCAGAGGCTGTCCTTTGTAATTATTGGATGAAATGATAGAGTACATCTGTGGCAACAGAACAACCAGATTTGCCCATGACTTAAACCTCGGGTTCAGTGGTAAATAGATTTCTTAAATCAATGATTCTATACTATTCCAATCAATCTGGTAAGGTATGGTCAGTCATGGACAAGAAATGGAGCTCACTGATAGATATCTGGCGAACTGGCCAAGTTGGGTATTCAGCCCTGGTTTGTTTCTAAGTCCTCTTTTAGCATAGGTGCACAATTTAACACCTTTATTAAATTATCACTTAAGAGACAGGCATAAATACATTAATAGACAAGAAAACAAATCATATTAACATTCTTTACATTTATATACATTATACATGTTTTCTATCTTTGTGACTATCATCAGTCCAACATTATGTAAAATGCTTAATTCCTGCCTACCCTTAATCATCATTCTTCCTCCTGAACAATATTCTGCATGTATTATTCCCAAAATGTCCAGTTATTTCTATGTAATTGGCTCCTTCCCCTTTCCAAAGATCCCACCCCCAGTTCTTCTCTCTCTTTTGGAATATACAATAGTTCAAATAAAGTTGGTTTCAACTTTGATTTCCATTTTCTAGTAATTACTGTTTTTGGCAGCCAAAATAATTGAACTTAACATGGTTTTATTAGGTCTAGGTAACTCAGATCCTGTGGCCCAGCTCAAAAGAATAATTTCTCTAGTTACATCCATTTTCTCACGTATTATTTCTAACAGAGTACTCTATAGGGAATTTTTAAACTCTGCCAACTCATTACACTTATAAAACATATGTTCCCAGTTACCTCTTTCTGCCTTAACACACCTACAACATTTTCTATCCACCTCAGAAAAATTCTTTGAAATTTTCTATGGGTATAAAATACCTATGCAAACACTTCCAAGCAAAAATCCCAAACCTTCTGGACTTAGTTGCATACTTAGGAGCCACGTCCTCACATTGTTCCCTTGTCATAATAATATATAACCCTTATGTACTTTAAATAAAATTTATAATGATGTGGTACATCTTATTTAACCAAATTATTAAGTAGATTATTAAGTCTGTGATTTTATCCAAGACAATATACTACATGGCTGGAAATATATCAACCTTAGTTCATTTGGCAATCAAAAAAAATATATAAATATATACATATACATTTTGCATGTAAAAATCAATTTCTGTTTTCATAACCTATTGTTAATAAAGATAAAGGATTTTTGTTTTACTTTAGAAAGCTACTAAGTAGGGCGGGACCAGCTCGAATGTCACACTGATGGGAGAAAGGATGTGAATTTAACATGTGTACCAATAATACTTTTTTTTACAGCACAATAAACCACTCCCATGCCTGATAAAAAGTATATATATATTTAGAAAGCTTGTGAGGAAATTATTACTCTATTTTTGTTTTACTTGGATTGCTTGTCTGTGTACTTAATAAAGTATTTTCGACTGGAAACAGACTGCCTGCTTTGCTTGGACTACTTTCGAATACTTAGTAATGCTGTACAATTATATATTTTCTATTATTACTTTTTGTTTTGTTTTGTTTTGACTTAAGACAAGTTTACGTTCGCTACTTCTACTACTATTGTCTGATCTGATTAATATACAGTGATTAACTAGAAATATATGGACTGAAAATCTTCCACAGAGAAGTTTCTTACATTGTTTTGTTTTTGGACCCACTACACTTCAGTGTGTTGTTTTGGGACTTCGGGGATACCACAGAGATTACTTGTTTTCTATATACCATAAATCTGACAGCTTTAAGTTTTACAGTGGCTAACGAGTACTGACTACTTATAGGTATTGATACACTGCATACCTGGGGCATCTCCAGTGTATATCCCCTGGGGTCTGTCCACCTCTGACCCAATATCCAGCGCTGCTCTGTGTGTCTCTATAGAGGATTTACCCCTTTGAAATCAGAGTCCAGGAACTCCTCTGGTTTTGTGAGAAGTGGCATACTCAGTGGTCCCCAACTTGTTGGCCTACACTCCCATGTCACACATTCTGTTTTCGGGTCGCACTCCAGATCATATAATTTGCCCTGTAGCACACCAGTTCAGAAAACTGGTCCTGCCCACCAATCATATTAACATTGGTGACAATCTCAGGCTGGGCACAGTCACTGAAAGACTGTTTGACGGCATGTATGTGAAATAGCCATCATCCATGTAGATGGAGGGCCTAGAATACTACCTTATTTTCTGCATTACAGAATTTTTGCTTATGTGTAGCTTTTGATGTCCCAGCAGATGTATTATTTTTTTTCTGCTTGCCCTGTTTCTTAGGCATTGCTCTGTTGGTATGGAAAACAGTGAATTAACAGACTTGCTGCTGAAAGTCCTTTATAAATCCTAACTCCTCTATTATCTTCATTGGTCATATAGCATGCATTTTTCATGTCTGACAGTTACATATCAGTGTCAACAATCTTTAAATAATGTCTCGCATCTAGGTTTATTGAGCACATGTCTCACATGTTAGGCATCCAAGTTTACTGAGCACATGTCCTACATAAAACAAATACAGAATTGAAACTGAGTAATGACACATGACTGTTACTGTCAATGTTATAAATATTTTGTCTAATGACATATGCAATGCATGCAATACAAAATTGTATTGAACAATACACTGTGAGCTGTAGGGATTTCTCAAATACTGCTTAACAATTCTGTAGCCTGGAGGAAGAATTCCAAGATGGCTACAAACTGATCAAAAGCTTAGTTTCAGCTTTCACAGTGTGAAAACAGATACAGAAAAAGGAATGCCACTGAAACTGTTATCTGGGTAAAATTCATTTACTGGCTAGGAAGTACACTGCATGGATGCCAGCAAAAAATACATTTTTAGAATCTGAAAAAAAATCAACCAGAAATGTTAAGGGTTAAGAAAAAACTCTGGCTGGGAGGGATCCTGCAGGTGTTCAAATAAAAGCAGTTCAAGCTTCAGCTTTGGTTCAAGAGATGGTGGCTTCTATTAGTTTAGAGGAATAAAATAAATCCAATGTGTGCCAAGGTGATTAAAATAAATGAAGGAATATATCAACCTAAATAGAAATAAGGCTGGAAAAATATAAGACGCTCTAACTATCTATTTAGACAATCTATAAAAGTACAAAAATCAAATACTGAAATGCAGAAAAGGCTGGCGGAGTCTGAAATTTCTCAAGCAGTGCTATTTTGAAAAATAGTAGAGTTACAAGACAGGGTGTGCAGAGAAAATCTGAGACTGTATTAATTTTATGAATGGACAAATAAGCAACTGGACTGGTGTTCCAAAGCAGGATTTGTTAATTGAAAGGGATCAAATGTATACGCCAAACCTGGTCATGTGAAAGCAGTCAAGATTTATATTAGTAATGTTACAACCAAATCAGCAGAAAACGTTGATCCCAACAAAACTATGGCAGAAGGAAAAAGTATTAAAAATTGGAGACAGGAGAGTGTTTGTGGAAAATGATTATTCATTGTGCACCAGGCAGAAGAAAAGCAAATTTATCCCAGGAATTGGGGAATGTCGAGAGGCAGGTGTGAGATTCAAGTTGCTGTATCCAGCTCTCTTCAGAGCATTTTTTCCTTGAGGATCAAAGACACTTTTGAAGCCAAACAGGTTAAGGAATCAACAAAAATGTTGATCTAACAAAAGGTGAGCCAGCAAGCAGAAGGGGTTTCTGTTTTTCATACTTCTGATAGCAAAGCTACTAGAGAGACTTTGCTAGTAAAATCTTTTCTAATGTTCCAAAGCAAATGTTTGATAGATAAAAGCATATGAATTGACTAGAAGAACAGCAGTACCTTGCACTTGAACCAGAGTTTAGTGTTGGGAGATGTAAGGTTAGCAACACTGAAATTAATGATGAAATGTGAGTTTATAAAACTTCAATCATAGTTGTAAAATATTGTTTTATAACAAAAGTGGCCGAGAAAAGACTGGACTTTTGTTGACCTTACTAAACTTGTGGGTGGACTATAAAGCTTATACACCAAATTATGTCTGCTATATTACATAACTTGTCTCAAAATAACATGGATTTTGCCTTTCCTTACTGCATTCATATAGCAAAGTATAAAAATGCTCACATTGTAAAATCTACATAAACTTACTACCCTTTTAGCATGTATATATTGTCAAACTTGTACATTGATTTACTACCATTCTAGCATGTATCTATTGTGAAACCTACTGTATAATTTGTGAAACGTACTGTATTTATGCTCATTGATGTAGTCTCTCATATTGTCTCTTTGTTAATAATTATTTGTTCTACTGTGCAGCTTTTCACCCAGGGCCTCTGCTGAAAAAGGGATTTGCTTGGTCGGACATTCACAGTCAACAAATGTCAAATAAATAAAAAGTAAATAATGTCTTTAATGTTTAGAAGGACAATAAAGGGGAAAATGCATTGTAAGTAATACAATTTTTGTTCTTATAAGTATTTGTATAAAACGTATCATGATATAAATTACATGTTATATTCTAAAGCAGTTTGATGTAGTGTACAGTCAGGGTATTTTAAATGTGGCAAACATTTTTTTCAGTTACTGTTGCATATTTTAAAGATATTAAAGTAAACAAGTACTTTTTTAGTTGTAAGACATATATGTTTTACAGTACAGGAGGAGAAAAAAGGTTGAACACAAGCAAGTTTAAGTTAATATAATACTGTGATCTTGGGCTGTTATGGTGGGGATGCAGTGTAAAAGTGTATTGATTATATTATATGTAGAACTAAGATGATAATTTCTATTGTTTTTACAATGCTAGGTGTCTAGATTAATGTCCTTGGCTTAAGCTATAAACAAGTTTTTGTTAGCAAATAGGCTTGAAAAAACAAGACAAACCGATGAAAGCCACGGGAAATGCTAAGCAAAGACAATATTTTTTATTAGCAAATGTTATCAGTGAAAGACAAGACATTTGTAGCTGAAGGTAGTTAGCCAGGGGAATTCTGCACATTCTGTTCTGAGTGACATTTACAAAGATTCCTTCATACATCTGCAAGTTGTTAGCTGTTTTTTCCTCTTTGCTGAATATGTTTACATTGAGAAAAGCTGTCTGCAGGTACAAACAATTAATATTGAAAGTTCTGAACACTCTTAGCTGAGAGAAGTGCAAAATGTAAACGTACAATGACAATAGTTGAGTTAAAAATAAAGTCTGAAATTATGAGAAGTGAATAAGAGATAGTAACCTCCTCTGCACTCTTAATACTGTAATGCATTTAATAGAACAATGTAAAATTTTCTTTTATTTAAAGATAGCCAGTGCACTTTTACTAAGGCTAAAATTAATGTTTTCTGAAAGCATGCATGCTGTTTCTCACATATGGGAGGGGAATAGAGATAAGAAAGAACAGACAGCAATCACTGTAAGTGGGAACATAGACTGTAACATGTACTTTAAAGTGGGCCAGCTTAATTTTATATTAGGTTATGCTTATGGGCCCAACTGTTGATTTGGAGAAATTGCTCCTAGCTGGAAGGTTAACTTTCATTTGTTAAAACTATATATAGCTTTATGAGATTGGTCTAAGTTACTAGGGGATGTAGTGCTCTGAAAATGTATTTTTTTATTTAAGTGTTTTCATCAAAACAAAATGTTTTGAGAAATGTGACATAGTTTCAAATGGAAATGTGAAGGATAACATTAGTGTGTGCATGTTAGACAAAATTTAAAAATACACATTCAAAAATGTTATAAATAATAAGAACAAACAATAGCTTTTTATGATAGTGGCTATCCATAGTATTTTAAAATGTGAATGGATTTGTGTTTCTTATGCTTAGTCCAACACTCTGCTTATGCTATGCTGATGAGGTCATAAGGCCGAAATATGCATATCCATGGCTAGTGGGGTTTGGCTTTATTGGCTTGATATTGTCCATTAAAATGACTTCAAATGTAAAAGTCATGGGCAATCAGAATCACCATATAGCTGAAACACCTGATGTTCATAAGGGTCATTTGCATATATCCCATGTGCCTCTGTTACAGGAGGTTTGGGAGGTCACTCATTGGAAGTTCTAGCTTGGCTGGAGTTTTCATTTAGTTTTTTTCTGATTGTTTTTTCAGTATGACCTTCTAACTCTTTGTTTTAATTTGTTATTTGGGATATTTTGCAGTCACCCTAATGATAATGGACATCAGCTGGGTATAACAACCCTGTGTTTCTTATGCTTAGTCCAACACTCTGCTTATGCTATGCTGATGAGGTCATAACAAGCCCGAAATATGCATATCCATGGCTAGTGGGGTTTGGCTTTATTGGCCTGGTATTGTCCATTAAAACAACTTCAAATGTAAAAGTCATGGGCAATCAGAATCACCATATAGTTGAAACACCTGATGTTCATAAGGGTCATTTGCATATATCTCATGTGCCTCTGTTACAGGAGGTTTGTGAGGTCACTCATTGGAAGTTCTAGCTTGGCTGGAGTTTTCATTTAGTTTTTTCTGAAGTTAGGAAAGAAGAAATTTATAACACTCAAAAAGATTTTAATTATCAGTATTTTAAAAGGAATGGAAGCACCAACATCTTGGAAGAAAACTGTGGTGGCTGTATTACCTAAAGATAGTAAAGACCAATCAGACCCAGCTTCATAAAGACCCATTCCAATTTTAAACCATGATTATAAAGTGTCTTTGTCTATACTAGCTGAAAGAATGGCAAGCGTTATGCCACAACTGGCAGGTATGGATCAGTGTGGTTTTCTGGAGGGGAAGCAAACATTCAACAACATTCAGAGAACAATGATGATCCAGACGGAAGCAGGATGTAAGAAAATACTGTTGCTGTCTGTGTGGGTCTTGATGCAGAGAAAGAATTTGATAGAGTAAGCTGGGATTTTATGAGTGGAGAAATAGAAGCATTTGCATTCCCGATAATTTTTTTTTTTTTGTGTCTTTCGGCTTATCCCGGATAGGGGTCACCACAGCGGAACTCCGGTCCACTAATGTTTGGTAGTGGATTTTTACATGCTGAGTTACCAGCCCTGATGCACAAACTTCAATGAAGGCACGCTCATTCATGCATGCCTCCACACAGAAGACGCTCTAGCTGAGAATCGAACGGGACGTCTTGCTGTGAAGCGACAACGCTACCGCAGCACCACTACCGCGGGTCTTTCCTGATAAAATAAGGTTAATTGAGAAGATATATTAAGGACCAATGTGATGATGGGAGGTATTGCCAGCTACACCCGGAGAAATAGGGCAGTGGATGTGTAACATATGCCAGCATAGCTAGCTTGAGTTTTGTAAAGCATTATATGTCATTTGCATATCAAATTGACTTGTGCAGATGCTTGTGTTGAAGATGTATTTGTAAAGTTGCTTGTGTTAAAAATGTACCAACAGTGGGTCCTGCTGGACAGAAAAGCAAACATCTGTATGTCAGACTGTATTTTAACTGTTGAAATAAATATATTGCAACAGGGGATACTGGATGAGGAAAGGTTAATCTCAGTCCAGCTAACTTTGAAAACTAGTCTGAAATTAATTTACCTGGTTAAGGCCATAAAGATTGCATCTTACAGTTCTGACTGCAGCCAAAGATGAAATGTCTGTGAAAACCAGGGTTTATATTATAACATCAAAGTAGTAAAACATTGAATGTTATAATATGGAACCCAAAACAATGAACGCTGAAAATAGTGAAGCTGCAGAACATCGAATTCTTTCCTAGGGAAAGAATTCGGTGGGCTGTTTCTGCCACTTCACTATTTTCTCCACTGTGGTGTGATGGTTACGGACAGGGATACGGTAAGTGTGTGAATGGACTGGGTTAACGTGAATGTGGGAATGGGATTGTTAGGGACCTTAGGGTTAGGGAGCGGGTAAGTTGAGTGTGTGATAGTTAAAGGCCTTAGGGTTAGGGAGCGGGTAAGGTGAGTGTGTGATAGTTAGGGACCTTAGGGTTAGGGAGCGGGTAAGGTGAGTGTACGATAGTTAGGGACCTTAGGGTTAGAGAGCAGGTAAGGTGAGTGTGTGATAGTTACGGACCTTAGGGTTAGGGTTTGGGTAAGTGGATAGATAGTAGTGTATGTACAGTTTAGCGTAGGGTTAGAAGTAGGATTTTAAGTGTATATGTGTGGATTACTTTTTTGGTGTGCTTGTGTTGTGTGTGTGTGTTTCTCGGAACAGCAAATTTTTTCCTGGGAAAAAATTTGCTGTTCTGAGCTTTCGATTATATCACATTTCAACATTCCAAGTTCAACCTTATGGTGTTCGATATTTTGGGATTTCGATTATGTGATATACACCTGAAAACCAGGACTATCAATCCTACTGTATTGCCCCTAGGGGTGAACTAATTGCTACCCTGGAAGGGTGGAAGTTTTGAAATGGTTTTATAGCTTCCAAATTATATAACACATCTCAGCAAAGCTCTGTCTGTGTTAATGGTAACAGATATGTGCTAGAGTCTGGTTCAGCTTCTAGTAAAGGGGGTAGTATGGAAACCAGAGTCAGATGACCAGATGTTTGTGATGTCATTCTGTATTCCAACACTGAAATGATGTTTAATACTAGATGAGACAGAAGTCTCAGGGCAGTCTGTTTTTGAAAATGGTGAAAGAAGGAAGACCATTCACCCACTTCATCTTGCCTTGCTTTAGTAAGTAGCCAGGGAATGCTAATTCTTTAGATCAGTCAGGAAAATATAGTGAGATTAGTTAAGTACTGTTTTCTCTAACTATGTGAATCTATTCATCTGTGTTATTTCTAATATGACCTGTGATTGAAACTCTGGTGT
This sequence comes from Protopterus annectens, assembly GCF_019279795.1. Lineage (NCBI taxonomy): Eukaryota > Metazoa > Chordata > Ceratodontiformes > Protopteridae > Protopterus > Protopterus annectens. The sequence continues at coordinate 1,065,865,301 of NC_056743.1, forward strand.
TTATTGTAAATAGATATCTGGTATTTTCATGTTCTTTTATTAGTTATTATTAACTGTATTTAAACATTTCATTGTGGCTTGTGTTTTAGAGAATATTTTAAACTTTGAGAGTACTTATATTTATTTGGTGACACTGTTGCCACTCCTGAAAGCCTTGCTGCATTGGTCAAACACTACCATTTGTATTAGTATTAATTTTATTCAGTATAATTGAGTACCCTTGTAAGAGGCGGAACTACCTTATAGTTTGGGCATAGCTGGTAAATCTGTGCCAGCCTTTCCCAGGTGTGTGTGTGTGTGTTTGTGTGTGTGAGCGTGTGTGTGTGTGTGTGTTTGTGTGTGTGAGCGTGTGTGTGTGTGTGAGCGTGTGTGTGTGTGTGTGTGTGTGTGTGTGTGTGTGTGTGTGTGTGTGTGAAAATCAAATCTCCAAGAGTGTGTGTGTCAGCTACCTGGAGCAGGGACACAAAGCAATGGTTTCACAGAGAGATAGTGGTAGAGGACTTGGTTTGGAACACTTGGATGAGGACTCAACTTTTCAGTTGTGTCAGTGGGAAGTCTTATATGGGGACCTAGACAGAGAGAGGGAAACCCAGACCCAGGACTCAGTGTGCTCCCTAAGTGCTCTTAAGGAAAATTGTGCTAAGTGCACAGAGTTGCATCTGAAAATATTGTGTGTATTTATCTTTGTTCCAAGTGAACATCTCTCACTGGTGTCAGTGGTGAGGATTCAGGCTACTTGATTACTGTCCCAGAGCAGGGATGTCACAATTGGAGTCAAAAATAAAAAGTGGTGGGAAGCTGTTAAACACTTCATTTAGACTTTTTTACTAAAGTCTGACTGAAGTCTTTAATAGTGTTAAGGAAGTGATTAACAGCTTCCCACCAATCTAGGGTTATGGTTGCTCTCTGTGTGGCAGGAGTACATATTTTACAGTACCATTGCACTTTTTTCTCTATGTTTTGAATATATGGATATTCTAACCCATACCATGCAGGTGCAACATTAGCTTAATTTATGCATTTCTATTAAAATTTCTGTGCAGTCATTCTAAATGTAACTCATATTTACACAATATGCATCTTTTGTCATGGATATTCTTCTGTTATGAAGGTAGACAGCTAAAAAACTGCCCTTTTAGATCCCTAAGTGAATCTTTTGCCTCCTCCCTCAACCTTCAGCAGGATCTGGCACCCCTGAGTTGCAGCTCTTTTCAAACCTTGATCTTTGAATGTTGAGAACAATTGCAACACCTCATAATAAAATATAATATAGCTGAAGTGCTACAGCCTCAGAGCTGGTTATATTTATTTGGGAAATGCGAGTTATAGTGTTTTACTGATATTTACTGATATTTAAGAAAGTCTAAGAATTCTGACGTTTCCGAATGTGGATGGTGTGCAATCAAGTTAAAGGATCCTGGGGTTGAAGACATCAAAAGGCATTTTCAGGGTAGTTAACTGCCAACTTCTCGACTAATCTCACCAAAAAGTCCAAGCTTTCATGGATTTTTTTTTTGTTACCCCTGCAACTAAGCACAGTGCAGCTGAGTGACTTCCAAAACCAAAAATCGAATAAAGGTGTTTTTTCAACTTGTGGTCGTAGGTTATTGGCTCAAGGAGTTGGACGTTATTTGTGGTGGTTTCCGCTCTTTTACACACCTCTCAGTGATATGTGACAGAGTATAGCTGGAGTTTTTTTAGTCGGTCAGCATAGGGCATTTACTTTAGGCCTGTGATTCTTTTGGTGAGGTGATTCTGTGGCCTTTCCAGTTGTTGCAGATGTCTTGTGAGGTACATACCAAACAGGACATTGTACTATATGATGGGTCTAATGAAGGATGAGTACAGTGGGACAATGACCTCCTTTTTTCTGGATGAAAAGCCCTTAGTGATGGGGTGTGCCACATAGAAGGATTTCCTGACTGCTGTGGCAATATGGTTATCAAAGGCAGTGGCGGCTGGTGACTTCAAATCAAAGGGGGGCTGCAGGAGACAGCTGAATGGGTGTGGTCAATGGGAAGGGATGTGGCCAACTAGAAAGGGGAGGAGCTATGCTCAAAACCACAAAAACTAACTAAATACACTGCCCTGGGTGCCAAACCATCATTATGAGAGTCCGAGACAAAATGATGTGTAGAAGAATAAAAATATTTCAGTGCATTGGCTGCATGACAGCTTACTTAATATCTAGATGGAAACAAAAAGGTTGTGAGGCATGAAAAATAAATTACTTTTAAATACATTAATGGAATGCCAGTCAAAATCAAGTATAAGAAAAACAAGCAGCACTCAACTCAAACCACTTCTTGCAGTGCAGTTCTAATTATAATTTATATTCAGCTTTATTAAAGTACCAAGTAACATGCTGAAAGTAGAAATCTCTGATGCCCCCACTTGTAAAAATATTTCTTATCCAAAAAAAGACATGCTGCCTGACAACTATCTACTTGTTTCATGGGGAAAACATGATCAAAGTAAAATATGAAAAGCAAACAAGAAATAAGCTCAAGATACATTGCTTAAAAGGATTACTGTACAGGTTATGGATCACACGATTAGCATTCTGTTTATTTACGGGTAAAGCCTGCAGAGGTGACTGGAAGTCTCCAAGTGTAATGAGCTTCTTAAAATAATGTAATCCTGTCCTTTATTACAAATACTGTCATATGCATTTCAATACCCAAGGCTTATACATTATCTAGTTAAGTATTCTCTACATGGCAACAACAGAAAGGCTTTCAATGTTGGCAATTCTTTAACAGTATGCGTATTAAAGCTTGCTTGCATCTTACGATCTCAGCCAAGCTTACCTGATGGTCATTAAAGTATTGCTACTTAAACACAGAGCAACAGGCACTTTGAGTAATAAGCATAAAGCAACAGTACAAAAAATATGACAGAAACCAGACCATTCTGCAAAAATCAAGGACAGATGAAAAGCCACTCTAGGACTTGTGTCTACCTTGGATGGGGGGGATACTCTGCACATTTACACAGCATAACTTTGCCTTGCTTCGACACATCCAGAGTCACTACATAGGGGAGTGGGGTGCAACAAGTATGTCACAATTTGAAATGTCTCTGGCTGACAGTGATGGCCCTGACACATTTCATACTTCTCAACCTCAGAGCAAGAAATCCAGGCAAAGCCATTCATAGAAGTGGGACAAAGGCCCCAAAATAAGGACAATTTTTAAATATTGCTCTTATAAACTTAGAAAGATAATATAATAGTAGGTCTTGCATAGTATGAATTTTCTGAAGGGTATGAAATTTGAAACTGAAATGTCTGTCATTATTTTCTAACTTCAGTCTTTAATGATTTGCCACTAATTTGCCATAAAACACAATTTTATGGAAATGGACCAAAAATGCGATGCAAAAATATAAAAAAGCCACACAATACAGCTGGGAACCTGTCAAAGAAGTGACACTTTTTAATATTTGTACTGCTAACTTGAGCAGCTGACAAAATAAAAGAATCTACATGCATTTCTGAAATAAAAGTAATCTATAACTCTGATTATTAGTTATTTATTAATTGTAAACCCTCCATGTTTTCTTCCAAAATTGCCATTTTGCGGCGGCATTAATAAGGGAAGAGCAACATTTTGAGCCAAAATCGTGGACAGTTGAGAGGTTTGGATATGCCTAATTCTATAAAGCAATTTATTTGCCCATACCTCTCAACCTGTTAATGCAGAAAATCTGAAGAAGGCCAAATATATTGGGGGGACATGTAAACAGTACTAAAAATTGCTCTTGTATAAACTCAGAAGTTGAGAGAATAACAGGTCTTGCTTTAGCATGCATTTTTCTGAAGGTTATGAAGTCTAAAACTCAGTGTCTGGCATTATTTAGTGACTTCATTCCTAAATGATTTGCCAGAAAACCACAAATTTTATGAGGAACAAACCAAAAATAAGAAGCAAAAATCTATTCATTCTGCAAAAATCTGGACAGTTGACAGGTATAGTTCAGCCGGTGCTGTCTTTGAGTTTGCTGACCTTCCCCCCCTCACAAAATCATGGTTGAATAGAGCCTCCCCCCTGCAGCCATTCCAATGAACCATTGCTTGGCTATTTCACCCAATTTACCATAAACACTAATGTGCATACTGCTTTACTTCTGTGATGATTTGGACTTCATTTGAAAGTTTTATTTTACATTTTACAGCGCAAACACTGATAGGTATCTGCTAAACAAAGCAATGCAGTCTCACAATGAAAACAGACTTAGCATTAAAACTTCTCTGCCCTTGAAAACTCACATTCATTGAAACTGCATTGAAACTTATATCCTCTTAGCACAAAACACCTGAACAAAGCCAATAATGGGGGAATACAGTCCCCAAACATATTCATTGAATTCAGTTCTCACTATAGCTCTCAACCTCTTAGCAAAAAACATCCGGACAAAGTCAGTAATGGGGGAATACAGCCCCCAAACATTCAGTGAATTCAGTTCTTACCAAAGCTCTCAACCTTAGCACAAAAAACCTGAATGAAGCAAATAATGGGGGAATACAGACCCAAAATAGGGACAAATTTCAAATATCCATCTTATAAACTTATAAAATTGCTAGAATACAAGCTTTTGTGTTATCATGTACTTTCTGAAGAATATGACGTCTGAAATTCAAATGCTTGTCATTTTTATTTAACATTTGTTAACCAGGAAAGTCTGACTTGGAACAAAAGCCAATTTTCAGCAGAGGCCCAGGGAGAAACACTCCAGACAGACACATGTTTTTGTAAGATGGGAGGATACCCACACAAACACAGGGAGGACATGCAGACTCCACACAGAAGGCACCTCAGCCAAGAATCAAACCAGAGAACCTGCAGCTGGTAGGCAACAATGCTACCACTGTACTAATGCACTAATGACTGCACCAATGCACTACTGACTTTGCAAGGACACATACAGAAACCACAGATTTTATGGGGAACAGAACAATCATGAGGGGAAAAATCTGCACTTTATTTACAAATGGTGGTGGGTAGGGACTTCAGGCTCTTGCTACCTGAGCCCAAGGTATAGAGTTCATGCCGGTTCTCTACCCACCACCATATAGCACTTGGGGCATTTTATACACACACACACACACACACACACACACACACACACACACACACACACACACACACACACACACACACACACACACACACACACACACACACACTCCTCTTTCATCTCAGTTCCCTACCTACATGCCTTTTGGCTCCTCCAGTCCCCATGAGTCCTGCACATGGTAACAGTTTCCCCATGAGAGCATCCACATCCACTCCCCCCATGAGAGCAGGCTCCAGCCTGTGGACGTTGCAGTCTGGACGTCTTCTGTTCTGTGTGGTCTTCGACGTCTGGGTTGCAGGGCAGAGATGGCTTATCCGGACTGCTGACAAAGCAGTCTGGAGTTCCCAATCTGTGAAAGATTTGGATAGGAATAGATGGAGTTTTGCCTTTTTAAGGTTACATATGAGATTGTTGTCAATTAGCCAAGTTTCAGTGAGGTTAAAGGAGGTGTGAGTAAGGGAAAGCAGATCAGAGGGATCGTCAGCAGTGGTGATGACAGTGGAGTTGTCTGCATACTGAATGAGGGATGACTGAGGAGTGGATGTATGGAGTTGGTAAGTAAATATGTTAAAAAGAAGGGGGCCTAGAATGGAGCCTTGTGGGACACCCATTTTATGAGGAGAAAGGGAGATAGGGCTGAGAGACATTTGACTGATTGCTGTCTGTTAGTGAGGTATCTGGAAAACAGGAAATAGTTGGGAAGAGGTTTAGTTGATTTAGTTTAGAAAGGGGGATGGAGTCGGAGACAGTGTCAAAGGCTTTGGAGAGGTCTAGGAAGAGGCAGGGCACTAATTTATTATTGTCTCTGGCTAGAGAGATGGCATTTGTAAAGCAGATGAGAGTGATAGTGGTGCTGTGGTGGGGTGAAAGCTGTGCTGCTTAGGGGTGATGAGGTTTTCTAGTATGAGATAAGACAGGATTTGTTTATGGACACAGTGCTCGAGAATTCTGAAGAGTGGAGAGAGTCTGACAATTGGATGATAATTAGGGAGTTCTATAGAGTTCCCAGCTTTGTGGATAGATATGGTGTGGAATTTCTTCCTAAGAGCTGGGAGAGTGGATTCACGGATTGAGCTGTTAATCAGGATGGATACCGGGTATGTTATGGAGGTGGCAGCTGTCTTTAGGAGGATGGATACCGGGTATGTTATGGAGGTGGCAGCTGTCTTTAGGAAGAGTGAAGTTAGGTTGTCAGCTGGTGGGGAATATGGTTTAAGTTTGTAAAGAAGTCTTGTAGTCCTTGTCTTAATGGCTGGGCAACTAGGCTCCTTCATAACACCAAGGAATAATATATTTATTACATTTGCTGACCTGGATTATCTACCTGGAAAGATCTTCAGGCTAAGTAGGGATATGGGAAAAATATTTTATATAGCTTGCTGCATGCAGCAGTTAAGCAGAGCAGTGCAATATGGTGAGGAATACTTATAAGGGAAATTGCCATAGATAAAAGATTTTTTGAATAATCCATGTTCATTTACATTAAAGCTATCTTAATGCAAGACATATAGAGAAATTAATGATGTTACAGTATAAATCTGGCAGTTTAGACAATAGTTTAGACAATGGAGCAGTAAGTCTATAAACTGCTAACAAGCTTCATCCTGAGCTACAGAGTTTGGTTCTCAACACCTCTGTTTGTCTACTTTGTGCAAGTCATTAACTATCTACTGCTCCTGGGTCACCCCTCAAAGGATGCTTCACCTTAGTGGGCTTTAGTTGGCTAACAGACTGACTAATACTAAACATAAACTACAAATCTATCTGAGAACAGCACACTCTGAGCCAAAATGAAATTGGCAACACTGTGCAGAAATACTTTGCTTTTGTATTAGCTGGACATATTTGAACTTCCTTTTTTATTCATGAAGTGAGTTAGTAAATATGAACAGGCTTAATTTTGTAGAATTTCTTTCATTGAAAAACAGCATTGAAAGTTTTATTACCAGATTCTCCCATCATTCACCCCACTGTCTAATACGCTAAAATGTCAAATGGCTTCAAATCAAACAGGCAGCACACTTCTTACTTGGTTCAGTGGAACATTTTTACCTCTCACAGAGAAACTCACCAACTAAAACAGCCTCATATAACATCTGAAGCTTCTCACAACGTTACTGAAACCTTAAGTAAACTTCATTGTTTCAATAATGCTTTCTCCTCACTAGACTCTAAACTCTGGGAATTAAATTTGAACTATCTAAAAAAAACCTCCCCTCTTATGTCCAGTTTAGGCCTCAGTTCAAACAATTCCTCCATTATCAGGCTAAATGCCTAAACGTCATTGCTGGCTACTCTTGTCCTACCATTCATTCTCTGTCATATTCAGAATTCCCTCTCTAGGATTTTCATTACTGCAGTCACTGGAGGTGGTAAATCGGAATCCTTATCCTTCCCTGACTGACTCACATAAGTCTACAATGGAAAACTGCTTGATTCTCACTCTTTTCCCAGCACATAAAGCCCGGGAAGAGAGCGACAACCAATCAGCAGCATTTAGGCTTAGCCCAGCAAGCACGTCATGACGTGCCTGCTGACGTCGCAGTCCGAGCCCCTTCCAATTCTATGCGGTTTGGAACCGCATAGACTTCTGGGCATCACAATGATGCCTTCATTGCTCCTCCAGGCTGCAATGAAAACAAAAAAAAAAAAAAAAAAAGGCTGTTTAAAACCGCTGTTACAGTGCGCAATGCGCATGCGCGTACTTCCGAGTCGCGGACTCGAATTAAAGTGCAAAAAAAGATATATATATATTTTTTTTACATTATTATTAAACTGCAACAATTACTGCTATTTAGCTGAGGGGGCTGCAGTCCGGCAGTCCGATGCCACGAGCCGCCCCTGATCAAAGGTGAGACCACTGTCCACCTGTGTTCTTAAATCTCTTATCACACTTTTGGTGTTTAGTGTACTGCCACCTATATGGTAATTCACGGTTACATGTTTTTTCCCAAAGGGGATAAGTATACACTTCTTGGCATTGTGCTTGAGCCCATTGCTCTGGCACCAAGCATCTGGTTCTGTAGGGTCCTTTTGTAGAATATCCACATCATTTGGGGATTCAGTAATGGCTCCCAGTTTGCAGTCATCTGTGAACCTTGTTAGCCAGATTCCCTCAGTGTTGGCCTGTACTTCAGAGAAGTAGATGCCAAACAATAGCAGTCCCAGGACTGAACCCTGAGGTACTCCACTTGTCACTTGTCTGGAGCTGGATTTGGAGTTAGCTACTTTTACAGTCTGGGTTCTGTCAGTAAGCCAGCTGGCAACCCATCGAGTGATGTAGGGATGTATGCCAAGTTTAGTAAATTTATCTATGATTCCAGAGTGGGGGATGGTGTTAAAGGCCTTGGTGAGGTCCATATAGGCTGTGTGGACTGGACTGTATTACACAAGTCCATGGCTCTGGAGACTGATTCAAAGAAGTCAATCAGGTTCAGGAGACACGATCAGCCCTTCATGAACCCAAACTGGGTGGGGTCTAATGTTTGAAGGTTGCCAATGTCTTTGTTTATAAATTCCATGAAAATACATTCCATGGCCTTGTTGATCAGGCTTGTAAGACTGATGGGGCAGTAGTTCCCAGTATCCAAGGTGGATCCCCCCCTTGTGCAGTAGGATAACTGTAGCTGTGTGCCACTCAGTGGGCATGAAGCCTGAGGTGAAACTATGATTAAACATGACACTTAGGTGAGGTGCCAGTTCATTTTCTAGTTCATGTAGTACAAGCCCAGGATGTCATCTGGTCCCATGGATGCTGTATTCTTAGCTTTGGAGAGTGTGGCTTTTACCTGTGTGGCCGTGATTACCTGAATTTGGCAATCTTTCTGTATTGAGATGGGCCCTTTAAGGGGTTAGAGGGTGGTAACGCTGGCCCTGAATCAATCTGCCAGGATACTGGCAATGTCTTTGAGATCATTATATTTATTGTGATTCTGTTGTAGCTCAGAGCAGATCTGAGCATTGCCATTTAGATTCTTGACATAGCTATAGAATGCCTTGTGGTTGTCTTTGGAATCTTTGTCAATTTTATTTTTGTAACTAGCTTTGGAGGATTTTATGAGGGATCCCAGCCTCTTACTGAGGCTATTAAGGGAGTTTTTTTGCATTCTGGGATTTTCCTCTTTTCTGCAGCAGTTTCTTCCTTCTGTTGTATAGTTTGTTTATGACAGGGGACCACCAGATTGGCATCTGTTTTTTTGGAGGAGAGCGTCTTGGTTCTATTTGAGATAGCACAATTCATGCATGAGTGGATGTGCTCATACAGTGCTTTAGTGTAGGATTCGGCAGTCTAATTTTCACTTCCCATTTGCATGGGTGTCATGAAGTTTGTCACTTCTGACTTGAGTAGCATGAAGTTGGCCTTGGAGAAGTTTTTTACGGATGTTTCCTTACTGGGGGGTGGGGGTGGGATGTGGATTTCAAAGGTGATTAGCTTATAGTCAGACCTAACCAACAAGGGGGTGACTACCAATTTGAGAAATCGATTCTCCACACTGGTAATGACCAGATCCAGGATACTGGAGCCTCTGGTGGGACTATGGATTAGCTGATCCACGGTGTTGGAATTTATGAATTCCAAGGACCGTTGGGCAAAGGTGTTGGTACATGAGTAGTTTTCCCAGTTAATGGCAGGGTAGTTGAAATCACCCAGTATTAGGGTGTTTGGCTGTATCCTAATATTTTCTAGTATGTTTAGAAAGGTGTATTGAGAATCTTGGGGCATGGTGGGGGATCTGTAGCAAGCTACAATTTGGATTGCAGTCTTACCTAGTGTTAGTTGCACCTGGAGAATTTCAGATGCATTGGGTTAGGCAACTAGCCTGGAGCTGTGAATATCTTTAGTGAATATGGAGACTCCTCCACCTTTAGTGTTTAGGTCGTGGTTTGGTGGCCGAAAAGTGTGTTAAGAGTTGTAGCCTGGTATTGCAAGGGTGCTCTCTGGTGCCTTGAACCAGGTCTCAGTTACTGCACAGATATCGATGTTCTTCATTTTTAGGAGTGCCTCAAGAGAGTGCATTTTGAGGTTTAGACTTCTAGCATTGAGTAGCATTACTTTCAGATTTTGCATACTGTTAACAGTGGTGGTTTTGTCCTTTGAGCCTTGCCTAAAAAAGGCACTATAGGGGGTGGCAAGAGCCTTAGCCAGTAACCTGAATCCCAGGGGTGACAGGTGCAGACCATCTCTGGAAAAGCATTGTGGTTTGTCAATCGTCATCCCTGGCAGACAGATAATGGATCCCCTTTGAATGACACCAAAAGCTTAGCCAATTGTTGAAGTCAATCATTTTGTCCTTATACTGTGGTATCATTCTGGGCGAATGCAGGATGCTACTCAGGGCTAGGGTCATATCTGCCTGGACCACATGATCCAAGAGCTCTTCCATGTCTCTTTTCATCTAGTGCAGGGAGGTATATATCAAGTCATTCACTCCAACATGGACAATGACAGAGTCGTATTTGTACTTGTTGTGGAGTGACTTGAGTGCATTCGTTATGTGGTGGATCCTGGCACTTGACAGGCAGCTGACTGTAATTTTCTCCTTGTTCAGCCTGGTGAGTGGGGCATCAATGTGCCTCACTATAGAGTCACGTGACTAAAGTGTTGGGTACGTTGTCTTGCCTTAAGGGCTGTTGTTGGGTGGCACACTGGTGTTGTGAGCTATGTGATACTTTGGTTGTGATTGGTGTTTGTTTGCATTTCAACTTCAGAGGTCCTTGTTGCTTGGGCAGGTTAATGTTAAGGGCCTCCGCATATGTGGGTGTGGTGTTGCTATGTGTGGGTTTTGGTAGTGAGGGTTTTGAAGGGCTATGTGTTGCTTGAGGTGTAGTGTGGGTGTTAACCTTTTCCTCTTGATTGTCTAGCACAATCTTGGCTGGAGACAGATTTGCTTCCAGTTTGGCTATGCAAGTGCATCTCTCGCAGGGTGTAGTGTTGGGTGGTAGGAGGAGAGGGTTGTCTGTGTACATAAGGCAATTGCTGCATTGCCCCAGTATGCCCAGATTTACCAGGTGGACAGGAGAAATCACCAGAAGCTGACCATTGGGCATGCCTGGTTAGGTGTTTTTTTTTTTTTTTTTTGTAAAGTACAAGAACTGTTTTCCCTTACCTTGGCAAGGTACTTTGTAATTATAGGCTGTTTAGTGCCTACAATTAATTTCTCCTTATTAACAAGGATAGTTGAGTGCCTATATCAGTTTAAGGCTTCCAAGTGCTTTCCAGCAGGTTTTAGAGCAAGTGCTAGTCACAGGGACCCCAACCAGAAAGAGTCAGGAATCAATGCACTCTGCTCCTACTCTCACCAGGATCAGTATATAAGCACAGATTCCAAGTTGTCACCTATAAAGCAGTTAATAAGCTTTCTGGTGATTAACAGTTCACCTGATTTAAATTAATATTTTGGAGCTAAACAGTTAAGTCTCATCTACATAACACAAGCAGAAGGTTATAATTCAAAATGGAAAGGTATGATGATGCTGAAGCACGTGGAAGTTCAAGGAATAAAGAGAGTGTGAGATCTTGGATGCAGATTCTTAAGAAGAATAACAACAACCATACAGAATATGAAGTAGCAGAAAGTACTCTAAGAACTAAGCCAACAGGAAAATGAAGAAAAGCAGTTTGCTGTTAGAGATGACTGCAAGTTGGAGTACAGAAAATAGGGAAGACAGGGCTGGAATTTACCGGAAAAATGGTTAGGGAACCAAAGCATTGGAAGTAAATGACTAGCAAGGGAAAGGTAATAGAGTGGAAAGAGGCCAAAAACATATTTGGACTGCAGGGTGCAGACTGCCTTACCTACCAGAGATTGATACCAAAGTACAGGGAAAGATAAAGGGATAAGGGAATCTTAAGTGAAGGACCTGGTCTGATAGCTTTTTTAGTTGAATCTGCAACAGAAGCTGCTGTTAAAAAAAGAGATAATTAGAAGGACATATAAAATATTTCATGTCAGCTATAATAATCAAACAAACAAGTTTAGAAGAGATTGGGAAAAGAAACTGGAAAAGCAGTTTACAAGAGAACAATAAGAGAACATATTTATGGCTCCCAAGTATACAACAAAGTCCAGAAGGTTTAGAATCTTTATTTGGAAGTGGTTGCATAGGTATTTTTATAGCCCAACAAGACTTTAAAGAATTTTTCTTCAGGCAGATAACAAATTTGGAGGTATGACAGGGAAGAAAGAGATATCTAGGAATGTGTTTTGGGAGCGTAATCAGATGGCAGCTTTTAAAAATTCCATAAAGAGTACTCTGTCAGAAATGTTGGATGAGCAAATGGCTGTAACTGAGAAACTGATTTGTTTGAACTGGGACACAGGATCTGAATTATCTAAACATAACAAAGTGTTATTAAGTTTAATCCTTTTGGCTGCCAAAAAAGGCAATCGCTAGAAAATGGACATCAAAATAGAAACCGAATGTATTTAAAGTAATGAATATTAATATTATAAAATAGAAAGAGGAACTGGAAGAGAAGTCTTTAGAAAAGAGAAGGAGCAAATTACATAGAAATGAATAGCAGATGATATTTACAAGGAAAGAAAATTTGTGATGTATGTTTGTCTTTTCGGCTTTTCCCAGTTAGGGGTTGCCACAGTGGAACTCTAGTCCACTAATGATTGGCAGTCGATTTTTATGGTGCAGAGTTGCCAGCCAGACACCCAACCTTCATCAAAGGCACACCCATTCACACATGTCTTTCAGAGGCCACTCAACAGCAGGGAGGACATGCAGACTCCACACAGAAGGCACTCCAGCAGAGAATCGAACAGGAGAACCTCTTGCTGTGAGGCAACAATGCTACCGCTGTACCACCACAGCTTGTATGCAAATAGAAAATTTGTAAACAGGGTTTGTTTTCTTTTCTGTTAATGTATGTTTGCCTATGTCTTAAGTGTTAATTTAAGAATACGTTTTAAAAAAGAATATTCTGGCCTCACTGCCTTCCCTATCAAGGATGGATAACAGAATATAGGCAAACAGAAAGGGTAATGCTAATTGAAAGACTAGATCTGCTTGAGTTTTTAGCTGAGTGTAGGAAAGAAGCTGCTGTTAAAACATGATTATTAATTGGGCTTATATACCACTGCATGATAAGAATTAAACATCCATATGGCTCCCCCTAGAATGCAAAATAAAAATCAGAAAGTTTAGGATTTTTGCATGATGTGCTTGCATAGGTTTTTTTATACCATAAGCAAAATTCATAGAATATTTTTTTGCAGGTAGACAGTAATTGCTAGAGGTATGGTAGGAAATAGAGAGGTAATTGGAAATATGTTTTTGGGAATGTAATGTGTTGGCAGATTTTGTCAGACAGTTTGGTGGAGCAAAGTGATTGTAACTAAGGAAATCAATATTTTGAGTCAGGATATAGGATCTGAATTGACTACATAAAAGTTCAAAGTTATTGACTGCCGAAAATGAACTTTCTAGAAAATGGAAATAAATATCTAAGCCAACTGTAACCGAAATACTTTATATTATAAATGAGATATAAGAACAGACTGTGGGATTTTAGAAAAGGGAAGAAGCAAATTAAATAGAAATAAATGGAATTTGCGGAAAATATGTGCAAAATAATGTTCAGGAGGAGGAATGAAATTTAAGGGAAGGCTGAACTTGAGCAATTTATATAACATTGAAGTGAAAGACAACTGTTAAAAAAGCAAACATATAATGTAGGATACTACTAAAAATGTTTGCAAATTTTTTCTCTAACTGCATGTAAATCCATGTGAATGTAATAAAAGGAGTTAAAAAAGAAAAATAAAAAGATGGTAGATAAGACTTCATGTTTTGCCAGGGATGACTTACTTCTCATACTAGGGCTTCCAGATAAGGGCTAAAGCTTTTGCCGCCCCATAGTGTCTTGGTTAGGCAGATTCCTCCAACTGGGCATTCCTACAAAGTAAACTTAAACTCTAATTTGGACATCATCATGGTGGACCACTCTCTGCTAGGAGCCAAAATAGAAAGATGTCTGAACTTGAGGCCTTCTTGTAACTTGAACGCATTCATATTTATGCAGTTACTGAGAAAGTTTTGCTGCAGTAAGAGCACTCCCTCTATACCAGATTTTAACATCTATCATGCCTCTAGGCCCTGGGGTAACTTGAGGGAGTATCTGTATTTGTCAAAAAGGCTTCTAGAATCCAACCCTTTCCAAAAAGCCATACATGAAGCCAAGGCCCTGGTAGAGTGAGCCTTGATTTTGCCTGGAATAGTTTTGTTGTGGTGAGAAGTATGAGACAACCATTTGGAAATAGTCTGTTTAAACACAGGCTGTCCCTTTTTTTTAACTTCACAAGACATGAACAACTGATCCAAAGACCTAAAAGATTTCATTCTGTTAGGATAGTACCTGAGTTATCTTTGGACAGAAAACGGGGAAATGGATGATTTGCCTTAAAGTAAACTCAGATACCACTTAGGAATAAAAGAAGGATTGGTTCTCAAAGAGATTCTGTTTCTATGTAAAATTGGATAAGGTTGACTCACCAAAAGAGCTTGCAATTCATATACTGTTCCTGCAGAGGTCAGAGCACTCAGTAAAACTATTTTCTATGTAAAGAACCTCAAGTCAGCTGGATGAGATGATTCAAATAGAGCAAGTGTTAACTTCTCTAACACAAAATTAAGATTCCAAGGAAGAACCATACCTCAAAAAAATTACAACGTGACTACAACGATTTTCAAACTGGGCAAATCTTTGTTTGACCGAGAAGCAACACATCACAGGCTTATCAGCAGAACCCTACACCTTTAGCGCATCCTCCAGATGACGTCACTCGTTCAGTCCCTAACACCGTTAGTTCCACATTGCCCTCTTCTACTGCAACAGAAATAACTATGCCTAATATAATGGACAATGGTGTTTCTAAGTCTACTGTGATCTCCGACACACCGCCTCCTAATCAGCTGGCATTGCTCAATACACCAAATGACGCTTTACTAGGTGCAAGACCCAAGACAGCCAATGACTCTAATCGTTTTTTACCCTACCCGGTGAAAC
Source organism: Protopterus annectens (assembly GCF_019279795.1). Taxonomy (NCBI): domain Eukaryota; kingdom Metazoa; phylum Chordata; order Ceratodontiformes; family Protopteridae; genus Protopterus; species Protopterus annectens. The sequence continues at coordinate 1,065,880,398 of NC_056743.1, forward strand.
AGCAATTTCACGGCAGAGGCCGTTCGCACAGCAGAGGACCGAGGAAGCGGAAATTCTCCGGGGAGAGGTACGGAACCTCAAGAAAACAGAGAATGTGACTGATTTATTTATTAATTTGTCTTCTTATCACATGGATTTGTCTGATATGAGTCTAATTAACAGAGGTTTGAGTTTTATCCCTGCACAATGTAGTAGTTTAACTGATACTTTATGTGATTTGCGACTCTTTTGTAGGAATGTTGCTCTGAAACTGTTTTTTAAAAGTTCTACTGTTACACAAAGTGATAACTTTAAGGAAAGTGATCCTATGTCTTTAAAATGTAAGAGCAACTTTTCACCTGTACTACCCTTTAGTATAGAATGCTTTTTAAAAGCTTGTGAAAAAGATTTCTACTTTTTATTCTCTAGTCATACTAAGAGAATAGCTTATGTGAATCTAACATCTGATGAAGTTAAATCTTTAACTAAACTGAAAAGGTTAAATGATTTAACTTTTAAACCTGCAGACAAAGGTGGAGGAATAATCATTTTGAATACTTCTGATTATACCTCTCTTATGTCCGATATGTTATCAGATTCAGCTACTTATAAGATTATTTCCTTGAATGAAGTACATAAAATCATCACAGTTGTACATGAAACATTGCATGATTTACTCATGTGCAGGCAAATTTCTCCTGAATTATATGAATATCTGTACATAGAGTTTCCGACTATTCCAGTGATAAAAGGGTTACCAAAAATTCATAAAAATGTAACCCCTATACCTTTACGTCCCATAGTGTCAGGAAGTAATTGGGTAACTGCAACTGTATCCACACTTATTGAGCGACTCCTTAGACCTGTAGTCAATGCTGTTCCTTCCATTTTAAAAGACACTTGCCAATTACTGGACAGTTTACTTGATGTTACTCTTGATGTTACAAACAATAGGTATTTTTTGGTAACTCTAGATGTAAAAAATTTATTCACTTCTATTCCCAATGACATCGGGCTGGAAGCCATTAGAGAACTACTAGCTGGTGATACCACATTCAATGGGGATAAGATAATTTTAATTTGCCAGCTATTAGATTTGGTACTGAATAATAATTTATTCATGTTTAATGACAAGACGTACTTACAGACATGGGGGGTAGCGATGGGCACCCCCTGTGCGAATACGTACACAAACTTAGTGGTCCTTAACTGGGAAAAGAAGTTTTTGTTTAATCATTCCACTTTTAAGCATGTTAAATTTTATAAACGCTTTGTGGATGATGTCCTTCTCATATGGCAAGGTACACTAACAGATTTTCAACAATTTTTGGAGTTTTTGGAATCTACTACATCTTACTTGAGATTTACAATGGAAGCCTCAAACAAGTGTGTTCATTTTCTTGATGTTACTCTAACGCTTACAAAACAGGGAACTGTTATTTCATCTTTATATAGGAAGCCTACCTGGGCTAATACTTTACTCAAATATGATAGCATGCACCCCAGGCACACGTTCCCGGGTATCATCAAAAGTCAGTTCATTAGGCTAACCAGGCTTTGTCAAACTGAACAATCTTTGACGGTAGAGGCAGAAAGACTGGAAACACTTTTCTTGAATAGAGGTTACAATAGTAACTTAATTAAAACAATTAAAGAAAGTGTCCTGAGTCCTTCAGTGATAAATACTCATGCAGTTAATCTGCATAATTCAGTTATTCCAGCAATAAATAGGAAAGCTATTACATTAAGGTCATGAAACTTTCCTATGTCATCAAGTATACAAGTGATGTGAAAAGTTTAGAACAAATAATACGCAAAAATTGGAATATACTTACAACTGATGAATCAGTAACATGTCTAGTAGGGAACTATCCTAGTTTCTTATATAAAAATTGTCCAAACCTCAAACAAATCCTTTGTAAGGACCACCCTACAGTAATTAAACATCCTAAGGAGAGTGTTGGGACAGTTCCTTGTGGAAAATGTAATAGATGTGCTTATATTTGTCCTACTCAGTCTTATATTCATCCTACTTTGAACTTTACATTCCACTTCAGATGTTTTGCCACATGTTTTACTAAAAACTTGGTATATTTGGCTACCTGTGTTAAGTGCACTGCTTTTTACATAGGTCTTACCAAGAGAAAATTATCTGATAGAATTTATGATCACCTTTATGAAATAAAAAAATCCTCAGATACTAATGCTTTAGCTTTGCATATAAAAGAACATGCAGACCATGCGTTTTGTTTTAGAGTGTTAGAAGTAATAGCACAGAATCTAAGAGGAGGTGATGACAGTAATAGTCTTGCATCAGCCGAGTTAAAATGGATTTTAAGGTTTAATGCACATAACTATCCTGGCCTGAACACTTTGGTGTCCATAAAGCCTGTTCTAAATGGTAGGAAACGTTAATAAGAGGACTCTGAATTTTCCAAAAATCTTTCTATTTCAGCTTCTTGGCCATAGTTTTGGCACATTATGTTTTAATGCAACTTATTTTACAGTCACTTCATTGCGCTTTAACCTTTCATTATTTATTTTAATATTGTCATATATATTTTTCAACAGATCTCAGTGCACTTTAATGCACTTTAATGTTCTTTAAATTCTTCCTTTTTTGGTATATATCAATATCTAATTATTTATATATTAATTAAATATTTATAAATATTTAGTTTTCTTTATATATAACTATATATATACCTTAATTAAGTATTAGCTCTTGATAATCTAGTAGATCTAGTTTTTATAGTTGATAGTTAAATTTGTAAATTATTAAATAACATTTAAATAAATAATTAATGAATATAAAGATATACCTCTAATTAATTATTTATTTAGTTATTTATTTATTCATCCATCTAATTATCCAATTGGTTATTTGTTTTTTAAAAAAAATTTTCATTGGTTATTACTAAATTATTAACCTGTAAGTATAACATATTTTATGCATATACACATATACTTTTAGATAGACATACTTTTGTATAGTTTTATATAATGGTTGTTGTACATTCATGATACTCTATTGTTTCTGTATACTTTAAAGTCAGATTTTAAAAACTTTTTAAAAAAAAACATTTTAAAGACATATAAATTCTTTACTATATGTGTCTTAGTATATTTATATTTACATTTACATGTTATACATGCCACACATATACACATTATTAATTATAGAGTTTTTAGGACTCTAGTTTATTTGTTCACCTTGGTTTACAATTTTTCCCTTCCTTTCCTTCCCACCTTTTGCCCCCCCTTTTTTACCTCCCTCTTCCAGCCCTCCTTTCCCCTTCCTCCTTTCCCCCCCTTTCCCCCTCCTCCCCCCCTGCTCCCTTACTTTCCATTCTCTGCTACCATATAATCCCTCCTCCTCCTCCTCTTTCCCCCTCCCACTTTTTCCTCCACCTTTCTTCATTTTACCCTGTTCACTTGTTTCTTTAGTTCTTTATTATAATAGAATTTATTCTCTATAGCGTTATGTTTTACTAAGCAGTGTCTTGGTTTATGATTAGCAAAAATTTATATATATACCTAGAGTATCTATTTGTCATTTAGTAAGCAAAAAATTTATTAAAGTGACATAAGCATTGATCTTTGATTTTCTTGAAGAAAGATCCTTATGCGTGACTCTAGAATGTTATGCTTTGAGTTTACGCTAACTGAGAATGTTCCTAATGTATTTTTGTGCTTTACTGAAGTTTGCTCTATTAGACATAAACATGTTTTTTTAGAACACACTTACACATCTATTTATCGTTTGAGAGATGTTGTACTCTTTTTATTTGGTTTTGAACCTTACGTTGAAGTTTAAATTATGTTCAAAATTTTCTTAACTCCATTAAATATATGTAAGGAGTTGTTTTTATACATATCCTGTGGCCTAATGAATTTAGTTAAAAGTTTTTATCTATCTTCTTCTATTTATTTGTTTATTCATTTTCATACATTATATATATGTCTTATATTTTCAAGCATTATATCTTTAAATGTTTAATGAATTTATTAATTAGTCAATTAAGTCAATGTTTTGGTTAATTGTTTTGGTTTTTAAAGTTAGTTTGCGGGTGTAATCATTATCTGAAGAAGCGTGGTTGTATCCACGCGAAAGCGCTTATCATCCCACTCGTTAAATAAAAGGTTTTATTTTATTTCATCCTCTACATGCTCTACTGGATTATTTACTTATTTGGTTGGTAAACTTGCTACTTGTTGCTTCGTGGAGAGACCAGTTTCTGGTTTTACACAAGAAGAACCATACCTCTCAAGTGTACCTTATTACGAGGACCATACCTCATCTGGGGTCTTAAAAGTTCATGGTTCTCGAAATTCCATGTTTAAAGGCTCTGTCACACAATCAGTGTTAGGAATTTTTTGACTAATATTCATGATAATTAGAAAAGAATCACAATTCGTTAAAAGATGTTTTATATAAGTAAAACCAATATAATTTAAACATCTTATGACCTTCCTAGTTGAAGTTATTAATAAGCTGTTAATATGCGTTCCACATTTTTCCCATTTGTTCCACATTATAAGAGCTAGCATTCCTCATTTCAGAAATAGAAGGTTGAGAGCTATGGGAGGAACCACCAGTCGTCTCGGAGGTCTCTTATGCACACCCCATTCAAAAATATTTTACATAAGAATGCATTGAAAGAGGGGAATACATGGACAGATGTGCTGAAATTTATGACAAATTAATTCAATGGAGGAGTAAGATAGGATAGTAAGTCACACAAATATTGTAAAACCAGAGAAGCACTAGCCCTGAAAGAGTGCTGGATGTATTGTTGGCACCATCTAGAAAATATTTTTTCTTTGCTAATATATGATATTCTATTAGCAGGCTTTCCTTGTCTCCATTAATATGTGCTCAGTAAACAGGTACCTGAAGGAAATTAAGACCCTATCATTCAGGTACTCAGTTCAATTTGGTTGCTATTGATGTGTATTAAACATTCCCCTTTCTTCTGTAAGTAGATCCATTCTGAGAGGAAGTTTGTAGTAATTGCTTCTAGCCATTTCCAAAAGAAGGGAGAACCACTGTTGCCTGGGCAAGGAGGGAGTCACCACAATTATCTTGTGGGATTACTTCTGAATCTTCAGAAGTACCCTGGATATCATGGAAAAGGTCAAAAACATACAGTAACATTCCTGTTCAAGGAAAGGAAAGGGTATCTGTCTTCCAGGCATTCTTGTATGCAGTCCTGGAGCAGAATTTTGCCAGCTGAATGTTCAGAGAAGAAGCAAAGAGGTCTGTTTGATGAACTCCCTACAAATGGATCAAATCTTGGAAGACCCCTGACCTAGTTTCCATTTGTGAGGGTCTGCCTTTGTCTTGCTCAGCATGTCTGCCCCACAGTTTTGCTCTGATGGAATATAGAATATTTGTAGAGTGAGACTGTGCTGTAAAACTATATCCGAAGCTAACATGGCTAGTTTGCACAGGGTCAAGACCTAATTCTACCTTGCATGTTGATGCACCATATGACTATGGTATTGTCTGTTATAATTTGAAGAGATCCAAGGGACAAAAGATGATTCAGAGAGTTGAGTGCTTTGATTAGAGCAAGTAGCTATTTTATATTTATGTGCTTGTCTCTGTCCTCAGTATCT